>NC_136685.1:59831414-60313914 GCF_903797595.1 Erithacus rubecula
TCAAAATATTAAACTCTGCCATTGTGTTGTATTCAACAAAGCTCTGAAGTTCAAGCAAGTCAATGTGTCATCATCTCAATACTAAATATCCTCACTGTGCACATTTTCAGCTACCTTTCTAGTAAAATCTACCTCAGCATACACTAGTGACCATGGCACTCTCCTTAACACAATTTCCAAAAACACTTATTATTACATTTCAACTGTTCTCAAGGAAAGCCTACTTCAATGCCACAATGAAAAAGGTACTTTCTTATTTAGAGTTGGAGTCCATTTGCCAATTTCCTTTGTCTCTGCACCCAAAATATGAACTAATAACAATGTAAAAATAATTTAAGTATCTAGACAGATTATCTGGACATCTCTGAGAATTGAAGCCCACTTTGACTGCAAGTTTTCTATTGCTGAATTTCTCAAACCCTCAAAGACTGACTCCTTTAGCATAGTAAGCCCTGAGTCTTCCAGTGATGAAGCCTGTCAGAGATCCAAACTAAACTGGACCTAATAAAAGCAGTAAATATGGAATAGACACTAATAAAATTCTAATATTGAAAATCTGATTCTGAAGTTCCAAGAGAGCTTATTATTCCCACTGATTTCACATTACTTACCTTTTACTATATTATTTAATCACAATTACTCTGATTCTTTAGATACTGAAAAATTTAACATTTGCAATACTATAATCTTTGAGCAAACTGTAATCATTTGAACAAACAATGCTGCAAGCCCAAAGACAGAAACATAACTGCATGGAAAGTATAAGCCTACTTCTCATAAAGAGGGAGGGGAGTTTACCTCCTGATTGTAGATTTACTTGGCAATAACAGTCAATAACAAAAGTAAGAAGCAAGTAGTTAAAAGTAAATATATTTTTTCCCCATGACTACTTGTTTATGATTATGAAGATTTAACTGCAAGTTTTGGAGGGAGAATCAGAGAAAAATATCTCAGAGTTACAGAACAAAGTGATTAACAGAAAAGCAATTTTACATGTGTGACAGTTAATAAAAATGCAGCCAAATATAAAGCATATGTCCATTGTTATGGTACATGCCATGTTGTTACCAGTATGACTCTTCAAAATGCACCAAGGAGAGCAGCAAGGTGTTTAAACTCACGTCCTACAACAAGAAAATAAAGGAAGCAGTGTTCTTGGGGCTGTCTTGTTTATTATTTTTTCGTCTAATTTGTACACACATGCTGTGTAAACTATTAAACTGTAAACTGAACACTTGAGTTCATAAATGAACCCATCAATGACTTCTATCTCTGCTCTCTTAGTGTTTATCTCAGTGACCATTTCCCTGCATTGAAGATTTACTTCAAGGGCTATTGAAGCATATCAGCGCAGTGTTCAAAAGCAGCCTGAGGAGACTGGTGGGAACAGTGGCTATCTCCCACATCTGTATCCTATCAGACTGTCAAGCAGAAAGTTACCATGAACTCTATTCACTGTTGTTCACCCAGATATTTTAAACATTTTGTTAGAAGTGCAGAGGAACACTTAAAAACAGGTATTCAGGGTAAAAAGTTTAAAAGTTTGGAAGAAGCAGGTCTGTTTAAACATATTAAACAAATAACACATGAAATACATCTAATTCTCTTTATTTCAGTTCAACATTTAATGCTTACTAAAAACTTTTCTCCTTTCAACATCCTTGACCAGACCACCTAGTTTTAGGCTTCATTCAAAACTCATAAGAAAGTTGGATTTGGACCACAGTCTAACATGGAAAACTATAACTGACAATAACAAAACCTCATCAAGTGACCTGAGTGCTGATCATGCACAGGTTCTGTCACAGAAACAAATTATCTACCTTACTATCCTCAGACAAAAATTCAACAGAAATGTAAAAGCTGCTTAAAGTGAACACGTAAAGAATGGGTTTTTTTATATGGAAAGCACACTACCCATGAGTTACTGCAATATCCAACCAGAAAACAGCAGGGAACAGAGCAGAGAAAGCTCTTCTTAGTTCTTTTTATTATTAAATCTGTTAGTTTTGAATCATTATTCAAGGTGGTCGCTACCAGGCATAGAAACAAGAAGTAATCTGAAAGATTGTTCCAACAATACTGGCTGGTGTCCCTCTAACATATATTTGAATGCAGGAAGTAATAAAAACTGTCAGATAATGAAACAGATCACAGTATTTTTCTGGAGGGAAGGAAAAACATAAGTACAAGGCCTCTTTTGGGCAATGTGTTACTTTATAGAGGTAGTGTCAGAAAAGGCAAGACGTGTCTACAAACATGTAACTGTTGTTGGGTGAGTTTTGGCTCTAACACAGGGTCCCAAAAGGAAAACTATAGAGACTGAAAATAAGGTAAGGCACAGCAAAACACCACAGAAGACTGGATCAGAACAAAAGCAGACAAAGGCTGGTGGGAAAACATCAGGGCTGTATCTGACTCTCCCTGCTTCCTAGTAGTGTCTTCTTCTGAGTATGATATACTGTATCCTGATAGGAATTAGGAAGAGGCATATTAATGCTGCACTGTGTAGGTTGGAACCCGCTTTATAGACCTGCTTAAACACAGCTCAGCATACTTAACAAGTTGGTAAGTGTTCCTTGCCATACCATGAGATTTTTTTAGAGGGCATATTTCACTCATGGAAGCAAGAGAAGAATGAGTCATGAGTGATTTCATAACAGCTCTGCAGAAATAAGTCCAACACCATGGCTGTAGGAGAACTAAGCTGGACAGGCTGTCAAAGCAGAAGAACAAGGAGAAAGAGTCCAAAACCACGAGCAAGAAGCACAGAGTTAAAAGAATAGATCCTGTATAAACAGGAAATAAAGGAAGTCTTGCATTTCACCCTGACCATGGTGTCTAATTGCTATGGATTAAAAAATTGAAAAAATTCCTTTCACACTACCCATGTGCATAACCAAATAGTCACTTTACTCTACAGTCACATTCATTTAAATCCACCTTGCTATTGTAATAGCATTATTTCTTCCACCAAAGCCAGTGACTAAGCCCAGAACTATGGTAGACACCCATGACAAGAATAGCAGAATTTCTAGACAGGTCATCTGACTTTGGTCAGGAGTTCAGTCAATAAAAGTTAGTGATTGCTCTCTTCAGGGTTTTTCTATTAAGTACTCTCAGCTGTTAGCTCAATTAAGCTACAGTCAATATAAAGAGCTCCTTAGAGAAAGTATTCCTTCTTATTCTAATTACTCCAGTTGACCCTAATGCCAAGGTCTGCAAAACTGCTGCTGGCCTGAAGTTAAAAAAAATTATTGTACCAACTTCCTTAAGAGACAGGCTATTCCAGATCTCCTAGTTCTTATGAAATCTATTACATCTATTTTAGTAGCAGTGTGATTGGCACTAGCATCAATCATTGCAAGTTTTTCAGCAAAAGTTGCTGAGCAGTGCGTGCAAACCAACAGGAACTCTTCAGTATGGCTCAGGATAGTTTCAGTGCAGCTTTCCCACCGTGTGCAGGGAAAAGCTGAGAAATATTTTAATACCTGTAAGTGTGAAACCTAACATGAACCTTATACTTGGTCAGTTGATCCAGACATTAATTTGGTGCAGCAAAGATGAACTGAAAAATTTTAAAATTATAGATGTGATCAGCCTTCTGGAAATAAGTATTATAGGAATAATTAGATGGGAAATCTTTTTGTCCAAAGGAAAAAAGTTAAAAAAACATCTCTGTCAAATAATATTCTGCTAAGTAATTTCTGTTAAGTGTCAGAACATTTGATTGCTATTGCCTTTAAAACTTTTAAAAAACTTTTTTTAAACACTGAAGAAAATTCAAAACAATTACTTAAAATTTGCTTTGATTTTCAGTGCAATTTTTTTACCCATCATTAAAGCATTCAAGCTAGAATTTTTATCCTGTTGCTTTTCTTTAAAATTAATATGCCTTTAAGTTTCATACGCCTTTAAGTTTCAACAAAAACAATACATTTTGGGACAAAAATCAATCTTATTTAATAATAGCAACTAAATTCCTCATCCAAATAGCTTTCCAGTAACTCTGATATTTTTTCTTTCTCTTTGTAGTTTTCTTAAGTGCTATTATGCAGCGCATTCTGTGGTGAGACAGAATGCTGGAGATCCATTTGTAGTATGAAAAGCTTTTGGGTGTGTTAGACAGCTCTCCTGCGACTCTCATGACTGCTGGCTTTTCTCCATCCAGGCAGTTCGGATCACCTCCTGCAGTCAGACTCAAAACTATTCAGCCAGAACAGCCAAAACAGGCTCTGACAGTATGCAGGACTAACAGCAATTACAACATTTTGTAGCATGTGGTAATTGAGTCATTATGATCAGGCTGCAACAACTACATGAAGGAAAAGTTCTTATAATAGCTCTGATGGTAACTGCTGCATATTTTCTTCAGTCTGGATCAGTTATGAAAGATGCAGAGCCATGCTTAATGGTCGGCTGGAATGCATTCCTTCCAACAGAACCACTCTGGTGCCACTTGCATGGGTGCAATGCCACATAAACAAAAAGGTGATGTCAGCCTGGTTAAATGAAACTCACCTCTTCCACTACTGAAGATATTACACTGCACTACAGACAGTGGTGACAGTCTTACAACTCTGTTCAGATTGTTTGGTAAGTCTGCTTCAGCCTGAACTCTAAACATAACCACTATGCAGTGCCAGCAGCAATTTTAAGCAGTTTTTAGTTATGGAAATAGCAGAGGATTGTTTGTAAGTAATCAGGCAACTCCTAGATTCTTCACCAACTATGACTTGCAAAGTTTTGCCAGAAGTGAATTCATTTATAAATAGGCAGAGAATTGCACCTTTTCTTTCAAGCTTCCTGACTCTTTGTAAGTTCTACCTCTGAGGCAACTGACGAAAGAAATGCAAAATAATAACAGAGGCAAAAATATAAATAATTCAGCCTAAGAGAGCTGATCATACAAACTTTCCAATAGGGAAAAAGCTACAAAGATAAATACCACCATGCTTACATTCAAACCTTATCAATAGGGTAAGAATGGTCTTACTTTGCCTGTCTGTAGAGAAAGGGCTGTGAAGAAGGTACTTCAGCAAAGTATAAGGGACAGAGTGGGCTGAGTGATACAGGCATGATGCAGAGTTATCACAAGAGGTCTGGAAACCAGCCGTGCAGCACCTACTGCTTTTATCACTACGAGGTGAAAAAAAAGTATGAACCACATCCCTTCCCTAATGGCAGCACGGCCACCCTACACCGTATGTAGCAGGACTGCAGCAAGTCTGTTACCTACAGCAGACTTCTCAAAGCAGCTCTGCTTGAAGCTAATCCTTCTCCCAGGACTGTATCCCAACACTAACCACAGGTCCAGTTTCATTTCAAAAGTCAAAGCAGCAGCGACACTGGGAAACCACCTTATTCTGGTTGTAATCTGTGACTCTTAGAATAGATACAATCTGAAACATTACTATTTCATGAAAAATTATGACCGTAAAAAAAATCCCAGTTCCAGTGTACAAATATTTAACATTAATTTGTCTCACAGTTAAATCTCCTTTAAGACAGTTTTCTTTTTCCCTGCACATGAAAACCTTGCTACTTCATTTGTAAGCCACAAGCTGCCCTGTTCTCAGAAAGAAATTACTTTACAGGAAGTAATAGTATCATAAGTTTTTTGGCATTTGGATTACTAAAAAACCAAAACTAGTACAACATGTTATCCTCTGCTTAGAGCTGACATCTGCATGGTCTTTCAAATAAAAAAGGTCTACAAACCTCTGATGTCTGAATCAGCTGATTGCTGAACTGTCCACCAATGAGAAATAATCTATTCATGTGACCATATCTGAGTTAATAGGAGGATATGGGGAAGTGCTCTTTTTAGGGAGAGGTAGGACATTTTTCCTATGGCTATCAGATCTGCACTGTGCAGAGTAACAGGTTTGTTCCCTCATTTGCAAAAAAGAACTTATAGCATATATGGTGCATTACAGACTATCTCAGTTCCTTTTGCATCGCTGTTTCATTCTGTCTCTTCTGCATTTCAGAAGAAAGAAGAAATTAATCCATTCCTTTTGCAGGATGCCACTTTTCTCCCCTTCACAGTCTGAGGGAAAAACAGTCATTTGACACTTTTACCAAGGTGTGAGAGGGTGATCTTGTTGCAACTGAAAGGTTGTTCTGCTAACAGTTGTGAGGAATTGCCACTCAAGTGAGCTGCTTGAAGCTTTCATGACATTTTAATAAAGGACCTGAAGTACCACTCAATCCTTTCCATTGCTTGTCAACATGATCAAACACATGGTATTATTATCAGGTCCATTTTTACCTGATGAAGTCTTAGTCTAGAGCACCGGAACAGGAGTGTAATTACAAGATCCTAATAATGTTAACACCTGTACAGTGTGCTGGTAACAGGCAGTCAAGTAAAACTAGTTTACCACAATTTTTCCTTCTGACCAGACCAGTGCCTTGGCTACCACAAAGGATCTGTGGTAAAAGAAATGCTAGAATTAGTGGACACCTGGATAAATAAAATCTATTTGGGGAGTCAACATGACTTCTGTAAAGTGACATTTTGCTTATAAACTTCTTGGAGCTCTCTGCAGGCTTCAGTTGTGCTATGTGGGTTAATATGACCCAGCTGGCATATTTCACTTGGATATCCAGAAAGTTTCTGGCAAAAGCTTTCACCATAAGCTTTAAAGGCCACTAAGAAGCCACTGTATAAAAAGAAAAGTTTTGGCACAAATAAGTAACAAATAAGGTTAAGAAGTAGGGCATTGGAGCAAACGCGAAGGTGTAAAATCACAAAAAAGTCACCAGTAGAGTCCCACGGGGGACTTCTCTGGGATTTACACTAATTAGTGTATCCAGAAAGTATCTGGAAAAGCAGTAGAAGAGTACAATGTTTGCTGATGATGGAAAGCTGCCCCAGATAGTAGATACCTTGAAGGCAAACTGTAAAGAAAAGAAAAATGAGTCTCTTATAAGACAGACTGACTAGGCAATAAAATGACAAACAAAATTCAACATAGATAAGCATGACAGTGCCCTGAGTGCACTAAAAGCCCTTAATTGGCTTTCAGTTCTTGCTGGACATATGCTGTAGGTGTATCTGTCTCTGGCCTTTGTCTCTGGCTGCTCCTAACAAGACTCTCTGGATGCACCCTGGACTGCTTGTTCATCTCACACTGTCTATTAACTCAGCCCAGACACGGTGAGACTGTGTCCAGTGAGGAGCCTGGGATCAGCCTGGCTCCCAGACCCTCCTCCATCATGGGCTGCCCAGCTCTTGCTGCTCCCAGCCAGGAGACAGCCCAGGGCACGTGTGGATGCCCCAGCCTGGGTTTATGAAGCTCCTGAGCCACAGGAAGAGGATGCATGGGTGTGGGTCCTGGGTGGGCATGGCCAGGGCAAAAGGGTACAGGTACTCTCAAGATGGGAAAGAGACAATGTAATGGAGAACAGACAAAAGGTCTGTAGGTGACAGGGAAATAGAGATAAGGAGTACATGCTCACTGTCATCACTTAGTGACCCTTTGTTTTAGAAGCCAGGTTCAAAGTAAGGAGAACAAGGTGGTCCTTCATGCAGCAGGAAATGGACACATGGCACTCCCTGCCTGAGGACAGCTGTGGATGTGTGAGTTCAAAGGGAGTGGGCAACTAGTTGGCAGAAATCCAAAAAGTATCGAGTACATAGGCCTTGCTTTAACTCTTCTATCCTAGATCCCAAATATGAGCACTGGGATGGTTTGACTCCATCCTAAAAAAGTAACAGATCTGCTTCTGGGCAGATGGGCATCAAGACTTTGTCCACAGTTTGAGGGAAAAAAATTATTTCATATAATTTGTTACCTAAAAACTGACACAGTTATTAAACATTTCATAATCTCTAGAAGACTCATTTGTCTTACCACCAGCTACAAGTCTGGAGAATAAGAAAAACAACCTCAGCTCTAAAGGAAATCCTTTTTCAAATCTGGTGTCTTAAGGATTACAATCCTTGTTCTCTTTGAGGATGTTGGCACCAAAGGCACTAAGGAAGCAGGGGGTGCTTGGCACTGCATGCCAGTTCCAGTCTTTCATCTAGCAGACTATCTTGACATCAAAGATATCCTACCCTTTACTAACTATATTTATTTACTTACTTTATTTATTGCTGAAGAAGTAGGAATCTCTCCACAAAGCTCTGGGCACCCTGCCATAACCTCATATACACAGAAAAAATTTATGCATTTCAGAGAACCCCATTTCCTAGAAAAATGCCACCTTTCCTCAAACTTCAGTCCACACAGGACCTGCTCATCCAGACTAAACACTCCCCAGGTGCTCCTTCAGAAACTAATACTACAAAAGTAAAAGCCTTAACAATAGATACTTTCTTGTTAGTCTTTTTCTAAGAGTAACATTGAATCCTCTATTCCAAATGCCAAGTGTTTTGTTCTCTATTTCTGACAGGACAACACAAATCAATCATCAATAAACTAAAATTACATTGCATTAAAAACAAACAAATGCAAAAAAGCAAACAAGCAAGCAAAACCCCCACTCAAAACCCAAACCAAACTGTGCTCATGCATCATTCTGGAGAAAATTCCAGAGAAGATGAAAGAATGATACTTTTCAAATGTGTAACCAGAAATTCCCCTGAAGTCATAAACAGAATACAAAAATGAAGTGAGGAAAAAAATCTTTCAAGTGATAGAAGCATGCTGGAAGTACAACAGAGTATCTCTCCATTCATTTTTCCCCCTTCTTATTGCTAAATACGATGTTCTGGTGTTACATAGGTTGTACAGAACCAGGCTGCAGTTTTTCTATCTGCTGGGTCGTTCAAAGGCTGCAATAAATCATTAAATGAAAAAGGAAGTTCTAGTCCTAAGCAAACTGCTTCACAGGGAAGTAGTTTGATTACTACAATCTGTCAATTTCAGCTTCCTTAAAATGTCTCAGATATATAGTAGACAACATCTTAAGTGGGAATGCATGAAACAAGAAAAATAAGCAAATTACATTTTGTTAAGAGGACTTTCTGCTCTGAATGTGGGATACATTAGAATTCTAACTACACACCTCTAAGAGTAATTATAGTTTTATCTACATATACACAGACATCTCAACAATATAAACCCCTCCCAGAAACAGCCAGACACCATTAGGGTTGCACAATCAAGGACAACTGAAGTTAGGAAATGCCAGAGTTAACCTTCCTTTGGCCCTTGTGCACAGATAATTGAAAAAAAAATCTTCAATTACATAATCACATACTACTGTTTTTGCAGGATCTCATTCAGTGCACAGGAAGGACAAACCCCATGAAATAAGCAACTTTGCAGTATCCTGCTTTACTTCTTTTCTTCGATGTGTTACCCTCAGCCTTGAAGTGATTCCAGCTCTCTCCTGAGGCATTCTCACTGATTTCCTCATGAGCTCTTCTGTGGTGTTCATTTGTATAACATTTGCACATTCCTTGAACAGTTATTTTATTTAAAAACTTACAATATGTCTGTGACAGAAGAAGTATTCTTAAACTCATTTTACAGAAGTATATCTAGGGAATATCAAGATCAGAAAAATCTTCTGATGTTAGGCAAATCAGACATGCAAAACCAAACTTATCTGTGATTTGCAGCATTATATAGAGGTTAATATAGTCAAAGAGAGTTCCTATCCTCAGCTGCAATCAGAGATGCAAATCATTCTATAGGTTTAAATTAGTGACAGAGACTGAGACACATAAAAAGCAGGCATGAAATTCATTTGCTGAGCCACCTGTAACAGAAAATAGAGACAGAATTCAGTTTTTGAGAACAGTCTTGTCATAAGGTCTCTTTGCAATCCAGTTCCTCATTCAGGGTATATATTTTACCTCTGGCCACACTTTAAGCAAAGACTTAAAAAAATCATTCTTGTTTTCAGCCTCCTGGCATGACTAGTTTGCACAAAATTGAAGGCCAATGACAAAAAGTAGGTGGCTTTCTAATACACCCTGCATGATCACCATGGATGTGAAAATGGAAAAATCCATAGGCAAGCTGAATTCTTCAAATCTGTTATTTCCTAATTACTGGGTTGCCAGCTTTCTAGCCTTAGTATTTTCTTTTATATATTTCCTTGCTAAAGTTTTCTTCTATTATTTAAGATAAGTCAAATTTGAAAACTACCCTTATGTGACAATCAAAGGAAACCTTCCTCCCTGGTCTACCAGATATGTTTCTGACATATCAATTAAACGAGCAACTGCTGATTCTACATAATAATCCCCTATTTCACTAGCTGAATCCCAAGCTTTTCCTCATGTCCATGTAAGACAGGAAATTACTGCAAAATAAATATACACGAATGTCTTCCTCTTTGTAATAATTGGTGTGATTAAAAGGTTGTGTTACTTTAAAGCAGTAACAGACAAGTGAGAGCCATTTAATAGCATGTGGCATCTCAGAAATAAACATAGTGTGTCATAATTAGAAAAGATAGATTACAAGGATACAGCATTACCCATGTATAATTGGGAGCCTGGATATTCACGCAAACATCTCTTATTGCTGATGATAAAGAGGTGCTCACAATGAAAGCCATTATTCATTCAAGTCTCACACAGATATATTTTTCCATGACCAAAGCAGCTTATACTCAAGAACATAATTTACTTAAAGTGTGGACAAAGGCCCTGTGCGCTGTGGCTGGATTTATAAATCTGTCAGCACACACAGGAGATCCACCTGCACAAACCAAATAAACCCAATACCGTGTTTCCGTATGGATATTTGTCTTTAACTGATAAAAAATGTTAGTTCAACATTTGCTTCTGTTAAACATAAACATAACATGTTTTAGAATAATTTTTATCAGTCATTTTTATAATTTATAGTAAATGTATTTTTAAAGTAACATCAAAGAACAAGTCAAGCAGCTTTATTTATGGCAGGACACAAGCACAGGGCAATGGTTGATGCTGCCTGCAGACTGTGTATCTCCAGCAGTGATAGTGCTAACTAGTGCTTGTTTACTTATGAAAGCTCATGTTACGTGGAGAAAAATAATAAAATATCACCATTATTATTATTTAATATTTATCTTTTGACTTTACGTGGACAATCTTCTTTGAGTTGCATTATAGCTTTAAAAACATAACAGGCAAATTTGTAATCTTACTGAAATCTTTATATGTGTAATACATATCATAACCCCAAGAAAGGTCCATAAGGGAACATATTTCCCAGATCAGTGTTTAGACTGGGCATATTGGTCTTTGGTGTTTTTCACAATTGTTGACAAATTGATAAGTATAGCCCAACAGTAGTAGATAATAGTGCATGCAGAATATCTCCTTGCTTGCCATGAAACTGGTTCTTGAATGTGTATAGCACCCCAGCCATACAAAGTCTGTTTGCATAGAATTTGACTGTCATTTTTGTTACCACCAGTATTTGTAGACACACTCCTAAGTTATAAACATGATGAGAATTAAATTATGACTAAGTATAAAGAACAGAGTGCAAGTACCACAGAAGAAAAAAAAAGCATTTTATCAACTGCTATTAATTAATGTTTGTGACTCAAAATGTTCAGATTCTAGTTTAAGACCTTCTTCTTATTACAGTATGTAACACTATTTTTCCATTCTGCTGTCCTTGTATAATTTCTTAAATTGAATTCTGGAAAGGAAAACTAATTTAAATGTAATTTGAAATACCACAAATTGCTAAAAGACCCGATTTTCTTTTTTTTTTTTTTTAATTTGGCTTGATCCCTGCTAATAAAAGATGTTTCTTCAGATTTCCACATATTTCAAGTGAATAAACACAGTAGCTGATTATGATAAGAAGCATTGTAGACCTCACCCTAAAGATTGAAACTCTGGCCAGGCTGAGCTGTCTTCTCACTAGAAGAATATGCACTGAAGTAAAATAAGTGGAAAGCTCAAAAAAACATGCCTCTATAATCAAAAGCAATTCACTTCTTAAGGAAAAACAAAGCTTTCCTCTGTACATTAGGATTAAAAACCAAAGCGGGTGTCTGGATTCTCATGATATTTTAGCTGACTCTGAACTTACTGAAAAAGCCCCAAACAGATGTAGCAAACCTAGCTGAACAAGAGAGTGATAGTGTTGGCTTCTCTTTGGTTCAGTTTTTGAGAGTGCTGAGAACATTCATTTAACACTGAATCTCTGGGAATCTGAGGTGCTCTGGCTCCCACAAATGGTACCATGTATCAGAAAAAGCAGGAACAGTACTGGAAGTATCAGTGCTTCCAGAAGAGTTTGTGGATCTGAATTTTTTGCTAGAGCTCAAGTGAATTCTTAAGCACCAAGAAAGGATTCACATGACATGGGGATTACACAGACAAAAAACAGAATACAAAAACCTCTTCCATTTCACAGGGTGAGATCACAGTAATCTGCAGAAAAAACCCACAAGTTACAACATATAATCACTGCCAAGTGTACACAGCAACTCTTCTTTCGTTCTTTAAGCCTTTTTCCTTTCTGAACACTGAACAGTGATGCAGGACCATGCAAGTTAAATCTTTTAAAGCCATGGGGCAGAACTTCAGCTGCTGACATGGGAGCACTACTTGGCCAAGACACAAACTTTCAAATGGTTTCTGTTTGGACATTTAGGGAGGGATTATCCAAAGAGCTCCACAGTGATGTAACTCTGCTCCTATTCAAGGATAGCAAAACCTGCACTGACTTTGGTGAACCCAGTAAAATGAATGTTATACGATCCACGGAGGAACCACCAGAACATACACAGAACTCAAGAATTTCCTTATATTTTAGTCCAGAAGCTGTGCAAAACTATTTGAAGATTAAAGCAGATTCATCTCAATTTCACCATTTCTAAGCATAAAGAAGCAAAGCACACACCTTTTATGAAATTATTCCATTATTTTCTCAATCATTTTATTAGTAAGCTATTTTCTTTCACTTTCTTGAAAGGAATACTTATTTAGGAAAATTAATGCTTTTAAGAGAACACGACAAGATTTTTAAATTAATGTTGTAATTTTCTCCTTCAAATTCAGAATATTTATTACACCAGAAAAATTATTAGGATGATAAGGGAAGATAAATGTTTTGAAAACAATAGCTTTAAAAACTTCTTCTCAGCTACATTTCTGGCATCTGCTGCATTCCATTGCTATGATGTGCTATTCAGAAAAGATGTATGCAGCCAAGCATTTTTTTTTCTTAAGATCTTGAGTTCAGCTATTGATTCTATGATTAAATTACCAGTAATTCAGTTTTGTTAAGCTGTAAAAAAAGAACAACTTCAGATACTTTTGTTGAAGGTAATAGCCAAAGGAGTCAGTAAGCACAGGGGCTGTATAAAATAGAATACTTGCATCACAAACATCAACATTGCCAATGAAGAGGGAAAGAAAGCCACCCAGAACTAAAGACAACTATGCCAGGTAACTTCTAAGTTACTAGATTTTGGCCAGAGACTTAGAAATTTATTGTTTAGTATTACTCACATGAAAAATATGTGCATATTTTATTAGAGAGAGGGAGTGTATACATAGAGAGATGCTTGCCTTTTTAATCCTCAGTAGTTTTTTTTGATTGCCATGTGCCACCAGAAGGAGAAATTTATTATTCTACCAATGCTACTTCTGCTTTTCTGAGTTCCACAGAGACCTTTCCAGGAATGCAGAAGGGTTAAATGCAACTCACTTATAAAGTAGTGAAATAAACACTGAAGAGTAGAGCAATTCCCCATAAGCAGAGAGACAGAGGGAAGGCCTGACTGGTGGCATTTCTGATATACAATGCCTCTGCCAGGTCCAATGGCAAGATTTTAGCAGAAGCACAGCCAATCTAAAATAAGATCAAAACACTGGACATCACGGAAATGGTATACTGCCAAAATCTGACTGGTCAAAGGAAAAATAAAATACACTTTATAAAACAGTTATATAACTAACCAGAGCAGCCAGTGCACATCTGAGGTACCAGGCTTACCCATGTGAGGGAGGGGGCCCATTATTGTTATTATTACACTTTCTTTAGGTACCTTTATAAGACAAACAGGGTTTTTTTTAGAACCCCAAAACTTGTAACCCATTGTACAAATGAAGTTGTTTTTCAACACCAGCATTTTGCCCTTTTATTTGAGTGTGTGTATTACATATATACATGAAATATAATTGTTCCTTAAACCAAAGTTAAAACCCAAGATAAGTTAACACCATTTGGGCGATTTGTTATTCAAAACACTGCACGGGTGGGCACCCACACTGAGAATGAAATCTCTCAGCTATTTGAGATTTCATTGTAAATGACATACTGCTTGTTCCTTTCTGTACTTTTAACAATGCATTAGACAGATGATTTCAGGACCCTCTGTACGCTTTCTGCTTCTATGAAATGCAATATAATATGTGACTATCATACTTTGAATATGGAAGATATTTAGAAAAGATCAGAAGGAGAAAACAAAGTTTCAAAATTTAAACCCATTTATAGACTTTTCCTGTAAGTTCAAGAAAATGAGAAAAAACAGTTGCCCTCACACTTTAAAAAAAGTCACAGAGGACTGGGTCACTTGTACAAATGCCTCTGTGATAACTTCAACCATGAGGTCTTTCTCTCCACCTAAAAAGCAAGTTCTGATTTAAAAATGCCTTGGGTTTCATAGCATGGATTTGTCACTGCACAGTTCCTAATTAAAAGGGCTCTAAGAAGCCAGAGCATGCATCTGAACAAAACAAACTCTGTTCAAGACAGAGAGTTGCAGCTTTCTGTCTGACACCCGTTAAGAAGCATATTCATGAGAGAAAAAAGCTGAAACTAGAAAAAAATGTCATTGCATTGTATCCTTTCAAAAATTACATTAGCTGTGTGACAACCTTTTCATGGGTCTACCCTGTGTTCATGGATCTACCCTAAAAGCTCTTGCAGATGTTTAGCTCTGGAAAAAAAGCCCAAAGCAGTTGTTTTACAGTGTACTGGGAGACAGTTGGACTGCTTTGGAGATATGCAAAAGAAAAATGGCTTCACAAATAGGAACTAACTTTTTGTCACTCTTTGATTAAATTATTGTCCAATACACACTTTTTCATTCTACAAGAGCTTTCAAACATAAATTTATCTGAAACTATGCCACGCTGACACTTCATACAATATTAACTGTCTTACATCTTAATTACTATAGCAGTAGTTTTGAAGGATTGTGCAATCTCAGTTACCACTGTCAAATTTGACTATTTTCTATGCTAGAATTTGGAGAAACCAGTAAATAAATGAAAAGATGTTCAGAAGTTACTGAAAAGGAAATTCACAGAATAGGAATTGGCAAACATCTTTGGGAGCTGAAATCTTGAGAACAATTAGCAAAATTGTTTCCAACTAACAAATTGAAAACAGTCAACATACTGTTCAAGCAACTGTGGCCCCAGACAATAGGGGAAAAAATAAGCCACAAAACTCCCCAAAATCTCCAACATGAAAAATCATAAAGAACGCAGGTTCACAGTGGTACCAAAATACAGGACTGGAGTTGGGTTTAGAGTGGAAAGTGGCTTGATCTTTTCAGAGACAGCAATTAAAACTGAGTTGTGTGAAAGATATCTGGAGGCCAGTCTACATAGGCAGACATCTAACTGAATTACACACTTAATTTTCCTGCACTGCAGTGAGAGTTAGAGCTTAGTCTGTCATTTACAGGAACTGAGCAGACCAACAAGCACTGAAACCAGACAAAACAAGAGGGGTTTCTGGAAACCCTCCCTTCCCTTGATATGCATGCTTGTAATATCATATCTAGGGCAGGAAAAGTAGTTTTGGTTCAACATATTACAGTAAGGGATGTACTTCTCTGGTGTAACTTAGCATTATTTAACATTTTTGTTAACTCAGTAGAAAATCTTCACAGTCTTCACAGCTAAAATACTTTATTTTCCTCCCACAGAAGAGATATTTTTCTCTTCCATGATGAAAGAAATTCAGAAACAGAGTATGTGAATAATTTAATCAGATATTTTTCACACGGAGTCTTAACAAGGAATATAACTTTCCAGGTGAGTTTTCTTACATTGCAGTACCTTACTAGATTGTAGCTATAATTCCCTCACATTTCCCCCCCCCCCCCCCCGCAGATACTTGAAAAATAAACCTCATATAGGTTTTCCTTCATTTTAGTACTATATATCAATCTTGGACATCTCTGTGTCTTGGTTGTGCGAAAATGCAAACTTTAACATTTATTTATCAGAAGGTGATAAGTGAGGCCTCGATCTAGCAAGCATCACATGGTACACCTTGTGCAAATGCTTAAGCAATCTCACTAAGTAAACAATTACTATGCCCTAGAAAAAAATAATCATAGACATTAAAATAGGCATCTTAAATCTGCATGATCAGCCCTTCTGATCAATTGAGAAATGCTGACTTTACAGTGGTAATTACTCACTTCTAAAAGGTCCATTGGGATATTAAATCAACCATTTCAATTACTCACTATTAATTGTGGTACATATTGAAATGCACATTGGACAATTGCTAGACTTTTAGGCTAGGAACTTTTATCTGGAAAACTTCTATTTCTAGTTAACACCTTCACTATTCATGATGCAATGCTTCTCACATTAGCAATCCACAGAAGAAAAAAGCAGCATTCGCAAAGACTTCAGGATTTTAATAAGACAGAAACGCATTTTGTTCTAAAATTTCCATTCACTTTATTAAAAGCAACTGACAAATACCATTCAAAATAAATTTTCACATAATAACCTCTATCAGGGAAGCCTTTTGTAAAGCACAGTCCAGATGGCCACAAATCATCTTGGGCCTATTTTTGGATATACTGCTAAGGTAGGTACTTGTGTTGTGATAAGTAGCATTGACAAAGATTCAAGCTTTTGTTGGCTAGGTTTTTTAATTTCTAACAGTGAACAAAGAAAATGAGGCAAAAATAATTTGTAAACAGACACTAAAATGCTGTAGGTCATAAAGATTGGACCTTCTGTGACAGGCTGTTCTTCCTTTGAAGGTATATTCTTTATAGACAGGTCCATTTTTTAGCCTTTGTTCTAACAAAGGAGTGCAGAGACCCTGTACAATGAGGTCGTAGTCAGCTTAGAAATGCCTGAGCACATTCCATATCGATTTGGCATATCAGAGGAGGGGAAAAAATCACTGTGCTTTTAAGGGAGTATTGTCATGGTCAATGCAATGAGACTGAAACATTTAAGTGAAAAAGAATTATCAACATCATCAAAATATTATAGCTAAAAAAAGTAAACAGCGATAATGAAAGGCAGGTTCCTGTGAAATTTATTTCAACAGTAATTTACTTTTATATTAACAAACTGTCAACTAGGGGAAATTCAAAAAAGCTGACTAGCAACTTTTTCTCTGCAAGATTTGTATGAACAGAAATTCCAAACACATGCCGCAAGCCAGCAAAAATTTAGATATTAAACAGAACATAAAAGGGATAGTTTATGATATGTTTTGTTTAAGCTAAATTAAAATATAAAAAAGAAAACCAAACCTGACAGAGAAAGAGGAAAGAATAAAAAAACCTTGGAGCTATTCATTAAATACATAGATTCCTTCTGACTAATCTCTCAATTACTCATGATTTATGTATGCCTCTGTAAGGAAAGAGACTGCCAGATTGAATACTTTTTCCAAACTTTTTAGATTTCCTGATTTTTTTCCACAACTTTAAGAAATAAGAATTTCCATGCCTGAGTCAGGGACAGAACTATCAGTCACATTTACCCTGCTCAGCAATAAATGCACACCCCTTCCCATCCCTGGGATGCCGCGAGAAGAGTTCGACAAAGCACCAGCAACAACTTTATAAAATTTATAAAACTCCCTGCTGTACGTGAGGATCGTGCTGACTGACTGGGTTAATGCGTTGGCACTTGGGTTCTTTCTCTGCACATGGTAAGAAAGAGGAAGATAAGGGAATGTGCTGACAACCACTTCATCATTTGCCTGCTGATAGGATCTTTGGCCCCTGTCTAGAGTAGGCAGTTGAGATCCATGATGAAAAAACCACATTTCCTGACTTGGCTGTGCCAGATAAAGCCCAATCCATGTGCAGTATGTCACCAACTCTTGCTGCTAGTGCTGGTGGCATGAGCAATCCTTCCCATGCTGACCTCCCATCTCTTATTAGGCTTCTGAACCCACAGATTCACTCTGAAATGCTCCCATAAACAAGGGAGGACTTCAACCACTCCTTTATCTACACAGACACAATTAAGGGGCATAACAGACAAAGATGATCTTATATTGTGGATCACCATCATCGGCCATGTGGGTGAAGGACCTCCCTTCAGGTTTTTTGTTTTGTTTTTTTTCTTTATTAATTAAATGCAGCATGAAATTTTGCTTTGAGTCACCACTAAAATTAAGAGTCCAGGGGTGGCAACAGAATTAAAATTTATTTTGGTGAGCTCCTGAGAATTGATTAAACTTCTCTGAGGACATGGAAATGTGACTACAGACATCAGTGCACTTTACTGATGCACAACTAAAAGGACAAATGCTCATTCTGGCATTACCTACAGTCACAGTAATTTTGTGATAACATCAGTATAGGGCATAATGCAGAAATAGTGTCATAAGAATTATAGATATCCTCATGGCTTTACTAAAATAAATATTTTCCACATTCTGAGTAAAACTAAATATGATTGCACAGCAGTCAAAACTTAAAATATTTATTGACTCTTATATAATTAAAAGTCTCTTAATGACATAAGAAGGTGAAAAATCTTACAAGGATGTTGCCCTCTCCTCAAATGTTCAAGTGTTCAAAACTCTGGAAGTCCAGTGCTGAGAAGACACTCAAAAACTAGACTGGGAAATATTTATGCAAACTGCAATCTGCATTTAAGGTCACTGAGAAAACTCCAGTTCTGCTCCTGAGTTACCACAGAGAGCACAGACAACTCCAAAAGACAGCACAATATTGAAACAATAGACATTTTATTATGACAACAGGAGAGCAAAAAAGCAAGGTGGGGATTAAACTGAACGTTTTTGTGAGGTTACACACACCTGAAGCAACCAATTCTTCCTTTCCATACTGAAATGCTGATGTCAGATAAATTGAAGCCATTGTGACAGCACAAACACCAAGACAATTTTTTTAGGCACAGCAAAAGCAATGTCATATTTCGATATGTGCAATTTCCAAAGGGTCTCCTCATTTCCCAGATTTTTAACAAAAAGAGATTCTACAGGAGAATGATTAAGAAAGAACTACAGATATTAGGGAAGTTTGGAAATTACTTAATGTATTTCTCAGCCCCAGGGAAAGAGGGCTGTAGATCTAATTAATTTCTGGTAGATATTCCCATACATTCCCAGGGACTGGGATTTCCCAGTCTTTCTTGACATCATGTTTAGACTGCTATCTAAACCTTCTGATAAAATTTATTTATCCCCTCATTTATCCTGCTGTAATTTAAGCCCTTTTTTTTGCCCTTTCAATTGCCTGAAAAGATCAGTCTAACCCTTCCCACTGCACATACCTCCTTAAATATTCTCAGTTCACACGAATTCCCTCTTCTGCCTATTATAGAACAAAAATTCTTAGTTCTTTCTGTCTGCCTTCATTAGTTATGTTTTCTAGAACTCTGTTCATTCCATTTGTTCTCTTCTGGGCTCTCTGAAACCAATGAAATGTACGTAGAAACAAAAGGTTAGAAATATTTGAGTCTCCTATATACTAATTCTGTTTAAAATGCCTCCATTCTAACATCTCAGCTCCTATGCAACCCTTTCACTGGAAGATAGGCAAGCTGTCTACAAGAGAGGTGAGCCATACTCATCACAGGGAAACTGAGGCACAGCTAAATGACCCACACAGACCAAGAGGGACATCTACCCCAGACAGGAATGGAACCCTGACAAGTTACTAAATGAGCTGTGCAGTAACTTCACCCACAACACATGACCTGAACCCAGTGTACCTCTTATGGCTGCTTAGATTTCAACTAAAGTATGCTATATGTTTATCTATTTTTTCCTGTTAATAGTTTCTTTCTGTTTCAAGTGTCACAATCCATCCATTGATTCATTTGAGACCTATATTTTTGGATTGCACTCCACTTGTGCACCTGCTTGTCAGTACCTTACCAATTTGTGGCTGAACATTCTTCCCACAGATCATCCTGCTCCTGTTCTGTTTTCTGCTGTGTAATCCCTCTCCCAAACTTTGTTCCTGAAAGCAGGCCCGGTATTGTAGTTTTTCTCAAACAAAACTATAAAACTATTACTTTTGCATTTTTCTATGTCACAGTGTGAAGGATATCTTTATCCTTATGAATAGCCCCTTAAATAATCCATAAAACCTGGACCTGATGATCTTAATCCCTTGCTTGTATGTAATCTCCTCTGGGCAAAGCTTAATAAGCACCAATAGCTTTCTAAGCTTACAGCTCACTACAGAATCTGGATGAATGTCAGGCTTTTATGAGATTTCTACTGTAAATTCAGTCAAGCTTAAGCTGCCAGAGAGATTATGAATACCATATGAATCCACAGCCAAAGTGACCAATACCTTTTAAGAACATGAAATAAAAAATGCAGGAGCAGCAGTGTTTCTCGCTTTGTCAGTCTTGCTCTATTAGAAAAGGCAGATGAAAAGACTCCATTTTGCAGCATAACCTGTGGTTTTACATCAACATAAAAAGAAATATGAACCCTGAGGGTCTACAGGCAAGTACTGCCAAATGACAGGTTCTTGTAAAGGTAAATGTCTCATTTTCATTTCAGTCAAGTATTAACAGCAGACTGCCTATCGTCTCTTCCACTGCTGTACAGCAAACATCTGTCTACAGAACCTGGGCATTTCCAGTGTACCTTATTCATCTACTTATCATTCAGGCAGGCAGGGAAATATCTTTTCCAGTTATTGACAGTTCTGAAGATTTCAAATCTATTCCTGTAGAGGCAAGAAAGGAAAAGCCTCCGCAGGGATGCACTTGAGACTGGAACACTGGCTGCTTTTACCAATCCAATGGCACCAATCATTTTGTTGCTGAGGAGGTTATCCAGGGGCATATATGATTTTATAGAAGTGTATCTTGGAGTTTGGCACAGGGCTTTTGACCTGCTAGCCATGGTGTGCTGCAATTAGCTGAATGCATGTGGTTGGTTTCTCTGTTCTCACAGCACACTGGCTGGAACCTTCTGGCTCACGGGGCTTAGGCTGCTGTGTCACCTGCACTTTCAGTTATCAATTATTTGTTATGAAGAGGAATCAGCAAAGGATAATAATTTTGGCATCCTAATGTTCTAGTCACCAGGTAACAGCACACAGCAGATGTAAATTACAGGAGGTTTTGCTGATTTACTTTGTGATAAGAATGGCACCTGCATGGCACAAGATCAAGCATGGGCCAGGAACTTGGGGACACAAAATCCATCAACAGTGGAGCCACAGGTGAGAGCAGGTCCTAAATGCGTTTCTGCCTACAGTTTAATGGAAATGGAAAACACCTATTAAAGTGACATGAATGTGGAAAGTGCTACTGCACAGCAATAACATTGTTTTGTCTCTAAAAAAAAGTGTAGGTTCTAAAAATTAAAAAAAGCACTTTAAAAAAAAAAGAAACATTACCAAAGAAGTTAGAAGTCCTTTCTATATATAAACAATAATTTTTCCAATGGCAAGCCTGCCAAAACAAAACTACCCATCTGATACAGAATTAGCTGGGCACCAAAAGCTGCTCCAAAATTTCCATATGCTCCAGAATAAACTCCAGACATCTTTTTTCCAGAAAAGCAGGTGGATCTCCTAAAATACTTTGCACTCTAGTGATTAGGACAAGAAATGTACTAAATGAAATATCTCATTTGTATGTTTAAAGAAAACAGTCAGAATATTACATTATGCTGTGCTAAAGTGTCACCATATTAAGATGATGTCAAGTTTAAACTGATGCTTCTTTACAATGTACAGTTTTCTTACATTTAACTTGCATATACTTTTGCTGAGGAATGTTTCTATTATTTGAGCCATAAAAACTTTTAAAAATAATACGCACACTCCAGGCATTCTCCAACTTTGAACTACAGTGAAGGGTTATTAAATACACAAACTGCAGGCACAAACAGTACTGTGGAAAATGGAAGAACTACAGATTACCCACAGAAATTCAACAACAAAAAGAAATTCTAAAGAGGCAGGCATTAACAAGATACACACAAAGAAAAAACAGAATTAAATAACTCAAGGAAGAAATTCAAAGGAAAAAAATCGTAGCATTTAATAACAGCAAAACTGTAAGAAATGGCAAAAAGAAAATTCAGCAGTAGAAGAACATAGGATCCAAGCTATAAAATTACAATTAGTGATGATAATGTATCACTTTCATCAAAGTGTTATATTGTATTTCATATACATAGAATTCAGAATTCAGCCATACATAAGCACAATCCTTGATCATTAAAACTTTGGTTCCTAGATCATTTATTTATGCAAGAAGATACATTGCTGACTTACCTGCTTGCTGCATGCATATAATATATGTGGTAAAAAAGCAGAGACAGTGCTGCAGCTTCCATTTCCAAGGATAGCACCACATTTCACTTACATGAGACATCCTGTGGGAAAAAAGAAAAACAACAATTCAGCGATTTTTATAAGACAAGAAAATGAGGAAGACTTTGTTGTTAGTCAAACTAGTAACTTGCAGTAAATAAAGCAGTGACAATTGTGGATGGCACTAGTATTGCTTAAATGGAGACAAAGGTCTGCTAAAAAGGGTCAGAAATTATATTGTCTGGTTCTTAGCAGACAGCAAAATGGAAGACTGGTCAGCATTGGCCTTCTAAGCAGATAGATGTGTGGGTGGTATTTTAGTAAAAGAAACAAGAAGCACAGTCTGAAAGAGTTGAATTGTAAGGGTTTTATTAAAATATGAAATTTTACATATATAAACACATTTATTCTATTAAATGATACATAATATATACATATTTGTTATTAACTAAATAAAGACTGTAGATGATAATTTACCTCTGCTCTTACCAAGGCTTTCCATATTTCATTTTTAATGTTTTGACAGCCATGATATTTTCTGCTGACAACTTTTATGAAAATCCTGAAACTTTCCCTGCCAAAATCTAGGAGCTTATCTGTGCTGCCACAGAAGTCAGGGACATCCTGATTATTTAATAAAATAAATGCAATTATAGAAAAGTCTCTATCAGTTATAGCTTGAAGTTAAAGTTTCCTTTTCCTTAAAGCCTAGAGGATATTTAACGGTTAAACCAAAAACGTTTCCTCCACTTTGGGCAGAACAGGAAGCAAAACTCTTAATAAATTTATTCAGACTTTTAGCCATGCATCCAAAACGAATGGTGTTCCACTGCATTCACATTTCATTTTATTCAACAATTCTTAGCAGCAAGCAAAAGGAAGTAGCAAGTAGCGAAATACAACACACATTATTTTGACCAACTCCTTCCTCTCATATTGATGATAGGAGAGGTGATGATAGCTGGCTTTTGTTCAGTAAGATAGTATCTACCTATGCTGAGGTAAATAATTCCTTCTGCTCCATAGATATTGCTGCAAACCCCACAGCAAAAGCAGGGGGCAAGTATAAAAACTTTTCCAGTGTAAGCATCTGTTTATTCTCCAAGTGTAAACCAATGCAGCAAGATAAACCACTCTAAAGTAACAAGTAATATTTCAGCTTTAAAAATAATAGTTCATTAAAGCACTCCTGTGGGCTAGATGCCAATGGGCCCAGGTAAATGGCACTTCAGCAGACTGCTGTGATCAGTTAGGCTTCCCTTGAGTGCAGTGTTACACAGCACAGGCATCTGATTACAAAAGAGGTTCAGTTCTTTGTGGGTAGCTCTATCAAATTAGGAATCTGAAGCAGATTTATTTTTTCTGAGATATTGTTAAGTCAAACTTAACAGGTGTTGAAGACTAGCTCAGAAAACATGGGGCTCCGAAATACAAGAATCTCTTTGATGAAGTCAGACATACAAAATAACTGGATTATTGAACAACAGAATTATTGTCCTTCAACTTAGTGATCCAAAAAATCCCTACTAAAATCTCAGGCAACAGAAAGCTGAGGTTTTGGAACTGTTACTTTCCAATGTATATAATTCATAAATTCACAATACCTTTAATATTAATTTAGAAAACTGAGTTTGAACAGGAGTCCTTTGAAGACATGAAAACAGTTACACACACGTGCAAGCACATAAGGAATGCATATACACTCACAGAGTGGGGAAATGGAAAGATTGGGGCTAACAGCATGACATACCAGAGATATAAAAGAATTTTCCTGTTCTTACAGAAGAATTTGCAGGTACTAATGAGATACATGGCATCTTGCTGCTTAATCTACCAATGCAAACCTGTAGAAGCAGTTGCATTACTGGGTTTTGTTGCTATTTTGTTTTGAGCAATTAACAGATACCAGATTAGGAATCAAATAATTTTTTACTAAATCAGATAAAATCTGTGTTGATTTTCATCAAACTGATAAATTGTCTGTATTGTCACTTTTAATACCTCTGTGAGCTCAGACGAACTTTTTGCTCATTTAATAACTAGATAATCAAAGACACCACATTTGTGATGCTCAAGAGAAAATAGCATGACAAGCTTCTGCTGCTTAGGTCTGGTGTGAATGCCTTTTTGAAAGAACATGAAATTCTTTGTTAGTCTGAAAGAGGTATTTAATTTGGCTGAATTCTATTTGTTACTGTTTACTTGCATTGTGGTACAAATCAGTACTCCATGGCACTCCAAGGTGATAAAAAGTGCTAGTCAAGAAAGATTTCAAGAACACGGATAAGCAACAACAGAGCAGAGCATAAATAATTGCAAACAATAAGGCAGAAAGGAGTAGCTACTAAGACTTTTCCCCAGAGTAAAAAGATAGATAATTACATAATTGCTATTAAAAAATACACAATTTTCCACCAAAATAAATAAGCAAATATATAAAAAATAGCAAGCTGTCTTCTTCACTTACACTCTCCACCGTTGAAGGATATAACAATTCTCTTTATATCACCTCGTCTCAGCTGACAAGAAAAAAGTTTGTCAAACTCTGACAGGATTGAACACAGAAGAGCGTGCTACCAAAACACTCCACTAATGTGGGCACCATGAGTCAGATCTGTTTCTTTTGGAGAGGACTGTTGAAGAACTGTTTTACAAAGCATAACCACTAGTTGAGTGCTATAAATTGGGGAGGGAATCAATTATATGTTCCTAGGATCTTGCAGAGACAAAAGTCAAAATTCAGAAAGCTGACTTCTCACGGCCTTACACTGTGATGTTTAACACTCCTGTCCACACAAGAAGTTGTCAGGGATGGAAGTCAGATAACACACTGCCAACAAAAAGGCTTCTTACACAACAAAATCCATCCCTTTTATTTTTATAATTTGACATTTCAGACAATTATGATAAGGAGTTGTAATAACTGATAAATACTTCTCAGGCTTTAAATAAGCACAACATAGTTGCAGATACTATTCGCCTCTTAGTACTACCATATTTATTCTAAGGTTCTTTTTCTAACACTAGGTTACTAGTGTTAACCTACATCTAGAAATGAATACAAACAATATATAATTCAATAGAAAAATCAGCAAACGGTTCTGGGCTGCTTTAGTTTATCAAGCGATGATATGGTCCCTGATAGCACTGATTTGATAGCCCAAGAGACCTCTTTGGTCTTGTGTTCTTACTTTAAATAGTATTAAAAAGATGTGTTCTTTCATTTATAGCACAGGGAATGGATATCAGAACAGCAATGTAGTAAAACACACCAGGAATTTAAGTAGGCAAAGGGATGGACCTTGTAACAAAGTGATGGATCTGTAACAAAGATCCCAGAATACATATGGATTATTTCAGTCTTTGCGTTACATAAAAATTGCTGAACACCATTCATAGTGAGTTTTCTTCTCTATTTTGTATCAGTTTAAGTGAAAAAGCCCTGTTCTGTCCCCAGCTGGTAACACAATAGCAGCTCTGAAGAAAGCACTCTAGATTGTCACAGAACCAAAGCATTTTAACCAACATATGTGGAAATTGTTAGGACACCTATGGCAGGAGTATGTCTACTACAGATTGATGCAGTCTAAAAACAGCAATCCCTCTTAATTTTTAGAGTTTTTTGAAGGTTTTGGCCTTTTATGGAGTCAGATTTTTCTGAAGTACTAATTTTTCTATGGACTTGCATATCCCAGTGTAGACACTGTGTGACTTGACCAGCTATGCACTCTAGCTACCAATTCAGTCCAGTGTATCCACAGCTACTTTCATTTCCTATAACATAGGGAGACAATGAGCTTATTCACAATTCATTCCAGAAGAGCAAAATAGACATGTAAATTATCTAAACCATAAATGGATAGTAACTTGACACAGTTCAAGATGGAATTACTGGGAGTTTTGCTACATCCAACTACTCTACATGCCAGCAGCCAGCTAGCAGACAAAACAGCATTGCCTTTTAGGGAATATACAGCTCTGCAGGACAACATACACAAAATGTGAAAAATGCTGGAGCATTTCATCTGTAGACTGTACCATCCCAAAACATGCAATACAAATTTGAATATACCATTTTCTGTGTTAAAAACTTAGTCAAAAGTTCCCTGGAGTAGGATGTAAATTCCGCCTCAGGCACGCTGACTTGACTTCGGTCTTTGATTTGTCTAAAGCTATTAAGGAAAAATGTTGCTGACACTTTGAAATTAAAAGAAAGATAACATCAATTACACAAATTTTTTCTCACATAGATTATAAACAAAAATATTTTAAGTTTAATACTCCGAAGTGGAACAACAAGTGAAAGATTACTGCAACTCACAGTTTTGTTCCCTAAGATAAATAGAGAAATTGATTTTAGCTCTGAAATCATTGCTTTAAACTGTAGTACATGAATGTCGTGAAAGATTAATTACACAATACCCCTTAAGACTTTCATTTTGTTAAGCACTACTTGTTCCTAATTATTCTTACAGCCGGCTTTGAAAACGCCCTCCTGCTCATCAAAAGAGAAGAAGAAAAAAAAAAAAAAAAAAAAAGACACTGCCTTTTAATTTAAACAGAATCACCCTATCAGATCCATCTAAATCCCTTGTCTTTCCTTTCAAAGAGAACTTTTCCCAATTGCAGGCAACAAATCTGCTGGCTGTTTCCCGGTAGCACCGCAGCACTAAATCTTCAGGAACTCCTGATTCCTGCCTTCACTTGCCGGCGGTGTGAGAAGCCCCTGCCCTTTTCACTTGTACCGAACCCCTGGCGTGCATCCCCGGGCTGTGCTCCCGGCTGTGAACGCCTAACCCCACACTTCAGCGCCTTACCTTCGGCGAGGAGCGGTCGGTAAAGGAGAAATACCCCGGGGAAGGGCACTGTCCTGCCCGGGGCTGGTGGGGGAGCCCTGCCCGCCCCGAGCGCCCGGGGGTGGCGGAGCCCGCGCTGCCCCGAGTCGCGGCGGGGCTGCGGATGCTTTGTGAAGCTCGCCCTGCCCTCCCTCTGCCTTCCCCTACTTTTTCCCTGCTGGTGCTGGCGCCTCACCTGGAAGGCTGCCTGTGGTGCCAGGGCTCCTCGACGTGAGCGGCCGCGGCCCCGAGCCGAGAGAGCGGGGCCGGGCGGATGCGGGGGCACCGCCGCCCAGGGCAGGCGGCCAGCGCGGCCAAGTGTTTCGCTACTCGTCCGCAAGCACGGGGAAATCCACCGGAGCGGTCCTAAGGACGGGGTTAGGGTGCCCTGCAAAGGCAGCGGCCGCCCGGGAGCCGGCAGGACAGCCGCCGACGGACACGGAGCCCGGACGGGGCAGAGCCCTGCCCTGCTCCGAGCTCCCGGCCTGAAACTTCCCAGTTTCCCCATTCCTTCAGCCCTACCTACCTGCGCGGTTCAGCCCTGACATTACTCACCACCCGGTGTGGGTGGTGGGGAAGCCCTGCCGCTGCGCCGGGGCTCCTCTCGGGGCTCTCGGCGCTCCCCCAGCGCCCCGGGCGGCAGCGCAGCCCTCGCCCGGAGCCGGAGAAGAGACTTACATGGTGACATTACGGGGCGGCTCTGCTCCGGCTCTCAGCAACCATCCTCCCGCGCTGCCGCTCGCCCTGCCTCTGGCCCGCTCCCCCGCCGGCTCCTCGCAAAGGTCATCGCTCCTTGCCCACCTCTCTTCCACGCCCGCGCCGAGCCGCTCCTCCTCCGCCGCGATGCTTCTCCCACCCCGCGCCGCGGCGGGACCTGCCTCCCTCTCTGCACAACTCGGGGAAACTTCGGTGTGGAGGGAAGCCGCCCCCGCGGAGGGCAGGGGCCGCCCCGCCCGCTCCCTCTGCCCGCAGTCAGGTGGCGGCCCCGGCCCGGCCCGGTCCGGTCCGGCCCACTGCGCTCCGGGGGCAGGACGGGCCCGGCGAGCCCCAGGCACTGCTCCCAAGAGCTGCTCCGCTCTGGGGAGAGCGAGCCCGGTACGGCCCCTTCCAGCCAGACACGGCCGTGCAGCGGCCCGGCTCGCTGGTTCCGGGCTGGGACAGGGGTGGGCAGTCCCCAGTCACCCCTCAGGAGATGATAACCGCAGCCCAAGACAAAGGACAAGGGCCACCTCTGAGAAAATTCCATCCTGGGGACACTGCCCGTGCCGGGAACAGCGCCCTGGGCACGTAGCACCTCGAGCATCCCCGTGTCAACGGGGCCCTGGGGACGAGCACACCCCGCACACCCCGCACACCCGCACACCCGCACACCCCGCACACCCCGCACACCCCGCACACCCCGCACACCTGCACACCCGCACACCCGCACACCTTCACACCCGCACACCCGCACACCCCGCACACCCGCACACCTGCACACCCGCACACCCCGCACACCCCGCACACCCTGCACACCCGCACACCCGCACACCCCGCACACCCGCACACCTGCACACCCGCACACCCTGCACACCCCGCACACTGCAGGGGGAAGCGCACATAAGCTCCCTGCTCGCCTCAAGAAAACTGTCCCGCTGCGTCCCAGAGCTGCTGGCACGGACTCCACGGCACCCAGAGTGTCAGTTTCCTTTGAAGCGCAGACACGCTAGGGACACACGGTGGGTGGGTGGAGGTGATGCGGCTCTGACCCATTTTAAAGCGTGCAAGGCGGTGTGCTGCTCCCACAGAATGCTCGTCCACACCTCACTCCTGGGTAGTGTTCTCGGAGGATGGTAGTTTGCACCATTTGCTAATGATACTGAGTTGATTTGCTCCATTAAAATCTGTAGGAACATGGGACTGCACTACAGGCAAGTATAAAAGTATTGAAATGATAGAAAGAGAAAAACAAAAGGTCACCAGAGAAATCCCAAATTTTCACAGTACTCTATGGATCTGAGCAGGCAGGATCAGGAAGGATTGGGTAAATAAAAGATCTGGCACAGTGAATCATTCAATGAAGTTATCAGAATGCAACAGCAGTTAAAAGCAAACAGTTGTCCCATTAAAAAAAAAAAATCGATAAATTTTTTATGAACCTTATACTGAACATTAATATTCACTTATTCTGGTCAATTTTTATTCTCTCTCCTTAAAACAAATAAATCTACAGTCTTGCTTTCATTGTAAATTCCTGGCACTGAACATGGGCACAAGAACTGCTGGGACTGGGTTAGCCAAATCCACATGGGCAAATGGTGCAGGCTGGGACAATGTCAACCTAAAAGTTCTTTCTGCTGGGTTTATTTTACACCCACAGATTATTGCATTTTCCTCATGTGCACAGCAGTCTGTGCTTCTAGAATGCACTGGACTCACTGTACATGAGCTCAGTATCTCCTGGGCATATTGAACCCACCTTGCATGAAATGTACACAGTAAATCCAGAGCATCTGGAAGAAATCAATCTGCCATTTATGCCCAGATTAGTGATACATGTGTAGTGTTTATCTGCTGGATGTGTTGGAAACTGACATCTTCCTTCCCTACTTGGAAGGCATTAGAGGTGACTACAATTCCAGAATTTGGCAGTTAAGCTAAAACAAAACAAAACAAAACAAAAAGCTTAAAATAAAAGGTTAAAAAAATAATGGGATTCTTCCTCTGTCATTTTTTTGTTCAGCTATTTCTTGGTTAATTCTTCTGTTCTGATTTTGCTGATATAGACTTTTGCAACCATCAATCTGCTTACTCCTCCACAGCAGGGGCACTGCTGCTTCTGGATCCCAAACTGAACACTGCCCAGTGAGAAATGCCTGTGATGTCCAATGGGAATAATGTGCAGTGCAGATTTTCTGGACAGTGAAGTAGCACATTTCTGAAGAGCTGCAGAGCAGTGAAGGGAACCCAATCACTAATGAGAAAATGCTGATCATTATCTGGCAGCAGCTCACTGTACCACATCTGCCTTTAATCAATAGGAATACAACTTGGCATGGTGTGGGTAGTTGGAGAGGGCAGCATTTCTGGCTGCTGCTTAGCAGGAGTGAGAATATCTGTGGAGATCACAGTGATTTTAAGATCTCTGTCTCAGCATGAGAAACCGCAGGCTTCATTACAACACCCAACTCCGGTTAACATTGCAGGCTCTCTTTTGCACAATGTGATTAAGAGAAAAAAAGATTACAGAAGTCTGGAAAGCAGTGCTATAACCAGAAAGGCTCTTTATATTGACATCTAGCAAGCAACACCCGCAGAAAGTCAAGCAGCTCTTTTTATTTTCTTACCACATATGTAGTCACAATGTTGCTTTACATTTATTTTTATTACACCTCAAGCAAGTGGGGTCGGAGTAGTCTTAGGTACAGGGGTAGCATATTCTTCAAACATTGCAGAGTGTTTAATAGATATTCTGAGATGATGAGTAAAATATTTTGCATGAGTTTATGGGCCCCAATTTTTATGGCTTTGTTCATGTATTTCTGTGAACTTACGGCTAGGATGATGTCCTTATATTTTGTGCAACTTTGCATTGACTCCTTTAAATATCTTATAAGAATGTTAAAAAATGGTTCATGAAATAGTAGTATGAAATACTATATTTTATGTCTGGATACTTCATTTTAATTTTTGAGACACATGATTTTTCAGTTAATATTTGTTTTGAAAGCCTCTTGTATATTATATCAATTGCATTTAGGAAAATCTGTGTTTTTTTCTAGAGAAGAGCAAATACTGAATCTTTATTGCCTGTAATGGTGTAAAAGAGAAAACACTTATCCTGCAACATAAAAAGTAATTTGAAAATATTAGTGCATTAAAAGTGCTATAAGCTCATGAAGAAAACTCAAGATTATATGCATTTTCAAAACTTTCACAAGAAAAAAAACTATTGCCAGCTTTCTGTCTGGTCATTCTCATATCTTGAAAAAAGCATTTTACATACCCACAGCTGAGTCTGAAAGTTGAAAGGTGAGCTCTCAAATGCTGATTTTGAGGATAGAGGTTTGGGCATCTGTCTAAAAGGTGAAGTGGCAGAATTGATATGAGTTGTTGGTAACAACAGTTCACATCAATTAAAGCATTCAAGAAATCACATCAATCCAAGAAATACTTCAGATTTTTGATGCATAGCTCTGTTTCACTATGTTTTTACAGAAACTAATCTCATAAATTACATAAAATAAACTCTCTTGCAGCTTTTCCTTTTTGAGAATTTTTGTCCCTCTAAAGATGACTTAACCAGCTCCCAGATTTCTCAGCACCAATCAGCCTCGTTGGTCCCTCCCTGGGTCACAGTTGAATCAAGTTTTCACAGTCTGGAGGACAATCTGAGCAAAATTCCTGGCTTTTCTACTTTCAGGTCTCTAAGCAGCTCATATTCCATATTTTCCCTTGTCTGAGAGAGTAAGGGTCTTACCTTTCTGTTTCACATTTAAATGCAGAGCAAACAGGATCAGGAGGATGTTTTACTTTATTTAGTGGTTTGTTTGTTTGTTTGTTTGTGGAGAGATATTTTCCCTTCAGATTTAAAGTGCCATCCAGACAGGGCTTACTCTCGTTAGTAAGATGCTGAAGAGGTGTCAAGTCAGTTTTCACTGTGGGCCTTCATGCAGTGGTTTCACCTAAATGCTGGGCAGGGATGGCTGGATGCTGGGTGATTGAGCATGTTTTAGAGACTGCTAACCCAGCAGATAGATGGAAATGGCACACAGTTTCTATGCTTAACCAAGTACCAAATACCATAGTTTTCCAAGAACTTGGGAGGCAAGGGAATTGCAAGGACCATATTGACTAATGTTCATAAGTGAAACTGCCTATAAATGATTGCACTGACTTGAATTTAAGTTTTTATCTCCTGAAAACAAGGGCAAAGTGAATTGTAACTCTAACATATTTCTGCAATGCATGTGCAGGATTTCAGGGGCTAACATACACTCATAGGTTTAGCTCATTTGGTACTTTCTCTATGTGCTTTCATGTGCATAAAACAGGCTGTGAAATATTTCTTGTCAGGGAGGTTACCACCAGCTAAAATGCTGTGCTTTTTGCCAGATGAGATGTTTTGATGAAGTGCTGAGAGCATGGCATATACAGTGCCTGCACACACTGCCCTCCATAAAATTCTGTGAAGTCTGTGACCTCAAACAAAGCAGCAGAAAGATCAGACAGCAAATTAATTTGGATAGTTTTTACAAACCATTTCATGTCTTTGATCAGTGTCTTGTTTTCTGAGTCCATTTCAGCTCCTTATTGTTGATCAAGCACTTCACAGGTCCAGAACCTTAGCCTGCTGGGGCATGCTGCCACTGGTGTTTTTCCACACATTTCTGATCTGTGGGGGTGGGAGGATGCTGGGGGTCCCTGCTTCCTGAGCTTTCATTTCTATAAAGGGGAAGAGGAACCTCATAACGTTTTTGTAGCTTCCTATGAGTGAACTTGGGAGTGGTGCTCACTTTGCATGGTGAAGCACTTATTATAAAGAACTCTGTAGGATGATATTGTTATCAGTAAAGAAAAATCAGAAGCCTGAATCTGAGCTGGTGTCTGGTGTTCAACCAGGAGGGTAAATGTGATAAAAAAGAGCTTGTAGAATCAGAGGATATGCAAAGAGAACCTTCATTTGTGGTGTGATACATAGCAGAGGGGGTAGAGGCTCAGTAGTAAAAATAAGGGGCTTCAACAAGAGATAATTCATCTCTGCAAGTACACGTTGAATTTCCAATGATACCAACCAACAGGGTAGAATCATTGTTCCATCCAATTATTTTTTCTAAAAATGTGCCTCTGTCTACAAGTAATTTCAATGCTCAGTTCATCACCACCTAAACTGCCCCATCTCAAGGGACCAACTCTGTAATTAGAGCTATTTAGAGAAAGTAGCACTGATAGCCAGGGTCTCCCCCGAGTGTTGGTACCGGGAAGAAACACTCTGATAATTTTGTACGAGACCCTTTTCCCACCAAAATCTGTGTGCAACTTATTCATGAATGAACAAGTACTTGATTGTAATAAATACTTGTCACTGAAAGGTTCTAAAATGGCACCAAATTTAAGTTATTACTTCACAAATAACCAAATTCTGAGGAGCAAAATGTTCCAGCTGAGCAGGCTATATTTTTATGGTGCCAGTTGACTTGATTCATCTCTAATTCTAGATTCTTGAACTTTTTTTCAGTCATGCCTTGGCCAGTTTGGAGGAGTTAAAAAAACAGTCATTCTTCACCTATTTTAGGAACCCAACTTTTCCTTTAATACAACTTCTGGTCAGGATTTCTCACTTCCGTTTTCTGTCCAGATGTTAAATATTTGGAACAACTGGAAGAAAAGCTGACCTCATGGTATTTCCATCAGGTTCCACTAGTGGAACAACTGGAAACCTCATGAGGAAAGCCCTTCTCTAAGTGTTCAGACTAGTTTTGCAGACTCAAGGGCTTAGGAAACTTTGGATAAGTTTTGAGTAAGTATCAAAATATTTGGATGCTTATCAGAACTGAAGCCAGAGGGACCTACATGAAGTTCATTCATCACTTTATAATAATAGCACGAGTTTTAAAAAATCGTAGGATCACATAGAAATTGAAACAATTGTATGTTAATCATAAACAATTAATTATTTCCTATGTCATAAAAAATAATATATTTCCATGCAGAATGGAAATTAGATGCAAAACACAACATTAAATTAAAAGTGTTCAAAGAGCTGAGTTGTAGGGTGAAAGCAGAAAACTTACAAATATATAAACCCTTTCTAACTTCTAGGAAAATGAAAGAAAAAATGAGCTAGTACTCTTTGTGATTAACTGGATATTCACAGCTCTTTTGAAACTTTTCACTGTGTTCAGGCTGAAATTACAGGAATTTCACACCAATGTTTCAATATAAAGTAATTTTAAAGTTCATTTTTGTTTTTTTGTTGTTGTTTTCTTTATTTTACAAGTCCTTGCAATTCCAGTTGTTGATAAATTATACAGAAAACAAACAAACAAAACTACACAGTTTTCTTTCAGAAGTATGTGAAAATTTGATCTGCCTTCAGAACTTAAATTCCATTTCCTATGTATATGCATTATGATAAATAACAGAAGCATGTACTGTCTGGTCCACCAGACAGAGAAGAAACAAGACAGTTTCTTGAGCCTGGAGAACATGAGGGAGTGATGCAGGTAACACTTTGACAGACTTCAGCTCCTCAAATGGAACGATTAGGAATTTTTTAAAAGCAGAACTAAGTAGGACAGACTCTGGTGTGAATTTGCAGTAGCAATTAAATCCATGCTTTGGACTTGCAGGCCCCATTCAGTATGAGAACAGTTAATTGAAATTAAAAAGTGCTTTCCATTAAAAGAATGATCTGAGAAAAATGGTCCAAACCCTGAACTTTTCAATGTGCATTTTTAATTACCCTCACCATTATACCTGAATGGTTGATTACACAGTACCCTTGAGTGAATACGTGGATTTACTGTAATGTTCCAAAAAGGGAGCTCACAGACAGATAGATTTAGGGCAAAATTACAGAAAAGTAACCCCATAATAAGTTTCCAGCCTAAAAGTCTTAGGGTATTATTTCTAATTGTGCTATATTTATAGCATTTCTGAATTTTTAAAAATGCATTCCTGTAGAGCTCAGTCTTCCTCATAGTAAAAATTAATAGAGAAATGGAAGTGCATCAGTAATGATTTTTTTCAATCTCAAACACTATTACAGCAGTACGAACAAGTTCTTCATATCTTCCTTAAAACGGTTTTTGTCTGCCTTCAGCTCCTTTCCCATGTGTTGGTCCCATTTTCTCACTGGTTGCAGGTATTGCATGCAATGAAGAGGCACCTCAGATTCTAAAAATAATTGTGATTCTTGCAGGTGTATAGACTCCTATCAGTGAACAGAGCTGGAACCTGGAGGAGGCTGTGGTGAGAACTGAAAAGTTGTATCACAATATATATTGTTACATGGCTACTTAACCATGTCCAGCTCACTGAGCTCCCCTTGAAACGGGATCACTCACCTCCAGAATCTCCAGTTAAGCCATCATATCTTACTCCAAGTTGACCTGACACAAATACAACATCCAGCAACTACAGAAGAAAAACCTGTGAGGGAAAGCAGCTAATCTGAAACAGTTTATCATTTATTTACTCAAAGGAATGCCACTGAGATGAGCCAAAAGCTGTGAATCACTAAGTTAATATGTATTTGTCTCACCCAAACCTGAACTTTTCCCTATGATGATTAGGTATGCACACCTCTGCTGACCTCCTGGCTATTTCTTCTTTGTGTCTCCTCTTTTCCTTTCACAGGCAGTGTACAATTGAAAACAAAGGTAGAAGTCAGTGAAAAAACCCTGAAAAGCAAAGGCACAGCCTCATTAAGAGAGTGCTGCTGGAACAGCAGAATGTTTTTGTGAGTGTGTGATTGCGGGGGATGAGAGCTATCTGCGGCTCCACAGAGCTGCAAAACAGGGAAAGGAAGTCAGCAGTGGGAAAACAGACACCAAAGCTTTATGGACAGCTCTAATTCACAATTGTCGTGGAAGACCTAGTCCAGCATCTGAACATGTTCAGTTCATTGTGAAAGCTGAGTAGATGTATGGTTTTGATTTATTTATTTTGAAGCACTGCTGTAAGTCCCCATCATAGAAACAAGACTCCATTCTATTTGGATTGCAATGTCAATGTTCAGTCTCATGAATTTTCCATTTAGTGAGGGGTAATTAAGAATAGGTTTGTAGGCTGTTCTTTTTACTTGTCATAGCACAAGTCACACTTAATTTTCTTATTTAAGTATTTTAAGTCCTTTGTGAAATTTTATGTATTTTCTTCTGTTTTTCCTATAAAATAAGACATAGTAAAACATCATACTATATAGTGTCAGGAGCTATATAGTGTTATTTCTATGGGGCATGCATTGGATGTTTTTTCCTTAATTTAGGAGAGAGTGCATGAGAAAAAGAGTTGAGGTTGTACTTCTTCATAAGGAATAAATAAGTCTTGGAAAATTTTGTGGGGAAGGGGAAAGAAATAAAGAATGTCTACTTCCCTAACTGAAAATTAGGGCTTGACAAGTCACAGGAAAATATGCAAATAGGAAAGAACATATTTTCCATTTAACCCAGTGTGAAATGTTGGTATTTTACTATTATAATTATAATTTTTTTGAGCCCTCTTTCCCCCTTCTTTCTTTTCCACTCTGCTTCCCCCCACTTCTCTGCCCCTTCTTTCTGCACCTTTGCCCTGTAATTAGTTGATCTTCAATTAGAGATTCCAAAATAAAAGTTATTTAACTTCACTCTCTATGAAGACCTACCTAAATGAAAAAATATGAAATAGCTTTTAAAATATCAAAAATCTGTATTTTGCGTGTGTTTTGAAAAATAGTAAGATTAACATAAGTTTGAGGGAAAAAAAGAAACCCTGAAAACATGAACTCCAAGCTTGTATTACCTAGGTATATTCAGTCATTTCCCTGAATTGTACTGGAGCTTTCCAAACATCATAAAAAGAACAAACTGTATTCCAGAACATTCAGTCAAAGTGCTGTTTTTCCTTTGTTTGGGAAATATGGACCAGTCCTAGCCTCAGTAGAGGTGTCTCCTGTACTCTTTTCCTAGAACCTGGGGGCTGCTTACTTCCCTAAACATTCGGGATATACGGCAGTATCAGGGATTATATGGACACACAAAACATTCCTGATTGCCAGGAGGAGTTTAAGTGCAGATGTAGCTGGCAGTGCAATCCTCCCCACCCAACAACCCTCTCCCCAGTGCTGAGGTTAAAAAGGCACAGGACACCCTCACCAGTGAAACAACTGCAGCAAGACATGGTGGCTTTCCCAGAGCAAATTCCAGCCTGTGGCAAGGAATCACCCAATACTCACTGGAGCCAGGAGCAAGCTTTGCCCACAGACCAGCACAGCAGAGGAGGGGACACATCCCACAGCACAGGAACTGGGGATGCTTCAGTGTTCCTGTGGCTTGCTTTGTACTTCAGATGTAAGGTCTGGCTAATCGTGGGAGCTGCTGCTTCTTACAGCTCTAAATCTTACATTATAGCACTTACTAGGGTTACTGTACTTCTGAGGTGAAAAGAAATGAGCAAAATCTCTGTTAATCATATTGATTACTTATGTATACTCTTCATCTCTGAAATCTATTACAAGGAACAGTAACAAAGAGAAACCACTACAAATAATGTAAATTTAGGTACAAGTATCAATATTCAAGATTCACAAAAATAAAGATGTTTGAACATCATTCCCATTTAACTTTCTTATTTTGCTATTCTAAATTATTTTCATTAGAAGTAGGCGATCATGAGAATGGAGAGGGTTAAAGAACAAATTCAGAAGAAATGCCATGTATCAAATTAACAAACTTAGTTTAATAATCTTTTTTTGATAAGTCACAAAGATTAATTTAAAAAATACATTAATTCTTTTGAAGTTCACAATTTTCATTATGATGTGGAAATGTCTTCCTGCAGCTAATCTTTGTCTAATCTATCCTGAATGTACTTATTTATTTTTTCAAATTGAAAAGGAAATTCAGGCAGTTGAATGTTAGTGCTTCTTATTAATTTCACAATGTTAGTATAGACAGTAATTTATTAAACTAGAGGTATTTGGCATACCAATTTGGGTTGATGACTCAGCAGCTCAAATATGTCCCTGAAGCAATGATCTCATATACAGGTTCTTTAATGTCCTAAGTTGCTGGAGTCCAGCTCTCAATGACTTGGTTTTACCATCATCACGTCATAGCTCCAAACATCTGCCTTGGGATCTCTGTTTAATAAAGTCTCAGCAGAGAGGTGAATGGGACTGCAGTAAGGGCCAACCTCTTTCCTATGGGAATAAAATACCACTTACCTCAGGGACATGGCCCTATGGCCTGGGGAGGCACCAATGTCTGCCCCAAACTCCTTCTATGAAAAGGTCTGCAGCACTACAATCCCACTTTCAAATAACTGCCTTACAACTTAGGATTTAAAGTAGTGTGCTAGAAATATTAATGCATTAGAAGAGTTATTCTGTGTATCACTACATGACCCTAGCATAAAGAACTGCATTTAGATATTGATAGTGGGTGTTCCTCTGGGTGCTGCCCTTTCTCTGTTCTTGTGAAACATGCTTCCTCCCTATCCCCTTTCTGCCCTTCCTCGTGCCTTTCTGGAGGATGCAAAAGGAAATGGCATTATCTCCACTGATCCCACAAGGGCTTCCTAATCATCCTTCTACTCCGTAAGCATGCAGCATTCCACCTTCTCCTTGCTCAATACTAGGCAACTGGTTCCACCCTGAACTGGAATTTCCCACAGCATCTCAGCAATTAAGGCACATGTAAACAAAGGAGTGCAAACCCCTAACCACTACTGAGGAAAAAGGGGTGAGTGTATGAGGTGGCACAAGACAAACATCTAAAGGTAACTAAGAAGATATAGAAAATCTCAGGAGGTAGGAATCTCAGAAAGAAGATGCAGGGAAAATGGTAGAAGCACTGAAAATAACTTGGTGGAAGAAGACTGTGTGGATAAACCCCCAAAAAGGTATAGAAGAAGCACAGGCAGGGACACATAATGGAGAGACAATAAGTGGAAATAGAGCTACAGGGTAAAAAAAGGCACATTGCAGTGAGAAGAGAATGGAAGATGACTGAAGGAGGTACAGAAGGAGAATGATAAATTAAACTGGAAAACCAGAAAAACTTGAAAAATATGAAATAACCATTAAGTTTATTAAAATTATGAGATCAAAATAAAATGAGTATGAAAAAGATACGCAAAACCTTGGTCTTGAAGTTCATACACCGCAAGCAAGTATTTTTGGAAGTATTGTAGCAATATAACTGTAAATGCAGTTTTCAGACCATGGTCTTCAGAATCACACATATTATGTAAGAATAGCTGTACCAACTATTGTAAAGGTGAAAAATCTAAATCATTAAAAGCCAAGAATTTACAATCATTACATTCTTCCTCTGTTTCTCATTCCTTTCTTTTTTTATGAACTTGAATGCAGACAGCCATTAAGCTCATGAGGAAAATGGAGCTGAATTTGCAGTAGTCTGCCTGGAATGGCTCCCAAAACCACTTAGTTCAATAGTCAGCAAGACCTTAAATGGGGCTTTTTGTAGAGTTTCCAGAAATAGTCAGCTCAGATTCAGAAAGGTCTGAACACCCCAAATTCATATGAAGTCAGTAAGAAGAGTGTCTATTGAGTTGCTCTCCATATTTTCCCTGTTTATCTTGTATTAGAAGAACTTCCTCTATCATTAAAAACAATCTCCAGACAAAAACTAAGATTGGAGTTTTTTCCTGAGTTATAATAACTAAATAACCTTGTATTATTGACATAGACATTTCAAAAGACAAGAAGAATCATTATGATGTCTCCAGTGATGGTTATTGATGACAGTCTCTTGAAGCTGTAACATTGTTCTTAATTTTTTTACCCTCAGTAAAGTAATTTATCTGTGGGGGATTTTTTTCTGGCAGCTGTTTCTACTTAGGCTTCTGAAAGCACAGCCAGAAGAGCATAATAGAATCTCAAGATGTCATCAGCTTAGCTGTAACATTGGATCTCAGGACAGGTTACTGATTTCAACCAGTACTTATATTGCAATCAGCAGTGGAAATAATTTGAAACTGCTCTGCCTACACAAGCAGAGTGATTCCCCCTGAGGTTAAGGGAAAGGTTCCCATTGACTTCAACAGGCTTTGGATTAAGCTGTGAATAAGGATCTGCTCAGGGTAAATACTGGTGACAGAATCTGGGGCTCTGCCAGATAAACACAGAAAGAGATGGGGAATTTCAGAATGCTTTATTCCTGGAAGAGAGGAGACTTTCTACCCTTTGTTTTTTAGCTCTAATTATCCCCCATTCAAAAAAAAAAAGGTCAGGAGGAAAGAAACAGGAGAAAAAATGGAATTTTTCTTTTTCTCTCAAGTGTTCAACAGAATGTGAGTACACTTCTGAGAAATGTTTTGTTTTAAACATTCTTTACTAACAGTGACAACAATCATAATATAGGAAGGAATGATCTAGTCAGTGGCGTTAGAACCCATGGACAATTCTTATAAAAAAGGTTTTGGGCTAAATGTCAGAGCATACACCGAAGAATTCCATACCCCATCAGCATCCAGTCTGTACTTGTTTGGAAATATTCTGACAACAAGTACTGGGACATCCTCTTCTATACAATATGCAATATTACCCCTCCCTTTTATCCAATTTGGGAATATTAAGGACCAAGGAATATCCCTTTATTGAATGCTCCATTTTAATGAGATAGTAGTAAGACACCCTTCTAAAAACTGATTTTGTGTGGGGACACTGAAAAAATTCCAGTCTATATTGACTAATGTTTCTCTTAATTTTCCATTGGCTTTCATATTTCTGAATAATCTAAGTGTTAATGTTTTCTCAATTATACTAGATTTAAAAACTGTTACAAAGAGGGGGCCAGCACCTTGAAAGCAATTTCTGTACCAGAATTTCTAGACCAGAATTAAACATACTAACTTATTCAAAAACATGGAGATGTGGCATTTAGGGACATGGTCTAGTGATGGGCATGGCAGTGCTGGTTTGACAGCTGGACTTGATCTTAGAGATCTTTTCCAACCAAAATAATTTTATCATTCTATAGGCTGGCTGTGTACTGAAATCATCATATTAGGCACTCCAAGCTCTTAAATATTGTATTCTTCACACTGTCAATGAATGTTTGTCTTCAACCATTTTCTGCTCAAGCCAGTTTGCAGAAGAAAATAGTAAATGTGGTCACTGTGTTAAATTTATCATATTAATGTAACATACTGGTGTTTTTAAGAAATAACAAATAGATAATTATTGCCAGAAAACCAGGTTTCAACAAAAATTGGTACAGGGAATAAAGTTCAAACAGACTGTGAATTTTCAGTGCAGAGAAAAGCATTTGTCCTTTTCTGGGCCAGAAAGCACATTCATCTTTCCCAGTGTCAGCAAATACGTGCAATTTACACATTACTGTCTAAGCTTCTGAAAAAAAATGTGGCCCTTGAGACTTTCTTCTTCAGAAAATACAAAGTTAAGCTTCCAAAGCTTCCAACCAACACCAGTTTTTTTTTTTTTTTTATTTTATTTTTTTTATTTGGTGGGAATAACTTAAAAGCATATAGGAAGCAAAATTAAAAATCCCTTGACTGTAAGCCGATCACCACACCCCAAGCCCAGATTTAGCAGGATAATGGTTTGGTGATACAGTAGGGTTGCCTTATCATGGCCTGCCTATAAAAACTCTCTACAATTAGGTTATTAAAGCATGGGGCCAAACTCTATTCAATTTTAGTTAATAATGCAAAAGTTGTTGCAGGTAATTTGGATGCAAATTTTTGTATTCTATTTGATGAAATGAGACTTGATGACACTGCAGCCCCTCTGATTTGGGTTTACTTTAGCAGGTAATAGGTTTTTGTATTTTGAATGCATAGTAGATTTGAATGCCTGAGCTTTTTGGTTTATTTTCCCCTTGAGTTCCTTGGCAACTCACCAAGCCTTTTCTATTTGCTTTGCATAAGAAACAGCAAGACCGCGTGAGTATTATCTGTGTGTGTGTGTATAGGATATATGTGAATATATTTGGTCATAACACACATTTTCTCTGAAGAGGAACTCTTCTGTACTAACTACTCATGCATATATATGTGAATGTGTGTATTGAGTAATAACTAATAATAACTAATAACTAATTAATCCTTTGTTTGCATAGGAACTGAAAGAAATGGAGAACTCATAGATGCACACTATAAAAGAAGTCCTGTAGTCTGAAAATAACATGGAAAGACAATCATCTTGCAAATACATGTGTTGTTCAAGTAAAATATTACCTTAATAAAGGAGCTAAGAATCCACTTGTGTCTATAAAGATGTAAATATATTCTAGTTTGTTTGCTCTAGCTTATGATAGAACTACTCATTTAAATTAGAGATGTAATAAAAACTAGTCTTGCACATCCCAGTGAGTAAAATCACCAAGACAACTGTTAATATATGGAATTCAAGAGAGAGCAACACTGTCTAACCAATAATCTGTGTTCCTTCAGTTAATGCTTTATCTATGTACTTCTCCTTGTATTTGAAGCTGCCTGAACATGGAAAATATAGCCTTTTAATCATTCTTCTCACAGCCATGAAGCACTAAAATTTCAAAATTGTCTTCTGTTTGACAGATGCAGGACTCACTCCCCACAGTGTTGATACCCAACAATGAAAGAAATGGTCTGGAAAAATTTTGATATCTACAGAATGGTGTTATCTCCAACATTCCTCTTCACAAAATCTTTTCCTCCCCATGACCGTCACTGCACTGTGGAGACCCCGGTCCTGCAGCCTCCTTCACATCCCAATAAACAGCACTCTTCCCTGTGGTGCCAAGGACAATGCAACCTTAAATACTCTTTTTTTCCCCATTCTGCTTTTCTCTTTGTTGGAGCAAATGATTTCCCTTTTTTTTTTTCAGAACACAGCATCTCTTTTCCTTCACACATTTTCTGTCCCAGCCTGCCTCACTGGCTCCTCAGACTTTGCAGGTAGATCTCTATAATATGGGAGACAAGTTGGCACAAGCCAGCTGAAGGAAAGGTAGCTGACAGAATTTAACCAATCTATGGGCTGTTCTTAGAGAATGCTGTGTTATTTTGGTTTATTAAACCCACATAGACAACCCTTCATTCTGGCTCTGAAACCTGTGGGGTAACCTATTTCATACTAATGCAAGGCAGCACTCAGCACCTGTGCTCAGACATTTAAGAGCAGTAGCTGCCAGGAGAAGGAGAAGCAGAGGAGGAAATAGAAGGGGATGTTCTCTGGGACACAGCTGAAGATACACTCTAGGGAGAAGGTGCTCCAACACTGAAGGAATTATGGCTTTGAAGGATTTTTGCTATGGACAACTTATGTCATAACAGGGGCACCCCAGAGGCACTCACACTGGGGCAGAGGACAGCAAGTGGAGTAGAGGGGAAAAGTCAACAAGGAGTGTCAGAAAATAACCATTATTCACCAATGCAAATTTCATGCAGTGCCTTGTAGTACAGTCTGGAATAGTATCAGGTGGTGAAAATGAGGAAAGTTGAAACCAGGAAAAGTAGAGAAATTATATTTGACTGAAGGTGAACCTAGGAAAGGGGAAGGAAAATCAATTGTTAAATCAATTATTAGAAGCTTATGTTAACAAGCAATAAAAAAAAATATTTAAAGAGCATGTAGTTCCTGCCCTGTTGCCATGGGCAGGAACACTATTGACTAGATAAAGTTGCTCAAAACCCCATCTAGCCTGATCTTGAACACATATAGGGATGGGTGATCCAAAGCTTCTTGGGACAACAGGGTTTGGTGCCTCACCATTCCCACAGTAAAAAATTTCTTCCAAATATCTAACACAAATCTGCCTGCTTTCAGATGTTTAAAGCCATCACCACTTGTACTATGCTCTTGTAAAACTCTCTCTAGCTGTCTTGTAGCTCCCTTTAGGTATTTGAAAGCTGCTGTAAGGTCTCCCCAGAGCTCTCTCTAGGCACAACAGTCTCAACTGTCTCAGCTTGTCTTCATAGGAGAGATGCTCCAGCTCCTTGACTATCTTCATTTTCCTCTTCTGGACTTGTGCCAACAGATCCATGTCCTCCTTGTGCTGAGGGCCCCAGAGCTGGATGCAGCACTGCAGGTGAGGTCTCACCAGAGCAGAACAGAGGGGCAGAATCCCCTTCCTCACCCTGCTGGCCACTCTGCTTTGGAGGCCACCCAAGACACAATTAGTTTTCTGGGCTGCAAGTGCACATTGCCAGGTCACATTGAGATTCTCACCCACCAACAAAGTCCTTCTCAGAGCAGCTCTCAATTTGGCACTATTTTGTCTGTGACAGCTTTGGACTCCTCTTGTTTTATTTATAAGTCACTGTAAACATTTTCTTCCATCTTATGCTTGTACTTCTCTTACGCAAGAAAGCTCATCTCTATTTCAAAATAAGCCCAAGAATTTTTCAAAAAGTTGCAGGTACAATTGTGGCCTTATTTAAATCTACTAAATAGAAATTCCAGCAGTGGCAAAATCACTGCTGATTTTGTTAACTGTGTGCATACCACTGATAAACATGTTGCATTTCACATACTAAGAAAACACAGGCAAAATATTCTTCCATGCAAACTGAGGCTTATTTTCATGAAAAGCCAGTTACATTTATATGTACATATATATAATAATCTAAACCCAAATTTCTATTATGCAACTGGCATTATCATGTTCATTGCCCATTTTTCAAAGTAATGAGAAGCATTTTTATGCAGTAGGGCACTTTAAATAGAAGATGGTGAAATGTGAAGTGAATAATTAAATTCAGTACTGAAGAACTTTACATATAACTCTTGACATACCCTGTTATGAGCTTTAAGATAGGAAAATGCAATCTCCTGGTGCAAACACTTATTGTAGGCTTAATCTAATCAGAATGGTCATAAACCAATGATTCACAAGATCTGTGTGTACACCCTATTATGATATTATTCTTAGTCACAGAATTTATTGTTCTTAGAGTCACATAGTACCTTTTACTCAGGAAGAACTATTCTAAAGTGGTTGATAGTCTATGGTTTGCCAGTATTTCTTCAGAAGATCCTTTCAACAGCCAAGGGTAGTTTATGTTGTATGTAAAGAAATAAAGTGACCAGACTTCCCTCAAATGACTGAAGGAAAACTTTGTAATGGTTGTCATGACCATTTATAATATTTGTTAGTTTGTCATCCACATCTACTCTTTCTTTTAAAGAACTACCAAAAAATGAGAATAGACCACAACTCAATTCGATCTCATCAAGCAAAGGATGGAAACTGACCCCACACAATTGCTATAGTTCCTTTCTCTCTTAAAAATGGTACTGGCATCTAAACAAAGAAATTTTGATGAGGAGAAGGAATCTGGCTTTCATTTTTGGAAAGTTTAACAGTAAGCCAACAATTTGTCTATGGAGACAATAACATATCCATCTCCACAAAGGCTTTGGCAGTCATCCTTTGGTCTCAATTTCCTATTACACAGTTTCAAAATTCAAGGTACACATGCACCCTTCCCCCCCTCCTCTTCTAAACAGTGAAAGAAGTCTCAGCCTTCAGGAACATTATTCCCTGAAAGAAGTTATACTGTTCAGACTGGGTTCTTCTGGCTTCTTTCCCCTCACTGCTCCTAGGAATCTGAATAGTTTTCTGAGTTGTTCTGTCACAATCAAACCCCCTTGTTTTCATGTTACAGCACCAGCTCACTTAGACACCAAATGGGTTTTGCTCCTATCCACCTTCCCAACTAGAGTCTGCTGCTGCAATGACTTGAGGCAGGGGCTGTAATAGGGCTTAACTCTTCATCTTACCTCTCTGTCTGATACTGAATCTCACTTCCTTTTTCATTTGGAAGGCATATTGCTTAATCTTTCTCTCTACCAAGTGCCTTTGAAACACGTTGATTGTAGGTTTTTCACTGCATGTGGCAGTTCTGCCATATTTATTGAAAGCTGCATAGGACAGAGCTGTTGGATTCCTCAATGGGATCTCAAGACAGCCCACTTTTGTGGTGGACCTGGGAGGGAGTGTACTGAACATCCCAATAAAACCTTCCACCCATGGTGGCATTTGCAAACACGATCTACAACCTGATGACTCTGAAGACACGTTGTTGGATCTTGTAGATAAATTAGAAATAGAATAAAACATTTGAAAATTATTTGCCCTTCCTAAGATTGCTTGCTTTGAGAAATGGTGCAACCATCAATTTATTCCTCCAGGTTTTCAGGACTGAGACAGCCTAGACAAGATAAGAAGTTAAGATTGTCCCATTTCTGCTTTCCAGCCGTAGCCCCCTCAAGAAACCCCATGGCACAAAACACTCCTCAGAAATCAGAGCATCATTCTTTTACATATGCATCTGTATGATCAAAAATTCAGATTTTTTTTTTTTATTTTCAGCATCTGAAAGTATTAATGGGACACTGTCTTTACTCTCCACAGGGGTAATGGGATGGCAGGCATGTGCATACAATGTTCCACTGTGTGGTTTAAGAAATTAGAGCTACTTTTTTTGAATTAAAGTCTGTCTTACCCCTGTTTCTAGGCTAAACTATTAGTATTGTCTTTTTCCTGAGATTAATTTTCCTGACTGTTGCTCCAGTCTAGGTGACTTGCACAAGAGCTTCTAAAACTTTTGGGCTTCCTTCCAAAGTCTTTTTTACTTTGGCAGATGACAAATTAGCACATGGGAACAGAAAATTCACCTCATCCTGTCACTATAAGAAAATATGTTTCTCTTTTCTCTTTTGTGTGCCAAGAGTCTGCTTTCTATTTGGATGTATTTGATTTGTCAGCAGAACCCAAAGTTTACAACACAACCCTCCCTTAGTATGAGATACAGAATGCACCTGAGTGTGGTGCACTCTTATAGTCTTATAATCTTATAGATGAGCATTTCTATCTTGTCTTTTACCAGTTATATCAGCAAGAACTCGCCCTCCAACTTTAAATGGAAATAAATTAATGATATAAAGGAGAAATATGTCAGGTTTCCATTATGCAAAGTGGTAGCCTATTAACAGTCAAGTTTCTAGCTGAAGGATGGTAGAACCAAATGTAAACACTTAGAGAACACATTTTCCCACTGAGCAGACATAAACCTAATAAAATGTGTGAAATATTGCAAGGATGAGATAGGAAGGTTTGTCTTTGTGGCTTTTTGGAAGACTATAAACTCATGTCACAACTAGTTTTCTCTGCAAAAAATGTAAATACCCTGAAATTGAAAGACAGGGTGAGAATATGCCAGAATAAACCTAATTGTTTTTTAATAGATACTTCCAGACTGTTTCCTCTCTGCTGCGTTGTATTTCCAGAAGACTTCTGGTAAGCTGAAGTTCTCAACTACCTCTGTTTATAAAATTAAAAACAAATTACCAATAGATCACTGTTCAGAATTAGAATGTAAGTTTTTAATTCTCCCCTAAAATGGCCCTATGTGATGGGCTGTTTTTCCATTTACTGACATTACATGTGAAACAATTTATAGATTGTATTTCATCGTTCAAGCTCTTAAAGGTGATGGTATTTCACTTTGCAATAAATTCAAATATAATTGTCAAATATGACTTTTGCAGGCGAGTACCTATCATTTCCTATCCACGTTTGGAGCCTTCCTTGACTTTCTTCCTTTTATTGTTCCAAGTCAATCCTTTTGGCATTTTGTGTTCCTTTCCCTGTTGCACACGAGAATTTTTCCACTCTTGGGAATGCCTGGTGCAGTCTATATCATAGATGCATGTACTTCTTGGCTTCCATTAGAAATATAATTTATGGAGGATAGAGCAATATTTAATTATGTTATTGATTTCATTGCAATCCACTGGACACATAGGATCCACGTGCACATCTTGGTTTTCATTTATTTCTTTGAATCATAGCCGAGCACTCATCTGCTAATGCTGAAATAATGTACATCCAGCTGGAGGGAAGGCTCCCTCCAGATGCTACTAAAAAAGCCTATTGATGCTCCTAAAAGGTATTATATTGATGTAACTGCTTACACAGTTTTGCCAAAAACAGAAATCATACAGATATGATACTAAGGTGTCACTGAATGCTATTACTAAACACTATCTCAACTACACAAATTACCTACTGAATTACTGGATTTGATGCACAGCCAGGACAACAGATAGACTGTTCCTCCAATATTAAACTGTATCTATAGCAAGGATACTTGAAAGAGAAGGCTGTGCTATTGTCTGTCATTAACAAGGCTATGACTGTTAGAGCCCTCAGCACCAAGATTTAATTAAATTAATACAAACAGGCAGTCCCACAATAGGAAGGGACTTAAGGAGCAACATGGAGGCAGTTTAAGGAAGGGCTTGTTTTTCTTGCCTAATTTACTATTTCCAGTTATTGTTTACAAATCTTTAATGTCAGAGAACTGCTGTTAATGAAAGTATTTGTGCTTACTGCTTTTTACAGTTTCCTCGGAAGCTAACATGTAATTTATCTTCTCGAGAACTAATAACTATAGTACTAATATCCTGGTTATAAAGAGATGGCTGCAGTCTAGAAAAAGCCAGTTAAAACTCAACTTCAGTTCAAAGGAGAGCAAATAAGGCTAGAAATGCAACTAAGAGAATCAGGCTACTTTGAAAAGTAAAGCATGCTTTTAAACATTCTTAAAAAGTACAGCTGAGAATTGCAATACCTAGCATTAATATGAGCAGGTTGATTTGTTTGTTTGGTCTGGCTTGTTGGGGTTTTTATTTTGGTAAAATCTTCTCTCTTCCTCATTTCTTCAGGTAACAGTCAAATTATTATCCAAACTATTATTAACCAAAATCCATCTTTTCTCACTTAAAAAAAGAAAATAAAAATCTTTTGCACTAGAATGAATTGCATTCTATGCCTAAGAGTTATTCAGGCACATCTTGCAGGCTGGATACAACTTCAGCAAAATTTCCAGATTTAAACTTCATTGCTGATGGCACACATAGTATCTGGAACTGAAGATAAGAAATTTAACTTCAGGAATATCACCTTTCTGGGATAAAGCAGGATGTGACAGATAAGTGTTTCTACCTCTATATAGAGATGCAAACTAGAAAGCAGTGAGGAAAATATAATGCAGCTTGTCATGGGAATACATTGTGTGAAATTTGTGACACTGGCTCACTTGGCTTCAGTGAATCTGTGTGGAATTTTGGCTGCATTGTGTTTGAAAATTCTGTTTGCATTTAGCCATAGTGTATCTATACGATAAGGAAATTACATTTATTATAATTATTGGTTTAACACAATTTCCACATCAGTATTGAAACAAAAAAGCTCATAAATTCTCTTCTTCCTTCAAGACACAGTTATTTTAAAGTAACCTTTTATCTGAAGAGGGGGAAATTCACAGGAAAATTTTACTTTTAAAACACCTTAATATAAAGAAAATCACTTGTTATATTTCTGTTAGAGAGATCTACTACAGAAGTGTAGCTGATACTGAATATTTCTCTACATATGATTTGTTAAAAATGTTTTTGCACACACTCTTTGAAAAACAGGAAACATTTGGGCAGCTAAATTGGATTTGGTATGGCTCCAAAGGTGCTTCAGTGCACATTAGTTTCAAAATTTAACAATTATTGTATAGTAGTAAAAACACCATTTTGATCTCAGGGGAAAAAAACAGAACATGATCAGCAACTGAAGTATCTTTGCCAGTAGAAAATGCAGATTTAAAAGAAATAAAATTCCTAAAATAAGCTTTTTTTCAGTAAAAGGCATCACTAAAATGCTTAAATTGACAGATAAATGAGTAATTGAGAACACTGTTACTTCACTGTTCAGAGAAACCTGTCTAATTCAATGATTTAAGCATAATAAGACTACTTAAACAGTAACATGCAGATACCAATATTTCAGTAAACCCTGGTCCAGAAAGCACCATAAACAACTTGCTGCAACTACTTGCTGACAGCAAGGCACCCAAGACAGGCTGCCTGCTGCTATGCTAGCACTCATAACCCCGGCCAGAAGGGACAGCCATCCCTGCTGAAACCCAAGCTGCCACAGTTTTGTGTTACAAGTATTAAGGTAGCTTAGACCAACTTGCTGCAATAACGCCCCTCACTTGAAGCTCAGCAGCCTTCAAAAATACGCCCTTGCTCTGTGCATGGGAACAAAGAGCACTCTTTTGGCTTTATCAGCTGGTCTAAATATTTGGGATTTCAACAGCATGGAGAGTGGGAAAATTATATTTACACTACCCACCTTTAAGCACTTAACGTACTTCCTTCCCCCTCCTTGTCTCCAGTGTCTGCCAGGTTTACATTTGCTGCAGCTACAGCACCTCTGCCTCCTCTGGGAACAGAACACCAGAAACAGCGTATCGCCTCTAGCTTTGTGATAAGTGGCAAGGAAACAGGATGTAAATTCACATGACAAGTACTCAATAATTTTTCATAAATGATAGTGCTATTATATTTGATACTAAACAGGGAAAATATGTGTACAAACAGAGCCATTAATCTATTTCAAGCCATCTGTAGAGAAATACTTTAAGGATCAGGTTCTCATTTACTTAATGGATTTTTATTATCCACACGCTTGTGCAAGATTATGGTGTAAGATGACAACATTGACAGCTCTGGTGAAACAACTGAAGAGGGATACCAGAGAATACCACTATGCAAGAAATTTATCTACAGAAAGCTATCAGTGCCACCAAAACTATTACTGAGATAAGGACTGTTAATATCAAACAAGGCTACCTTTGGAACACTGATCAGTAACTATGAACACATCAGAGTTTACAAATACATTTCTTTCCCTAAATTCTACATATTTGTAACTCCAGTTCTCATAGATCACATATAGCTGAGGCTTCCTCACTTTATCCTAAGAACTGTAAGGGTACATGAGAGCTGGTCCCCAGAACAACCTGGCAGACTAGTAATTTAAACTGAACTGGAATCTGCCTGGTATTTTGCAAACAGAGAAGCTTTAATTGTACATACCAGGGAAATGCAAATGTTTTGCTTCTCTGTGGGCATTTTAGTTTTATTCTATATTGTATCATACTGTCATAAATGCAATAAATAACTCTTACTACTTGGATATAAGAAGAGGTGTAAATATAAACAATGACAAAAATGAATCTTTAATTCTTGTTGAAAACATGTCATAAATTCCACACAGCCACATATTGTGTTCCATCAGCAGCATTCACATTATGGCCTTACAATTTATCCTCTTCTTCCACATGTAGTTAGTTTAATACAGTCTGACCTTATGATATGTCACTGAAGCTAATTTTCCAGTGAAAATAGTCAAAATTCTCTAGTCATGGAAGAGAGAAACTGCAGGAAAATTAAGACTCCCACTTATTAGGTGTATTTAAAAGTAACTGCTACACTGCCTGCTGTCATTTTCAGATTGTGTTTCCGTCTATCTGTCCAGAATTGGTGCGTTAAAAGTTTTAATTTTAATATTGTCATTCTAGAGAGTTAAATAAGTATTGTCTGAAATTCCTTATTTTATTCGGACAACACAATTACTCCTATTACACTTGTTTACATTTCATTGTGATAATTTTCACTATGTGTGGTAGTACACAGATTCAATTTGTGCCATTGTGCTCAGCCAGGCCTAAAGCACAGCTAAAACTCAAAACACGAGTGTAGCTGCAGTATGAAATTAGAAGAACAAATACTAATGAAGAGTTGGTTTAAGCTTTGAGAAATCACCATATTCACTTAATTCCAGGCATGGATTACTTGGTCTTTAAAGCAGTTGTGCCAGGCTTATTAAAAAATTAGAGAGATTTATAAAGCAACCTTTTAACTGGACACAAATCTCATGCTATGGTTGTTGCTTGAATGGGGACATGGCTTAGTGATGGGCTTGGCAGTGCTGGGCTAATGATTCTATGATCTGTGATTCTCTTCCTAACATTTGGGTAACTCAAATGCCATGTGGAACAAACTGTGTGTGTCCTGTACAGTCTTTAGAAATTATGAGTGTTTAGATGTATTTCTGTAAGGTTTAGAACACATGACAGGTTAGGGAAAGTAGAACTTACCCACATATCCTGCCCTCGAATTACTTGGAGGGAATATATTATTCCCAGTTTGTTTCCTTCTTCACCACTGACATAATATGTGTCTAAATTATTGCATTAGTATACTGCAGAATCAAAGGTATTGCGTTTATATAAAACACATCTTAGAAAATAAATATTTCTTCATGTTTGGTGATCCCTATTTTCTGGAGACAAATTAACAGACTCTTACATACACCAATGCCATGTTCCTATGAGAATACAGTAAAATATACTACAACTTCACCATTAATAAATTTTAGATTCAATAAATTGTATCAGGTGAAGCAGGAAGCACTTGATAGTTGAATCTTGTGTGAATTTGGTTCCCCTCAACAAAAACTTTTCTTGTAATTTACCAGTTTCATTAAGCTTGTGCTACAGAAAATAGAAAACATGCTTAATACAAGAAGGTTCAGTATCTGAATGAGAATTTACCAGTAAAATAAAATAAAAAATAAATCCCTCATAGAAACAAAATAAAGGGTAGGGTAGATTTTTTCTTTTCCCCCTTTGGTGCTAGTTCCACATTAGTGATCACTGGTAAAGTAATCACATTAAAACACATAGCTCTCCCTTTAGAAGTTCAGATCCTTTAAGAAGGCAGGAAAGTCAAAGTTGTCTGATCCTTTTCTCTGCATGCCTCCTAGTTTTGCCAAGGAAGCAGCACAGAATAACTGTTGACTCCAAATCGGGAAGAGTAGGAAGTCTAATTAGTCTGCAAAGGGATGGTCATTCCTTTGTAGTTTGACACTGGATATACTTCAACACATTAGTCCACTCCCATTTTCAGAAAAGGGGGCTTTGTAAAACTCTGGCATGCTTACATCCTGTTTCTTTTGCAATGTATCACACTGTGGCCAGAAGAGCTGCTATTGTATATCCATCAGAGCAGCTTCCAAGATTAAATTAACACATACTTAGGTCTTATTTTGTTTACAAAATAGCACTCCAGTTTGAAAGATATTAGTCCCAACTAAAGACAAAAACAACCAACCAACCAAAAATCCCAAAACATAAAAGCAGCACACCTGCTGAATGGATAAATCCTCCATTTAGAAAGCAGGCTGCAGGGTAATAACAGCCAGAGCCATGCAAGGCTCAGGGATGCTGCTTGACACAATGGCCTGCTTTCAACCCCTTCCCTGGCTAATGGGGTTTGTAACCTCAGGTTTTGCTATCCAAGAATCCTCTAAAAGAAAGCAAAACCCTGCCAAAATGGAATCTGCACTGCAAAATACCAATTCTTGCCCTTTCCCCCTAAACTAGTCTTGGTTGACTGGATTGTTGTTTTGGCAAATCTAGTCAAGTTTCACATCCCAAACTTAGAGAAAATAAACAATGACGTGTTCTGTTGAGAAATAATACTCTCAAGATTATATTGGAAGGAACAACTGAAAAAAGAGTATTGGCCAATGTGGAATAAGGCTGTATTAAAAAAAAAAAAAAAATCATATGCAGCAATGCAATTATCTCCTTGAAGTTTATAAATTGCCTGTTTTGTATAAGATGCTCAAGAAAAATACAGTAAAGAGAAAAAAAGAAAAATCAGTCTGCTGATTTTTAATCACTCTAGCAAGAGCTAGGCTTCTTTGAATAAGAATGCCAACCTGAAACAAAAAGAAGAAGAGAGAAAGAAGAAAGAAGTTGTGGAAACCTGTATCTGACAAAAACAAAAAAAGGAAATTCTGGAGCATGCCAATGTCATTCATGGCACAATCAGAACACTGCACTCTCCACAAGTGCTCAAATAGGGTTATGTCAGCCCCTATCAATTACAACTTCCATTCCCAAACAAATCTCAGAAATGGCAAATAGAGGTACAGGTAGAAATGTGACAGGGAAAGACCTTTTAAATATATATATATATATTGTTCTTTTTCTACCATGTGCTCCACAGATACCAGATCCTGGTATTGTAAAGGAAATGGACAAAATAATGACAATCATTGATGACATTTGATCCTTCTAGATTTTGAACGTGTCTTAAAATGTTTAGAAGAACAGTTTTATAAAGTCTTCACAACAAATTAAGTCTTGAAATTCTGAATATTTTGATATTTTTTTATATATTTTGATATATTTTGATATTATTCTGAAATTCTGATATTTAAGAGTATGTTTTTGTTCTAATCATCTTTGCTTCCACTTAAGCCAATCTGGATATAAGTTCTCCAGCATCCTCAAATTATACCCTCATCCTTTTCCTCTCTTCTATTTTACACGCTCTGCAATCACGTCACCAAATCTGTCCCTTCTCTATGATCCCACCATTCCTGTAGCAGTTACAGGGGTTCAAGGAAATCATGCTTGCAGCAACTCAAAAAGCAACACATACTTATGAGTGTGCTCCACCTCAACAGAATAAAGCGAGTTATTCACCAGCCAACTCACACAATTGTTACAACACAATGTTAGTAAAAAATCCCCTATGACAAGTCTAAAGTACTTGCCATTCCTGTTGCCACATTAAAGGGGTGGGATTTGGTTGTCTTCAAATAGTTTATGTGACTTGTTCATGACACATGGCAACCAACACGCTGGCTGCATGCATGGAATAGTAACTGAAAGCAGTCAGACAGTCGTAAATAGAATAGGAAGAATAATTTTTATTCCACATAAATACTCATATTGCATAATCTTCTCTGCAGAGAATTCCACGTACTTACTGAAAGTTCTGATTTTGTCCCCATGGAAGTGCTAATTTCATCATTTAAGTCCAAGATCCCTACTGCTCTAGATTTGTCCTCCCATATGCAGAACATCTGACACCTAGATGCTAAATTAAATATGACAGAATCAGACATTACTAAGACAGAGATCAATGTCAGTACATTGAACATTTATTAGTTTTCTTTTCATGTAGAATTGAACCAAATAATTTTCTTCTCTCCCTGCCTATTGTGGTGACACTAATCAAAACCTGTGGTGCTGGGGAAGAGAATCACTGACTAAATACTGATTAGCATTTAATAGCTGAATGCTTGCAACAAATTCCAGTGTGATCATTGGCTTGTTTGCAAATGCCATAACACAGGTTATGAACCTGCATTTGGTGGCAAGTGTAGCATTTAAAGAATTGACAGATAGAAATGTATGCATTGTGTTTGAATGCTTATGAGACAAAAAATTTGCATCAACATGCCCTAAATTTTTTACTTTGCCTCTATCTAAAATAGAATTTTAAGTAGAACAGTAATTAGTTGAGCTCATTAATGTAGTAAAATCTGAATAAAAAAGGTATGTGCAAACTTCTCATTCAAATCTCCCATTCTGGACAATCAAATGAATCAACAGAGTAATCCACTAAGAAAATTATTGGAAGAATGAGTGAATTGTGTTGGTATAGCTTCCCCTCCCACTTCCAGCCCCTCTTGTAATCTACTACTGGAAGACTTAAAATACATAAAATTTAGGCTTCAGTTATATCTTGCCAGAGAGAAGTATTAATTACATTAAAACCTCTAATTTCTTTTACATTCACAAGAAGGAAGCATATATTCCCACACAGAATAAAAGCAGAAGTTCACAGTATTGAAATAAGCATACGTTTCCCCAAACACACCAATAAAAATGTAGGCAGTTATATTTTTGACATCTGTTTTATTTTAGAATCTGGGTTAATTTTTCCTTTCTTCCATCCACTTCTGTGTGGAAATTCTTGTGTGAGATGTGCTTTCCATGTAAAGTCCTTTTACTGGGCACTGCCAGAGCATAACTGGAAAAAAGGACGACTATGAACAGTCTCCCTAAATTTTCTATAATTTTAGATTTGGATGTGCATTAAGTTTGTAATTTACATTGCATCTTCATGAGCAGTATCTGCTGTGATTGTTTTAGTAATGACATCTGATGAGCTTCTGATTCTGTTAGCAAGTCTAACTAGGGGAAAGGGAGTCTTGTGGGAGGAGTTCTAGCAGACAAAAAAAAAAATTTCATAATTTCAAACATGTCTGAGGTTGCCAGGTGTCAAACACTAGAGATGAATGGCATCCAAAATGACATTAGATCAAAGTCACAACACACAGAATAAATTGAATTTTGTTGAATTGCACTCAACAAAAAGATCAAATTTAGTATTTTTTAAAGTGGAGGGAAGTCCACTAGTGACAAAAAATATCCAGCAGCTATCCTTATCAAAGTGACCACTTCACTATACAGATGCTAAAGATTTCTTACTGCATGATAAACTTTCTTCAGGAGTCAGGATGCACACAGAGTAGACATTAATGCATGTGCTCTGGTATTCTCCTGGGAATCCCAGGGAGTTGCACGACAATTGATTTGTGCCAAATCCCAGAAGAAATTACTTAGCCAGTCTTCAAATCTTACCAAGTGGTTGACAGGTCCTACTACAAACAAAGCCACTCAGTTCAGCAGTAGACATGGTGGCTACTGTGTTTGGTCACATGAACAACACAAGCCTCTTCTGCACTCCTTTGTACTTTTTGTCAAAGTTCCTGGTATTCTGAGCCTAGCCACCCAGTGAGACTCAGTCAGCAGGTCCTTTGTATTAGAGTGCTGATGAAGGAACCTAACAAGATACAGGCTGGTAAAACATGATTACCCTTGCAAAGCCCTTCTCCCATCTGATGCCAAAATTTTGAGAAACTACTTTAAATTTAAGTCTTAACACAGAGTTTCATAAAAATAGCCGAAAAAAAGTCAGTATAAAGATTATGAGATTAGAACCTCCACTCTGGAGAGCTATCAGCATACCAGACCTGGATCCACTAATGCCATTGCCATTCTTCTCGCTGTATTTTACTCAACAGCAAGCAGAGCTTTCTGAACACAGCAAACACTTATGTACATGAGTACTCTTATTGCCTCACTGAGACCATTCAAATGGATGGAGTTACTCAGACAAGTAAGTGTAGGATGAAGGCTAAATGTGTGTGGTTTCTGTTACCAAAAGCTATTGAGCTGAAGTGCAGCAGTTATGAGTACCTGCATGCCTGTTTTACAAACACACATTTAGTATTGACACGGAATGAAGTATTTTTCCCAAGACTGTGCAGATACACTTGACTAACTTCAGCATAAAAGAAATATTGCTGTTTTTTACAACAGCTTGCAGAGATTTCAGTATGGGCTCATTCCTACAAAGCTGAATTCACATCAAGAGATACGGACTCCATCTTGAGCAGTGCTGTATCTTAACAATATACTATACATCTCAATCTTTGAAAAACTTCCCACTGCAAATTGAAAAGATGTTTGCATTGAGAAGTATGCAGACTGTGGATATTCTTTCATAGCCACAAGTAAGTACACATTAGGTATTGAACCAATACAAACTATAAATATCTCTTCATTCTACCCCACACTCACTATTATTCCCAAAAATGCTTACAATGCATTATAGCAAATACTAGGCCTAATAAAGATAAAATTATGTGGAAAACATTTTCCCACTGGAAAACATTGGAGAAATCAGGTCATCATATTGTTCCAAGTTCTGCAATACCTTTTCCAAAAGTAACATCTCCAGGTATTTTCAAGATGGACCATTATTCAGGGTATAGCAGAAGCCAGAAAAACCTTCCCAAAAGCCCCTGACAAAAAAAAAATTTAACTTTAGAATCGCTTCAGTCTTGCAGTCCAATCCACAAATGTATCAAGATGTCTTAAAATAAATGCTTCCTCATTAATACCTTAAAAGAAAGCCATTCTGTACCCATGGTCAATTTTTTTTTCAATATATAAGATTTTCATCATTTCACTAGCCCTTCTTTGCATCTTGTATCTGGTAAATAACTTTAATCAACAATGATCAGAAGCAAACCCAGTACTGTAAATGACAATGCACTTTTTGTACTGATACAATCTCATCCAGTCCATGCTAAATTCACATTATCATCAGCATTGCTTCTGCTTCCAGTATCCTAATTTTTATTAAAAAGCACTGTCTTGTTAGAACCCAAGTGAATTACATTGTGTATTGTATTTTCAGTTTCACTCCATTCTGAATCTTCAGCTAAAATCACAGTTTTCCTCAGTTCTCTGCAGGTCTTGCAATACTTTCCAACTTCATCTCGTCCAGAAATAATGTGTGACTTAGATGGTGACCTCAACCTAAGTCACTGATACATGAAAGAGGATGTATCCCTAGACTGATCTCTCTCCATTTCCATTCTGAAAATAATTTAGAATTTACTGCAATCTTTTTTTCCACCAGCTTTAATCTGGTTTTCAATTCTCATGTTAATCTATTTCCATCCAAGTATTTTTAGAGCCTTATGTCAAGCATTACTTAATTTTAAGTAAATTAAATTAATTGCATTCATTCATTTTCTAAAACCCCACAAACTGCCTGGGGTGAGGGGAAGAATGAAAGGGCAAGGAGGAAACATACTATATGCTATCATACCCATATCTGAACTTCCAAGATTTTTGTTCATCATCTGAAGTAATCTCTTGCCTAGTCTTGTGGTTAAAACAGCAGGTCTAAAGCCGATCACAGCTTTTTCTTTTTTTTTTTTTTTTAATACAACTGTTTAATTCCATTAAAGGTTCTTATTACTGTGTTTATATTTATTTCAGTATTGTAGAATGGAGGTTATTTTGGACCTCTGATAAATTCAACAGTTTAAGATTTACATTAGATGCTGCTTCTTTATATATTCCTGCCTTTCATTTACAGTCTATAAATTCATTTACAATGTTTCCATATCTCGAATCTTCTCATTTCTGTCCATTGTTACCTAAATTATCCTACCAAGTTTTTTTTCCATTTTTTCTTGTAGTGGGTTGACCTTGGCAGGACACCAGGTGCCCGCCAAGCCACTCTATCATTTCCCTTCCCTATGGGACAGAGGAGAGAAAACAAGATGGTGAACAACTAGTGTTTCGAAATAAGGCAAAAAAAGAAAAAATAAAAAAATTAGTACCTTCTCTGCCTCTCCTAAAAATTCCATTTATTTGGGGAACTTATTACAATGATTCACCCTTCTCCTCTTATTACTTGTCAGAATTATAAAAGACATGACTATATTGTACGTGTTAAATCTAAATAATCCCATTTTACAGATGGGCTAATTGAGGCAAAGGAAGTTTGGAATTGCATCAACTGCTTAGCTGGAGGTCTCCAAACTTCTATGGATTTGTTGGGCTCTGACTTGTGAAATAGCTCTGAGTAGGGCTAATTTCCATATATCCTTCTTTAGATGTTGTAGTCATACTGCTGCCAAAGAGACTCTGAAGCTCTTCAAAGAAGGGAAGTACAATCACTACCTTTCTTTGCAGCACATACCAGGTAAAACCCAGACCAGATAATCTTCACAAATTAACCGAGAATGCCTAAACATGTGGGCCGTCACTCAGACTTAGCATTGTATTAAATTACAGCAACCTCCTCCCAGCTAAGGGGACACCACTGATTGAACAGACACTGAAAATGGGGAGGCAAATCTAATAAGGAAGGAAAGCACAAAAGCAGTAGGTAGCATTTTAAGGCAAACAGATCTCTGTAGTTCTCTGAAGATACCAGGCAGTAACTTAAGCAATCTTCCAAGTTCTCCAAACGGGCATATCAAGTCAACTTTAATTACTTAATAAATATGACATATTTAATAAGCATAGACTCTTAGGATGGGAGGATCTACTCTCCATTTTTAGAATGTTGCCAACTTGTATTTTTTTTGCTTCCCCTTTATAGCTAGACTTATGATTCTGCTATCACTTGTCAACTGTAACTCACATTTGTTCCAGTGTTCATTAAAGTTATGGGTTTTTTTCCATCATTCTAGTTCCTTTCCACCTCACCTATCCCCCCTGTAACTGTCTGCCTTAAGATCCAGCACTTTTTCTCATCACTTTCAAGGTTATAAAGAAATCAGACAACTCTTAACCTCATTCCAGTCATTGCCCTGCTTCCATTCCATGCAGGATTTTAAGTATTTCTTCTGTTTTCTTCTGCGAAACTTCTGTGCCCCCTCTCATTCTGTGGAGAATGCAATTTCTTTTTCTCCCCTGGCATATGTCTTCCCTCTTTCAAGTTTGTTTTCAATGCTCTTATAAATAAGTTTCCTATTCTGAGATCATTTAGGGCATTACAACAATGTCAGACTGTTCCAATACTCTTGTAAGCCAAGGAGAGCTCTGCTGGCAGCACTAATACTCTTTTCTTGATTGATAGTGAAATATCGAATGGAAATTCATGTTTTGCCCAGTTCTCTTGTTACTACAGCTGTGCATTGAAAGGTGATGATGCAGTAAGAAAAAAGTATTGCTCCTTTTCCCAACAAACTTGGTTAAAATTCCAATGTTTAAAAATAAGTACTGAGGTGATTGTGAAAAACAGCTGCTGTCAGTACCAGGATGCACTGGTGGCTTAGAAACTTGGCATCAAAGTCTAGGTTTCCTAGTCCAGATATCCTGGCTCAGGCTCTAATTCCATAAACCGCATGACAAAACATATTGTAAAAGTACGCAAGAATTACACTTTATAAGCATGGGCACTTTCCAATCTCAATCAAAACATTAGCACAAAGACTTTGTACTAACAGAAACCACATTTGATCTTTTGTAAATTTAACTTCCTCTGAAATTGTGTTCTCATTCTTTTTGTACTGGGCTTGTATTTTACAGCTGACATGAAAAAGAAGAAAAACCAAAGATCATTCCTTTTGAATGCCACACAATTAAATGCTAACTTTTGGCCCTACGCTGGTACATTTAAAACCTCACATTAAGAACAACACTTGTCAGCAGTATCTACATATTGTATATGAATTTTCCCAATACTTGTAAACAAAGTAGTAATTGTTTTTTGAAAGGCATTCCTATAGCTCACCATTGAATTTACATGCATTATATTATATATGCACTGATGTGACTGCACACAAACCACCTCCACCCCCCAATCCTGCTGCAGACAGGAAGTTTCTCTCCTGTTAGTTTCTCATAGGTCAGTATCATATAGACTGAAATACTACTGTTACAATCACATTCTGGAATGTGATCATACTTAAGTCTGTGCTTCTGAAACTTCACTTACAAAGAACACTATTAAATATTCCACCTGAAATTACTTCAAAAATTTGAGAGCACTGCCTCTAGTATTAGTAAATCAAATTAATTTGAAAAAATGTTCACAGTTTTATAAAGGATGACCTCCTCCACAATAAACCTTTTAAAGACTTCTGTAGGAATCCCAAGTATAATACGGAGCTTTCCCTGGAAAGAAATGAAAATACAAAGAACTGCAAAAACAAAGTCTTTCAAGAAACAAACACTGAACAGACGGACTAAAATTCTAGCTTACATAAGTAGCAAAACTGAACATGGAATACCTGAAAAAAATCTGACAGATGCCTCCTTCTCCTTTCTAAAGCAAGACTTAGAAGACTGAGAACTTACAATCCAAAGGAGAAAGGCAAGCAAGGATGTAGGTGGCAGTCAGACTGAAAAGGAAAGTTGCTAAATGCAGCATGGAACAAAATCAGCACTCCCCTTTATTTAATACTGTACTTGTTTGTGTGGGGAAGCAGTTGAGAGAAGCTATGTGTTGATACTTTATCACTCTAAATGGCTGTAAAATGAATCAGTCAACACTTAGAAGCTCACACATTTAACAATGGGGACATACATTTCAGTGCTTGTCAAGAATTCCTATTTGGAATAGTTATAGCCTATATATGCCTACATTCTCCTGACATTTTCAAATATGTATATTTTCTCATCTGTTCTGAAACACTGGTTTGTACTTTTGGGCTATCTGCTGTATTTAAAGCTGTCCCAGAGGCTGCACTTCATGGAATGGAAATGCTTTGCTGTAATTTACTTTAGGAATCAGTTTAGATTATAAATATTCAGCCTGTTACATCAAAAATCAGCAGCTCAAAGATGGGGTATAAAATATGGTTTTATGAACTGTTACAAAATTTCTCAATTTAAGAAATAAATAATGACAGCAAAATAATTTTATGCAAAATAAATTCAAAAGGCTATGCCAGGTATTGTGGTCTGAAGGCTGGTACTAGGATGTGTTCCATTTTATGTGAAATTTTATGTAGTAAATCTTCTAAACATTAATTTATTTTCAGAAAAGATGCCTTACTAGCTTCTCTAAGATATTCTTAAACTTTTGCATTAGCATTTTCATCTCCATTCCCTTCAGGAACACTTACTTTAATTTCTTTCTAGGCAGGAGAAAGTTAATAGATGCGCAAATGATCATTCAAACAAATTGCTTATGACTTTTACATTGCTTATTGCTTTTTTACTGATGATTTCTTGGTTTCCTAGAGGAACCAAGAGGTACAATATAATCATGGCCAACAGAAAAGATTTTAAACACTTTAAAAAATAAATTTTCATTTTCAAGCATAGTTATGTATTCCATTTCAGATTATTCAATCACAACCCCAAGAACTTTAATTTAAAAGCCTCAAATCAATACAACATTGTATCATAGCTGACTTATTTTTGCATGCAATACAAAAGCCCGAAAGTTCTTTTTACTATTTTATAAATAGAAATAGAGAAACTGAATTTCTTCCTGCAAGTTCTGGGGACTGAAGCTGGTTTTAAAAAACAGTAGTATGATCCTGAAATGAAAGAAACTTCTGACTATTTTATAGAAATGCTACAGTGTAAACTAACAATTAAACAGGTAGAAGACTGCAGTAATTCAGTTAGATATTGAAGTGAAAGATCTATCTTGCATGAAACACTGTACAAAATACAGGCTTACTGCTCATGTATGTACAGTATTACTGTCAAAAAGATCCAGATGGTTTTATTCGAAATTTTCCCAATTAAAATCTAACTCAAGTCAATGTCCAGATTTGCATGCTATACTGTATCACAAAGCAGCACAAAAAATAACACATTTTAGCTATTAAGTCTCAGTCAACTAAAGTGCTTAAGCATACATTTTTAAGTTTCATATTACCCATTTCAAATCTGCTGTCAAAGACACTACACAATTTAAAGGATTTAACCAGGTAAACTTTAATGCATGCTATGTTTGATTTTCTTTTCCTCATCTTTTGCTTTGAATATAAGACTCTGAATATAAGTCACTCCAAAGCAGAGCAGCTATAAATAATATGGATTTGATCTGGCAGCTTAGAAGACCGAGAGATCAGATAAAATGTCATTAAAATTATTACTATATCAGACATGCTTTATGGTGTTCTTCCTTATTATGTCACGCCAGTTAAAAGACTGTGCCTTCCTTCTTTTAAAAAATATGGGGGGATTTTTAACAATCAGGAGCTCTATAATTGCAGCAGTAGACCTCATAAAGACTCAAAATTCAGTTTCCAAGATATTTTAATTAAATCCCAAGTCCAAAAAGTCTTCACAACAAAGCAGACAGCAAAAATATTAGTTGGAAATACAAAGCTCTATGACACTAATATCAGAGACATACCTACAGTGTTTTAATGGCTGAAGAACAAGCTTTTTTCCAGCCTCTTTAAAAGATGGAACAGTTTTGTTCTTTCAGTAAGTCTTCCTGAAAGTTCAGACTATTTAGAATCTCTGCCTCCAGTTTTGGGATCATTGTTCATAAATATTAGTATTTTCTTTTAATTATCCATACATATACAAAATTTTAAGTGTTCATACAGAAGGAGCAAGAACCAATAATCAAGAATACATGTAGTATTACATATAGTAATACTATAATACATGTAGTAGTCCATATACCTCTGGGGGATTAGATTGGAACACCATCAAAATTACTCTCTCTGAAGTATCATGAGATGTTTTTTCCAGCACATTTTCAAATGAAATACAAAGGTCCTCAAGACTCCCTCAACTTAGGCTTATGTCTCAGATAACACAAATACCGAAATAATTTATGTATAGAAAAGTCCTTTCCAGTGTGGATCTGTCAGACTTCTCACATGCTCTCATTTCAGGACGAAAGCACTAATCTCAGTTACCCCTTTAAAGCTATTATACCTGTTAAATAATTGTTTGCAATAATAAAACAGGAGTAAGATTTTTAAAGGAACATCCTAATTCTCAAGTTTTTATAGTCAGCATTTTCCAATTCTGATAATCCAAATATTGCAAGATGAATTCTAACTCGAGTGGTGTTCACAGTATTTTGTTCAATATTTTGCATACATAAATCCACTGCATTCCTGTTTCAAGCTCCACTGTTGGTAAAATGAAAACAGAGATTCCTACTGTACCATTAATTGCTAATCTGACACTGAAACAGTGTCGATGAGTGATGGGATTGAGAATTTCTGTGCAACTCCACTTCTCTAACAGGTACAGCAATAAATTGTTAGTTCTTTAGGCAAAAGACATGAAATGTTGGATAAAAGCTTCATTCTCTGCCTGTAATGAGTAACTTGAGGGCCTTCTGTAGATTCTGCACAGCAGTGCTCACATCTTCATACTGCAATGCACTGCCAGCATATTTGCAGTATTTTTGAGCTCTGGCAAAGTCCTCTGGAGTCAAGCGGACTTCTCCTGCAAAAACATAAGTATTACAAAGTTACTACAAAGGAAATATGACTTAAGCTTCCTTTCTTATGATTTTTATTTTTTATTTATGTTTGCAGTAATACTATGAAGAGCAGGCTAATATTTGTGATAGTATTACAAAGGCCAAGTTACAATATTTGCTTCTGTTCTCTTTTCTTACCATTCATATAAAGCTTCTTCACTACTGAAAAATGTGAGGACCTTTCTAAACACTGGTATTTGCATGACCCAGTGCCTTTCAGAAGTAAGCCAATACCTTTGAGAAAGATCTGCCCTTTATCTAAGACAGCAAAGAAGAGCTTTTACATGACATTAAGTTAGCTGTAATCATGTTACAACCTGCAAGAAAAAAGGACAGTGCTTTTTGTGTTTACAGCATCATTACTCTGCTTTCTTCAGGAATAATACAGTTAGAAACTCTTCCTTCTCAACTGGAATAATTTTTCAGAATGTAGAAGCATTTCTCACCAGTATGTTTTCACACATTTTATGTTTCTGCTTTTCCAAATAATTCTTATGTTTCAAATTTAATTTGACTCAAAACAAGATTGATGTCATGAAATGTGCCCATTTTTGTAACACTGGAGAACATCAGCAAAAAAGACTCCCATAATATATTATATTATAATGTTACTTACTAATCAGAGTATTTTCTTGATGTAAGTTAAAACTTTAGGAATTCTGTAGCACTCAAACCCATGCATTCAGTCTTGGAGAAGGCACAGCAGGGACTTATGCCCTAACTGGCAGAAGATTCTATATGTGAATAGTATCACTGATGTGGGTGTAAAATAAAGCACAGTATTACTGTACCTCCTTCCACCCACAAACTCACTGGGAGTTTTAAGGCTAATCCCATGCCACTCCAGTACTCTATGGACAAATTATAGAATCTTTACTTTACAGGTTCTTTCAAAGCAACTTAACTTGTAAATGATAGACTTTCATGGGCACAAACAAATAATCATATTAACCACTGAAGATTATGCATATATTTAATAATTTCCCACACACCATGGTATAAGCAATGAATAGATTTCATTAAATGTACTTTAATTAAAAGTACATTAAAATGTACTTTTAAATGCAGCATACATTTTACACAAAATTTAGTTAAAAAAAGATTTAGCTCTCTAAGTAGATTTTACTTTTAAGCAACTACATGAATATACTTAAAGCCATTTTTACAGCACAATTTCTGTTAGCTGAATCCTTTCACTCAAAATAGAACTCTTGTTAGCAATACTGTGAGAATGTTTATTAAAGAATCTCTATTCTTATAAAAAATGTCTATTACATTTGCTTTTCCTTCCCCCAATCTTACTATTTGAAGAACAGCTTTTGAACAAATAAAAAAGAAAACCTGGGAATATTAATAACTAGACTGGCCTGGTGGTTTTCAAAACAACGGTAAGCCCTCAGAATATAAATTTTATGAATTTAAAAAATATACTCTAGAACTCTACTTATTTTCCTTTCAATAAATAAATATAATTGAGGGACAAAAACTTAGTAGGCTCATTATCATTGCAATGTACATTATTTCGTGCTTAATAAGTGAAATCATATTAAATCTCTTAAAATACAAGTGAGCAAATCCATGTGAAGGAGTGCATAAACACAGGCACACACCTTGGATATTTTGTAACCTCAATAAAGTCACAGACTAAAAGCAGCTGGGGTCAATCTGCGATCACATTACTGAACATCTTTAAGAAATTAAAAAGACCAAGTTCCCCTCAAAGTAGCTTTATGCTATCATGCCAAAAGAAACTACAAAATCATTCTTTAAAAAGTGGCCAAGGCATCAGTCCAGTATTCAACTAATTTACTGGAAGCAAGCCTAAATTCACCCGTCTAATCTTATTTTTACAGTATGAACTCTATTAATGTTTTGCTGGCATAAAGCCTTATTTATTATGAAATCTACCTCAGATGCTATTATGACATAACTTGAGGGGAAAAGAAATATTAATTGTAAATTTATAAACCAAAGTTTATACAGTAAGAGGGTTAATCTTTTGATGTGCTCAGTAGCCTGAGCTCCTATTGAAGTCAACACCACACAATGGAACAGCAAAATAGAAACAAACCAGCTCTGTGTCCTGAAGTTTCACAAATAATGTAAAACTTAACAGTAATGACTGTAGCAAAGGTATAACACAAAAGTTAGTAACCTACTACAATTTTTATATTCTAAGGGTTAAGCAGTTTTGGAGGAAAGGCCCTGGGTGTCCCGGTGGACACCTATTTGCCCATGAGTCAACAATCTGCCCTTGTGGCAGAAGTGACAATGGCATCCTGTGTTGCACTAGGAAAAGCACTGCCAGCAGGTGGATGGAAGTGATCCTGTCCCTTCCAGCCACTTCTGGAGTGCCATGTCCAGCTCTGGGCTCCTCAGCACAAGAGAGACATGCTGGAGACAGTCCAGCAAAGAGCCACAGACATTACTAACAGAATGGAGCAACTCTCATACCAGAAGCAGCCAAGAAAGCTGGGACTGTTCAGCCTAGAGAGGAGAGAGCTCAGGGGGATCTTATATCAAGAATATAAACACCTGAAGGAAGAACACTAAAAGGACACAGACAGGCTTTTTTTCAGTGATGCCCAGTGACAAGACCAAAGGCTGAAACACAGGAGGGTCCTGTATGAACATCAGGAAACAGTTTTTACTCATAACATGACCAAGCTCTGGGACAGGTTGTCCAGAGAGGTTGTGGTGTCTGTCCCTGGTGAGATTTAAAACCTATTTTTTGAATTAGCAGTGACACTTTTTCTCAAACTTCTTCAGTGCAGAAAATTAAACCACAGGGAGAGTGCACAGGCAGGGAAAGACATAAAGGACATGGCCCCGAGTGACTGGTTTTACACGACCCTTGAGCAGAGGGGTTGTACCACATCATCTCCTGAAATCCTCTCCAACCTCAAGTATCCAGTGATTCTTGGTTCTAAAAAAGCCCAACAACACAAGAGATATGAAAGGTATACTGTATTTATTCTGAACCAAACCTGAAATTATTAGGACTGTAGTTACATTACTGAAACATGACAAGAATATGGAATCTGTAACAACAAGCATGATTCTTTTAGTTTAAGAGGAACACAAAGTGAAAATTATTTGACTAGAGCTGCTGAAATAATTTTTGGGGGAAAAAGCAGTTTTAGAATGAAAGTAATGTGCATTTTACATAAATGCATCTGCTTCTCCCTAGAATCTCTTTCTACCCATCAGATGTTTTTTCCTTTTTATGATGCCCAAATATAATGCAGTTCATTTAAGAACATTTCTATCATACAAATTGGTGCATTACAATAGTGATAGCAAAGCAAACAAAGGGTTTTTGAAAGAAGATACTCTTTTTTCCCTATTAAATCACTTGAAATATAAGTACTCAAGGATTTCTTTTTTAAGATGATGAAAACATATTCAATGTCAAATTATTATTTCTACTTTGTTTGTAGAATATCAAACATTATACATACAACCATAATGGACAAACGTCCTCTTTATACCATGCCACCTGTGGAAAGGACCATATGGCAACATAAGAAGACCTTATAAAAACTGTGTAGCACAACTATGAATGCCTTTAGTGTTAGCAAAATCTAGAGGTAATAAATTTTTTAAGAAAACTACACCAGAGAAGTGCACACACACGTACACGAAGTTGCTGCATAACTCTGTATTCTGTTGTCAGATACATTAACCCATGCTTAAAAACAAAAGCTTTGACACTTTCAAAAATCTATGTTAAACTCTGAAACCTTTTCCCACAGGACAGGACAACTATTGAAAGATTTATGCTAACTAAAAATCAAAGAACACTACTCCTTTAAGTTAATCTTCCTTATATAAAATATTCTACTCCTCTACACCAAAATCATAACAGCATTAATCAAATGGCTTCTCCCATGTTATGGGAAGCAAAGAAAATACATAATTCATCTTTAAAATATACATTTGATCTTACTACAAGAAAGACTCTTGTAGGAATATGTGGAATATCCTGTTTGGCTATGCCTATACTACCACATTCAACACTGCCAAGAAAGGCGTCTCAAACTTGACAGTCTGGAGTGTCAAACTGCTGAACAGACTCCAGTATGGTTTTGGCCCATGTAAACTAGCACTTTCCCAAACAATTCCTGGGCCTGACTTGTGGTCAGAGCAAGCTACAGACCATTCAGTATGAGCAGTCTTAACGAGCTACCTTGTTTAGGTTTAAAAGTTTAATAATATGGATGTTAGAGGTTCTGTGCCAGCTATTTTCTGTGCCAAATATTTGCAAGCCTGTGTAATTTGCTAGTAGACACGGACATCGTGTCTAAATCATGGAGCAAAGGTACCATGCCCTATGCTAGCTCTGTGGATCTACTGGATGGAGGGCAACACTGATGCCTCCTTCCCATTCAAAGGAAACCTCACCTCCACAAGAACAGTACACACCTCAATAAGCAGCAAGGATCTAGGCCAGATATTGCAGCTCAGGCAGATACTGCTGATACAGGCATTTCTCAATCTACTTATGGGTTGGAGAACAAGGCCACTGTTGGCATAGAAAGGACTGCTCAGCACCATGAAGAGAATACACAACAGGACAGTGACAGGCAAGGACAACACTTTCCATTGCTCTCAAGCTTCTTAACTCCATACATGCAAACAAAACTGTCACTGTACCTCTGCTGACACATCCCCAGTGCCCTGTGAGACTCCTACATGTGTGTTTTCTAAGCTTTCAAACCAAGGACCTGCATGACCTTTATCAACTCTCTGGGTGCACTTTTGCAGCACACCCTCATATTGAGTTGTTACAAGACCCAAACTTGTAGTGACACAACAGATGTGCAGAGGAGGAATGCAGGCATGCAAATACTCAGGTTAGATCAAGTTAAGAGATTTATCATGGTGCTTAGCAAGGGTCTTAATCTCTTAATTACACAATATTACTTATTACGCATTCTCATAAACACACTTAATTCCTTCTTATTTATGTATGTATTAAAACAGGTTATCTCAGGTAGGTGGTAAAAGGAAGCAATGCACTGATACTATTCAGATATTGAATAATGGAATGTCTTAAACTTAAAACATTTAAGCTTCAATCAAAATTACATTTTTGATAACCAGAAACAAACATTCAAACTGACACACAATAAGGACTAAAATTTTCAGAGTAGTTACCAAAAAACCTGGTACAACTGTCTAGAAGAACATGATAAGCTAGTTAAACACAAAAGCTTTGCTTCCAAACACCACAAAATTTGCCTTCCAACTAGCACTTACTATGGCAAGGCTTAAGTAAAGCTCTGAGCCATTTTAGTTGAAGAGCTACCAAAATCCCCACACCAGTCCCCAAAAGTCAGAAAACTATCACCAAGTTTTAAGTGTTACAGCTACAGGTCTGAGGTGCTGTTCTGAACAAAATGAGTTACAGCCACATGTGACATTAATGCCAGCTCAGCTGGCCAGAGCATGGTGCTAATAATGCCAAGGCTGTGGCTCGATCCCTGTACAGGCCATTCACTTCAGAGCTGGACTCAGTCCTCCTGGGCCCCTTCCATTTCACACTATCCTGTGATTCTGTGATTACAATATGCCAGGTAAACTATAGCACCTATAGTATCTTTTGCTCTTCAAGAGAATTCTAAATGTTAATATGTCTCTATCAATGTCAAATTTTGCTAATTTTAAGACATCTTTCATAAAAATGGCTTTCTAATTTATTAAAATGGAAATATTCTTAAGCATTCTTTATGCCAGCAGACTAAAAACAAGTTAAACCTCGAATTCCTACTATAGCATTTTATTGAAGGAAAAATGCTTTTTCAGTAAAGCTATTTCAACACAGACACACTCTTCAACAACATAGTAAAGCAACTAAATATTTGTAAATTATAAAATACAAGACCATACCTATCTAAATTTGTAGTCATAACTGGCAATGTTTTACTGTGGTTAGTATTAGAACTTAACATAGCAATTATATATAATATTGTATACTAATATATACTACCAGCTCTCCCTGATGAGGAGAAATTGTAGGGGAGAACATGGACAGATTTTGCACCAGGACTTTTAGACCTTCTCTTCACTCAACATCCATGCTATATCACCAACAAAAATCTAATTATTATAAACAGATATTATTTATGTGGGTTTTTTTTTTTAATACTATTTTCTCTTTTCCATGTACATAAAAATTCTTAGAAAACAGTTAACTCTTTGTCCTAATGTACTTGAGTGTTCAAATTAGAATCTAGAATGAGTCCAGTTTTATAGTCAGTTACTACTCTTCCACAGGCCACCATTTCCATAAGGTTTGCCCTTATGTGTACACTTCAAAGCATGAAATATGCAGGCACACATAAAATATATATGATATAGGCTATCAGTGATTTCAAAATAAAAGACAGATGACACCTTAAAGGATAAAAGCCTTGATTAAATGGTACATCAAAATAACATCATTAGCAGTACCTTACAAATTGTTTAACACAGGTACTACTTATAGACAGGAAGCACACACTATTATTCTGCACAAAACCACAACTTGAATGTTTTTATTTATTATTATATGAAATTAATAAGTAACATATATGCTGACCCTGTAGAATAAATTTTAAGTAAAGGGAATGTGTACTGATTACGAAAAATACAACTTATCAAGGCTATCAGGAATATAGACTTTGCAAAATATATCAGAACCTCACCTGAGAAGCAACAATGTAAATATTAAAAAGCCTTATGCAATGCTAGCTCATTGGTTCAAAACAGTCAGACAGACAACACCATATTGTAACAGCTTCCAGAAACTACTAAAATCTTAACACAATGCTTAGATGTTGACCATTCTTTTAAAAATTCTGGAATGGCATTCAGGTAGTAGTGACAATATTTCTCAAACTGTTTCTTTCAGTGCAAGGGAGGCACAGAGGACACAGCATGTCCACGTACAATGATACAAAGGCCACAAACTTACCTGCAGACTGAGCACTGTAAAGGGAAGGATCAACTAGAGGAATATTCTGAGGAGCAGGCTGAATGGTGTTACTTGTCACTCCTGCAAACAAATGGAAAAAAATGGCCTTGGATTGCTTTTACCTATTGACTTCAAAAGTAAGCAAAAAACTAGAACAGATATACCTGATGATTTTCAAATTAAGCAGCTGATAGCCTACTAATTCTGAAACTGTGTAACAAATAATTTCAATGCTTTCCCTTCAAACATGAAGATTTTATAAAATAAAACAGAAGAATCTACAGTCAGTCATCCATTTTACCAGTATATGTACAAGAGACACTGGTTACCCTGGAATTTTGAGGAAAATCTGCTAAAGAAAAGTGTGAGTAAGCTTTTAGAAACTTAAATTATACATTCTAATACCAGAAGCAATCTATAATATTATTCTTTTAAAGTCCAGTGTCAGTCACCTCACACTTGCAAACTACCTCCTTCCTAATTCCTTTGAAAACAATTAGTGAGAATAAAAACTCTAGCTAAGTCTAAAAGGGAAATAATGGTGCTAGAAGAAGACACAGCACTTTATGCTATGAAGCATTCTTGTACCTGCATTCCCATTTTGGGCACACTCATTTGCTTTGATCCAAAACTGTATTTTTGTAGTATGTCCAGAACATACCAGACTAGCATAAAGTAATTTCTACAACATCTACTGTCTAGGAAGAGGGTATAATCACTTTTCTAAATTACATCACTCCATTGAACAATTGGTAGAGTTGAAATTATGTAATGCACAGAATTAATGTATTCCAACAAGGTACATTACTCCATAACTTTCAAATACTCTCCCTCCAAGACCCAAAAATGTCTATCTGAAGGATTTCCCTTTGATAAAGCTGAAAAAAAGAGCATCCTGAACTCTTCATAGGGTGAAGCATTTTTTAAATTGAGACAGTAAAAAAAAGGAGGGCTTGTGTGACAAAAATATCTTGTATGTTCAATAATACGAATATGCATCTGAACAATAAATGATCACCAGGATTGAAATAAAGATATTTTAAATGTTTAGTCTTATTAATAATTAATTAATAATTATATTCTATGATTATCATAAAAAGGTCCCATTAGGTAAAACAAGCAACTTGGAATTTTTAAGAACTTGGTTTTGGTCCAAAAATTACACATAATAATAAGGATGTAGGAGTCAATATGTTTAGCCACAGGGAAAAAATTTTCATTAATAATATTGTCTGAAGTCAATCACGCCAAAGCACTTGCATAGGAAAAGGGGCACAAACCAAACCAAACCAAACCAGTATGAATTGTGCATCATGCACAATTGCTATAGGGTTGCAACAATTCCAACACTGTGCTGGATAAGCTCCCACATGAAGATCAGCAGCCTATTTGCACAGGGAAAGCTACATATGAAATGAAGTAATACAATTCCACCTATAAACTGGAAGATTCAAATTGTGCTTTACATTACAGATCTTGCAATGCAACACCATTTTACAGATTTAAGAGAAGACAAATAAATGCTATCTGCAGGAACAATCACTTTGTTAGTCTGTATGTCTTCTGTAAAAGTGCTCCAAACCATGATTTACATATTTTAAGAAAAAATTAAAAAACACTTCCAGTGCCACTTTTACAATTACAGCTTATGAAAATGCTTTTCAATACAATACTGTGTTATTCTTCTTTATATATGATGGACTAGAATTTGGGAAAATTTTGTCTCCTAATAAAGGCATGGATTTCTTTGGTGTGATTTGGACATATAATCTGTAACCAGAACCATACCACTTAACCATACCTGTGTTATGAGGTACTTCAGCTGGAGTGTTGGCTGGTGCATGGGCACCTGGTGGTATATGTATGCCAGTGTAATTACTAGTTGGTGTGTTGTTAGCTTCATATGTAGATGATGATGATGGAGTTGTTCCACTATGGACAGAAGACGACCCTGCTTCTTCCCTTTCAGCATCTGCTAAAATGACAAAATAGTAATTACTGCAACTATTATGTACAAACACTTGAAAACCTTGGTTTTCCTTAAAACCTCCTTTCAAATTTTTATTGCTAAAAAATTATGACCACAGTGACATAAAACATCAACCCAAACCACACAAGGTTGATTTGGAAAGGTAAAAAGCAACATACCATACAATCAAGATTTAGAAATTCACATACTTTCAAAAATCTCTTCTGCTCAACTTGAAGAATAATTTCCTTACTTGTCTGAATATAAGCTGTCTCATTAGGACAATTTGTTACACTTTCATGTTCTGCATCTATTGAAGTTGAACAAGTTATTACAAATGGGCAGTAATTTACATTTTAACATATACATGAATCAGAATATGGAAAACTGTATTTGCCTTCCAAACTCCTCATAAAAGGCTAGACAGTGCCAATTCTTTTATTCCACATCAAACCGCATCTAAATAGGAACCGACAAGAACCTTGGTAAAGTAATGGGCAACACCGACCACAGAAGACATGAACTCAAAGGGTTAAAGTTGGAAATATTAAAAACGACCAAAAGAAGTTAGAAGTGCTAACCACTCATAATAACAGTGCCTCCAAGAGCTAAATTCACAAATGGGCAATCTACTTTTTAATCAGGTATATATGTCAAAAGATAAACCTCAACTGTTTGATTTGTTCATTGTGCAATTGGCCAATGTTAAAACTGTATTAAACATAAAAAGTAGTTTTATTTAAGTTAACTCTTCTTAGGTTTTTAAAGTGCCAAATATCATAAAAGCATTGTAACTATTCTTTCTGCAAAGCAAATATTTAAAAGATTCTTTATCAAAGATTAAAGTATTAGAAACACTTTAAGATATCCACTCTCAGTATTTGTGAATAGTTTTTAACAGTAGTGCCAGATAAAAGGGTTTCAGGCTGCTATAAAAGAACATTTAAGTCAACAGAGGTTTTAAATTCTATGGTTAGAATGTCCATAACATAATTGAAAAAAAAATCTTTTCCAGGGAATGGGAAAGAATGCTAAAAAATTAGAAAATTATTTTCTCATGCAGCAGTAGGCTGTGAAACAGTGACACAATTGTTTTACATTTCATTTCAGCTCCAGCTGAGTTTCTTGTCTTGAAATCTCATCAACTTTTGTGCTTGAATCTGAGCATAATGAATTCATGAACTCTTAAAATTTTCTGCAGAGCTACAGTATATCCAGACCACCTGTTTGTGTTTTTTAAAATCATTTATTTACTGAAGGCAAGACTTAATGAAATAATCATCCCAGCCCCAAAACCAACTATCCAAAGATACCTTTATATAAACAGACAATTCTCAAGGCTTAATGGCATTCCCCTTTCTAATTTTACGTCCCCTTTCTAAGCACCAATCATGAATTAATTTGAGCAGCTCAGTGCACTAAATATAAAATCTGCAAAAGATTTTAAAGGATCCAGACTCCCCCAGTTCTCTGGACTCCTATTTTTAATGAGTTCAGAGAAATATAATCTATCCATTTAATATTTTTTCTTTGTCTCATTCTGCTGTATTGTTTGTCTTTCACTTAAGATGCTGCTAGAAGATTCGTAATATAGGGTTCTATTTCAACACTGCTTTTAAAAAACAAACCAAACATCTACTTTTCTTCCACAACATTGAGAAATGAACTCAAAAATCCAGCAACTTTTCCCACACTGTTCTTTTTGCTAGTTGGAACCATTAAGTTTCTCTGAATAGAAATGTAGCCTACATATATATTGCAGTGAAGGTGATTACATTTAATGTATTTACTATGGCTATAGTATAGCTATTTAGAAACCTTTTTCATGTTTCCATATTTTTTCCATTAGTGTAAAATCTTGTTGGATGACCTAGGGCTAATGCTAAGTAACCTTTATGTGTACTCCAGGACTTGTATTCCAACTGCATTAATAAATTAAGCATGTCATTTTAAGGTTTCCATGGTGGCATCCTGACAAAAGCATCCATAAATCCAACAGCAGAACTGTGTAAAGCATGCCTATGTTACTGTAAAAACATCTCCAAGAGTTACAGTATGGTTTTCAAGAATCACATTAAAAAAAAAAAACCTCTTTGGAAAAAAATGGTAATTTGTCAAGCTACAGAGACCTAGTTTCACTCTGTTTAAACAGACTTTTTCCACATGCTAGGGAAGAAAATGAGCAAGCAGAAAGGAATGGGGAAGGTCCAGTCATACATTTAAACAATACTGCTTTTCTTCTTATGATGCACAAATAGGAACTGAAGCTCTTTTGTACTGATTCTTCTAATAAAAATTAATTTGCATAAAATTTTTTGTCTTGATTATGTGAAACATTATGGACACCTACACTATGGAGTTAACTGTAAAAGATAAACATCAACATGTATTTTTCATTTAATTTCTCAGAAAATTAGGAGTGTGAGAAATAATTTCTCTATATGAAATAAAATTCAACAACAAACCAAAGAAAAAATGTATTGCCAAGTTACAGATCTTGCAGGTTCCCTATCAAAAAGTATGTTAAAATTTTGATTCACTCAGCATTTGTGTCCCCTTTTAAGATGCATGTAGACATAACCTGGTAATGAAGCAAAAGTCTTCATCAAGTCCCATTACCACCTGTAATAAACTGCAAGGAATACCAAGGATTTGAGGAAAGCCTGAATTCTGCTTTCCTTCCTACAACAGTTTCTTTTGTAGCCTTGAGCGGGTTAGTTACCTCTGCACATTAATAAAATGAAGAAACAGCCTATTTGGTGCTTTTGAGAAACAATTAGCTTCTACAAGTTGCACACATGCAACTCTTTAGCAAAAGCTTTGTAATGTTTACTTAGAAATTCTATTTTTGCAGTTGTTTAAAATTCATAATTTGCTTCACATACTCAGGTCAGCTTTACCACACTATGAGCCAGACCACTAAAAGAGCACTCATTTAAAACTGAAAATTTAACTGAGCTATTCATTACATTCAATATAATAAGAGATTTTTATCTCACGTGTTGCATTCTCCATTAAATCATCGATCTCGTGTAATTTGACAGAGGAGGTGATGTTTGCAGTTGCATCATAAATATCTCTTGCTACAGCTGTATGGACAGCTAAGGAAACTGTCTTGGAAAAGATTGTATGCTGAACAAGAAATTAGTTTGCTAATGCTTCACAACAAATATAGCTGTGCCTAGACTGGAGCACATTTCAGTGGGTAAGATATCCATTCCAGTGTTTAAGTCTGTAGGGTGCCTTTAGGTTGGGAAAACATAATAACAAGAATAAACAAGTAGCTTGGAAATATAACTATCATACTTGGTATTTGTTCACAAATATTTGAATTTACTTATGTTGCAGTGTTTCTGGAGTACTAATATATAAATGGTATTTTATCCAGGAAACTGCAAATAAATTTTATTTGGCACCCAAGCTCTTACACACTATAAAGCTAATAATAAACTGAAATAGATGTTTGGTACACATTTGCCTTAAAAACAAATCATGATAATATCCCTTTTTTTTTAAATGTAACAGTGTCCAGGACATATAAATTACAATGTGGAGATGCGTCAAAATGTGAGATTGCATGATGAAAAAACTGAAAACCAGAAGAGAGACCAGTTTTTTAATGTTCTGACATGTTTAAAACAGAAGTAATGAGTAGAAAATTACAAGCCTACTTGTAACTTACTAGAAGTAAATTACAAGTTCAGATTTCAAAATCCACTCAAGATTCAGTATAGACCCTAAACACGAATTAATGCAAACGAACAAATAATTACTTTTATGTGTATATACATCTATATTTCATATGTGTGCAAAAGTATAAATACACTGGTCATCTATATTAATACATATGTTCACAAAACTTTTAGCCACCCCTAAAAGGTGGCTCTACAGCTTAGATACAAGCCCCACTCTACAAGCTAGATCCTTCCCATTTGCACTGTAGATTTGGTTATGGACTTTTTATTTGGAGAAATTTGTTTTACTGAACCCAAACTTAAGAGATAAATCAGCATCAACTTAATTGACAAGCCACAAAGTCTCACATGCCAGCTAAGAAGAAAATTACAAATTATTTTAAGGTCTCAGTTGTTCCACTAGATATGTGAAGAGTGACATTCAGAGGCTGTCATCATGTAGAATTAATCTTTTTCAGTCTGCATAGTGAAAATATACATTCCAATGACATCTTATTTTGTTAGCAACCTTTGAAATTCTATCTGCATTGTGGAAAAAAGCAAAGAAACTGGTCACAACCAAAACCAATGAAACTGATCACTATCTAAAGCAAAACAACTTGTTCTGATACACATTCAGTTTGGTTAAGTGGATGTCCTTGGAAATCATCACCTTAATGGTTAAACTGGGAACCTCAAGGAATCCTGTACAGAGAGCTCAGGTAGTCAGAGGGAGCAACTGAAAACACAGGGGAAAAGGAGGACGAGTGAGAAAGAGGCAGAAAATCCAACTCAGTAAGAATAGGCCATAACCTGTTTAGAAACTGATATTATTACATGGAGAGAAAGGAGTTAATCTCACAAGCAGGTCTTTGCTTTGAAGTTGAATTCACCTGAAATCAAATTTTTAACTCCTACTTAACTTCTGAGAGAGGACAAACTGGAAAAGGGATCAACTTTACAGAATGGATTAAGAAGGACTGTGGTTACTGTTAAAGAAATGTATAGCTCTGGCCCGAAGCTGACAATGCCTTCTTAGAGAGTAGCTGTATTCAAAATAACAATCTCCACTACAAAGAAAAAATTATTTTATTAAATAAGTCAATCACACAGTAAGGTCCAATAAAAATAACAGCAGGAGAAGCTGAAAAGAAGAAACAGAAGGCAGCCCATTGTGAATGGAACATTAAGCTGGGATTCTGAAGTGTGCTCCCTGAAGAACTGTGCATACCAGCCCTTCACCTTGGCACAGCCTCCTGTTCTCTTAAAAAGAAAAGGGAACCACGTACCAAAACTCTCTCCTTCCATTCCAATGGGGCCAGGCTGAGGAGTCTCTCCATTCTTCAGGCAGTTGTGAATATATGCTGCCTTCCACCGGGCGTACTTCCTGTGCTGGGCATTCTGGGGGAGGGAAAAGGCCAGCCATTTTTACCACTCACTTCTGTGAATTCATCCTTTCAGAACAGAAACACAAACATCTTTCCCACTTTCTCTGCTGCCATTTGACACCCTTTTAAAGATAAAGAGCATGCGTAAAACTAATAGGTGAATTTAAAAAAATAATTAAAATAGCAGCTTTAACAAGATCTCAGCATGAAACGGAAATGTGGAGATCCTCAATTAGCACAGTGTATCAGGAAAAGGAAATAAATTATACCAAGAACATCTATGAAAGGCATAGCATTCTGCAGTAATTACTGACGTGAAATAATGAAGAAAGCTTCCTATCTCCATAAACTTAGATGATTATTTACTTGAAACTTAAAACGCTACTGCTGCTGATCAAAAATATGAAATCCTAATTATTTTAAAACTTAAAATTTTAAAAGCATGAATACAGTAAGGCTAATGTAACTGCAGATTAATGTGATTTGTTTGTAATATTCTATGACATTAAGATTTTCCATTTTGTTTTTAAATATATACTTTACAGTTCCTAGGTACAGCTTTAAACACGTCAAAACATGAAAGGAAGATTGGCTACTTTGTATCTCCTGGGACTGTTACAACAGTGTTTAATCCAGGAAGAGCTTTCAATTGATGCAAGAAATAGTAATCTGATTATGCAAATCAACCACTTTGTCAAAAGTTGTATGGGAAACAATCAATTCTGACAGCTATGAGGTAATATAAATCAAAAAACAAGGCTGAATATAAACAGATGAGAAACATGGAAGGATGAGTGGGACAATTCGCCCAAATGAAGAATGTAGATTGGGATAGCATGCTTCACACCAACACCAACATTTTAAAAATTATTTTTCTATTTATACAATAATTAATTAAATTTAATTAAATCTAAATTAAATCTAAAGTTTCTAAGAAATTAATAAACTGAAATTCAATACTGTACTTCACAAAGCCTATAGCACTATCATCTAGAACAGGGTAGAGAGACACAATACAAAAGGTATCTCTAGTAACCTCTCCTGCTCATATTTAATATATTATATCACCCAGGACGCTCATGCAATCCAAAAGATCTGGTCTTCATTTTTGAAAATAAGATGCTCTCTTGAATATCTCTTGAAAACAAGAAACAAAGCCTGTTCTGATGATACACTTATGAAAATGCATTCACTCTACCTCAAAAAGGAAAAGCAGAATTGGAAAACATGGCTTCATGCTTTGTTTTAATAATCACTTCTGGTCAGTCAGTGTTACAGATTAAATTCCCTCATAACAATCATATAGAAGTCACAAAATGCAGAAAATGCATACCTAAAAGTATGCTACTTTTAGGAAAGATCATTATGCAATATTTAAGAGCCTGTACACCTCTCTTCTATTCTAGTATGGCAATTATTTGTTGACAAAGTGTGAAGATGCTGTTGCATCAGGCATGCACCCCAGATGCTGGCAGCTCAGCTTGGCAGGAGTGGTGTCTGTGAGGAGAGGTCAGGGCTACCCTACACTGGATAAAACCATCTCCAGTGCACCCACCTCAGGACACAGCTGAGAAGACTATATTTAAGGATGGGCCAAGCACCCCAATCCCTACACCCAAGATGCTGAATGGAGAGATGAGAAGGGAACAGTGTGTTTGATGTCTGTCCTGCATCCTGACGGCAAAGCTTACCATTCTGGAAATGAAGTGCTGTTGGTTTTGGTTTGTTTTTAACATGCACTGCTGTCCCTTTTCCCAAGGCTGCCCTATTGAATTAATATTACTACTGAGGTAAATGGAAACAATGTTGCTATCACAGTGCTTCCTACTGCTCTGATCTAAGCTGCGTCTTGTAAAACACATCTTCCCAAAAATCCTTTTGCCTAGCGCTAAAATGGAGCACTCTTCATCTGTGACACAATCCATTCATACTACCCATTAATCAATCACTTGCCATTTAAAAACATACATTTTAATGCTCAACACTCATTTTCTGATTCTAGGTGTCAAAGTACCTGCCTTCTGTGCTTTCTGCTGTTGATTTAAAAGCCTTTTAATAGCTGACAGTCCATACATATGAAGGCAATTTCAATTACCTACAGAAAATACAGGCAGCAGGTCTGAATATAGATGTCATACTCCATAACCAGGTGTCAGGCTAAGTGTATTTCAGGCTGACAAAAACTACTGCATAAGTCTAAGACAATTAAGTCACACTTCTCCCATAATTCCTTTACATAAGAATGGATAAGGAAACTGTTGAAATGTAATGATGCTATATAGAGGAGCAAATATTTTCTGTATCTCTTGTACACTCTCTTTTACCGTTCACCAATTAAACATAATGAGAATTCTTTCCAATTACAAAGAATTTCTGTCCTTTCAGCAACAACAATAAAAAACCCCAAAACACAGTAGAAAATGTACAACTGCTAGCATTCTGCACTGACATTTGTAACAATTTCTTCCATCTTCAAAGCAGGATTGCTTCAGGTACTCTTGAGGACTCAATTGATGAGTGCACTGCCCTGTGCACTGGATTCCTACAGACTAAGACTGGTCTTTTTCAGTCCAATTCAATGTGCAAATGTACATTCACTCTCTGGCTCTAGAAAATGTTATTACTGGATCTAGTAGAGGATGTCAGGGTGCAGAGCAGACAGTTTCAACAGAACACAGAGTAAACTTACTTGTGCCTCTCAGTAAGATGAAAATTTTGGATTTGTAGAGTCTCAGGCTACAGAAGAGGGAGAACCTTGCAAGAACTCTTCACCAAGCATTTCTCTTGGGTAAGACCTATCTTTAGTATCTGCACTTACATCCTATAGTATTCAAGAAGTGCACCACTATCAAGACCATGCTTTTACCTTCTTTCCAATATTTACAAATGAAAGTAGCCACAAAAACTGCAATTTAAACTGAGCAAGTATGACTGCACTTTAGGTACACTTAACAGATTGGGGATTTACATAAAGGATGTCAAGCCTGTGAATTTCAAGTAGGACATGGAAAAAAGTGAAGGTGGACAAAGCTAGAAACCTTGCATCATTTTTCCCCTATAATCATTCCCACTTGCTCAATGTAATGCTCTGTGTCCCTTGGTAAAAAATCAAACTTTGAATTTCTAACTGATACTTGTCATGAAGCATCTTCTAACAGATGTCTAGTATTTGAAATACTTAGCATGATTCTTTATGGCTTACCAACAAGTATTTGGCTACACTATAGAACCTATGTTCTTTGAAATTCATGCTCATGACTTAGAAAAGCAATGTCTGTGCTTGGAAAAGCAATGAGATAACACACTCATACGCCTGACACTTACCTCTTCAGTGAGCTCTCCAAATACTGTTAGAACATCTATCAGGAGACTTGCAGTATAAAAGGACTTTATCATGTTTCTGCAGAAAAGAAAGCATTTTGCTAATGATAATGTCAGTCTCTCAGAATCACATTATAGGAGTTGTAATCTTAGACCATACTGGCTTATTTCAAGCCAAACATCATTTTTATTTTTCTTGTAATCTGATGTCACAGAAGCTGCTTCACAACATTTAAATTTAGCAATATTAATTAGTCTCCTAACTACAATGCAGAAAATGTTCAGTACTTTTTAAAATGGTTATGTGTTTTCCACTTGGTTTCTAGTTTGGAACGTTTTGTGTAGGACATCAGAAATCCTGTATTAGCTTAGAAAAATACATGAACATGCCATAGTAATTGCTGTAAACCAAATCACATAATGGACCATCAAAACTATTTTACTATCACTGGTCAAAGAAACTGTAACATGCTTGATAAAATAAAGCACAGTATTAATCTGTGGTTTTAGAAGGCTTGCCAGTAGGTAAGCAACTCCCTAAGGAACATGAGGAGGATACCAGTCAATGTGTGAAGTTAGAGACCTAAAAGTAGTAATAAATTGAGTTTTCCAGAAGAGAAAAGAATGCAATAAAGCCCAATTCTTGTTTCCAGTCAAATTAAAGAGGGTGTGGATATTCACATTCCCTGACCAGCATCTTCAGATAAGAAAAACAAAGATTTTCACCTACTTATGAAATTGCCCAGCTCTGTCTTCATTGTCTGCATACAAAAACATTTTCAAGGCATAATTCTCCACATGAGCAGAACCAACAATTTCCTGAGTAATTGCTTCATTATCACCAAATTGCTTTTTCATCTGAAAAATGTTGGAAAAATACATTAATTACTTCATTAGACCTTAGCAGTTCTGCAAACACAAAAAGAACCTGCTGATTTAAACAAAGGCAAGTACAATTCAAAAAGAAACAACTTAGACTTTGTTTTACATGACAAATGCTAAAAGCAGCTTGTGAAAGAGAAAACACATTCTTTTGGAGAGAGAAAAGTTACAAATAAGTAGCTCTGAATATTTTGTGACAAAATGCTTATAAAAACCACCAACATCCTCTCCCCCAAAATTAAAATTAAATACAACTACAGTGCTGTGAAGGAACAGCAATAGATATTTTTCCCCTTAGTATCTGAAAGACCCAGCACTCTGAAGCCTGTGTCAGGATTCAACACAGTTCAACGGGTAAAGTAATGCATACTTTGTAAAGGTGTAGTAGCTCAGAGTAATCATGTATCTTCCCTCCTGTAAGGTTATTTCACTCCAGTTCATTACATCTTTCAAAGTAGCAGAGCCCTACCTCGACAGGTCTAGTTACCTATGAATCTACTGGAATTTTCAGTGCAAGCAGTGTATTTCAATTCAAAGAACTCTTTTCAAAGATGTTAGAGTACAAGAATCCTCAGGTTTCCTAATAAAAATCAGTAAAGCAAACAACCCTCTAACAGTTACAACAGGTGGATTTACAGCTTCTGAATAGGCTTACTGTTTGCACATAAGGAAATCTCAGGTTATCCTTAGAGAACAAAAACAGGAACACTGCATGATACTAACCTGCAGCCTTTATTTTGCCAAAAGATTCAAAAACAATCTTTGAATGGCAGTTATTTTTTACTGTGCGTGCAAAGAAAATGTAATCATGCAGGCAGATTTCCATATTTTTTAGATTGCTGCCAACTTTCTAAGACACAGAATGTTGCCAGAAAAGTTACTTGATTTCAGTAGTTAAATATAAGCTTTTGAAATAGAATTTTAAAGACTTTCATCAAACTACTCTATGTGGTTTTCAAGAAGTACTTGTTTTACAAAGTGTCATTTTTTTCTGAAAGTACCAAAATTAATTTGTCCAAATGAAACACTCAAACACTGAAGCTAACTCGGGAAGAAAACTCTTTGTATACATATATATTTCCCTAACCCATCTGTATGTCTCATGCTCAGAAAAAAAACTGATTACTGAACTCGATCTGATGCTCAATCATTTCAAACACGTAACTACCACTGTTACATATGCTTCCAAAAGTATTGAAGTTAACCAAGTTGCTTACTGCTGAAATTATCCTTTACACAACCTGTGATTCAATACCACAGCACCAGTGTTTTAAACGCTGATACAAAATTTCAAAATAAAACCCAAAGCACTTAGGTTTAAGCTTACAAAAAATTTAACCGCACCTCTCTGCGCCCCCTGGTGGTTAGGGGCAGACTGGAAACAGCAGCTCCCAAATTAAAGCAGGCTCCAACTCTTCCATAAACTCAAACTTCCTAGCCCCAAAACTCGACTTGACCCGGAGTGCTCTATCCATCCTTCCACCACCCAGATACATAGAAGAATCTTCAATATCTGTGCATCAATTGTCACACAGACAATCTTCTTACCAGCAGAAGGCAAAACTTTGGATTTTTGCTGCTTTTTTAGTCTTTTCAATTTTGAAATAGAAGGCGTGACTGAACTCTACAGATAAACTATTGCAGTACCAAAAGTAATCCAGCAAATTCAAACAATTCTTAGGAAACGAAAAGCAAAATCCTTTTGAGTTTTAATCTTGCCTCTCCTGCTACCTCTCTCTCCCTTTGAACACAAAACCCAATCCTAATATAGAAGTCAAAATTTGATGAAATAACACACCAAGAAATCACTGTACACTGAATTTTCCATTACAGAAAAGCAGTGATAAAAAAAGCAAGAAGCACAATTTATAAAAAAAGAAAGATGAACAGTTTGTGTTTCACATTTTCTCTGAAGAACCACAGAATGGTTTGGATTGGAAAGGACCTTAAGGGTAATCTAGTTCCAAGTCCCCTGCTGTGAGCAGGGATGCCATTCACTGATGAGACTGCTCAGGACCTATCCAACCTGGCCTTGAACACTTCCGTGGGTGAGTGATCCATTTTTCATAACTGAAGGCTGTGGTACTAGTTTCACACAAACTCTTCAGGCATTGCTAGACTTAGGATGGAATCATCAATACTGAATAAAAAAAGAACTGCTGCTTTATTTTCCAACATTACTTTCTGCTTCCAAAGGAGCACTTAGATCTTAAAATCAACAAATTTCTTCCTTTGAGAATAGTAAAAACTACACAGTATGAACACAAACAGCTCCTGGAACTTAAACTGATCATCTGTACCACAACTTTACCTTTCTTTGTTTAACTCTCTTCTATGTAAGGCTTGTTAATAGTATCAGGTCAATTGAGTGTGGCATACCTATCCCTTAACTGCACAGATTAGACCATGCTTACAAGAATGTATAAAATAAAATCTTCAATTTCTAACAAAGGATACAAGCAGAAGTATCTTTATCTTTTAAAGAATATTTAAAAAAACTCTCTGGATACAACAGTTTAGGTTAGAGATTTCAAAAGCATCCAAGGCTATTAAGTCCTACAGCAGTGAAAATAACTGTACAGACTTTCAGGAATCAATGGCAAACTAATAAAAAAATCTTCTAAAACACTTGCATTAACTTCATAATGAATTAAGATTTGTTATGAGAACACGTAATTTATGCTGTTTACACAAAATCTTACAGCAAAATTTCAATTACATTTGTGCATGCATACACACATACAGCTTTATCTCCTTCCAATCCTTCTGCAACTTATTACATACAACTGAAATTCATGCAGTATGTTGCATGCAGAACAGCTGCAGAGAAGGGACAGTATGTGCAGAAATTAAAATAAAAATTATGTTAATATCATGATCATTTTTGAGGAAAGAAATAAATTCTACTTACAGCTTCCAACTGATCCATAAGTTTGGATAAAAATTTACGGCATTCTGGGCTTTTGCTATCAATCTTCATCCCTGTCTGCATTGCATACAAACGACCTAGGAATGACACAAAACAAAAATACTGAAAGTGATTATCTAAGGCAAAACCCATAAGCAAACAAAGCAATGCCCCCCACACACCTGAAAGATAAACTCAATATTTTAACCAGACTGACTTCAGTACTAGTGAGCAGTGGCAGTGAAATGTAAGGTCTGGACTTGCAGAGATACTAGGAGATATTTTTGGAAGATTTATGTTTTGTTTTTCCCCAATGACTATTCCTACTCATTTTAAACTGATGTTTGTATCACTACTATGCAATATCAAATGCTTTTATAAACTACTATCACATGCATTTGCAATTCACACAAATAGGAACTTCAAATTGATTTTAGAGAGTGTATGGATATAAGTGGAACTTTATGTAGCAGGAGCCAGTTAGCCTTACAACACTGGAACAAATAGTATTAAGCACCTACTATCCCCATGTACAAGCACACATAGCATGAAAACATTCAAGACACAAACCTGATTCTTTAAATCAGACAAGACAGACTTTATCAAACTTGCCCTGCAAGTAGAGTTGCCAGTTCTTACTAAGATCTTGAAAAGGAATGATTAACATCTTCTGAATAAAAATTATCTTCTTACTACCAAAAATCTGTGAGTTTTAGATTTGCACATGGCAGAACTTTATAGGCTTAATCAAACTGTGGGCAAATCCAAACAAGTATTATTTACTAGGATTAACAAACACTGACAAGGGAAAATAGCCAGAAAAATTCAGTAATTAAATGCAGAACATCTCCCACAAAAAAACCCCATTCCTCTAACTCCCACTTCTGACTCTCAAGGGAGTCCTACAAAACACTTTCAAACGCAGAGTTTAAGAACCAAAAGTTGTAACTCCACCAAATATTATCATGAGGTAGCTATTATGGAATACCCCATGTCCTTCTTGAAGGCAAGCAATCCTAACTCGCCTCACAGCTTTAGCATCTTGCTCCTCCCAAGCATCTCTTCATACACTAGAGAGAATCTTTTCCCTTCAAATTACCTCAGTAAACATGAATATAACGGATTTTTTATCACATTGCATTTACCCTGATGCTTGCTGCAGAAGAAAACATTACTTATATACTCAATTAGTATTATATTATAAACATACACAAAAGCTTGTCTGCCTTTTCCATCTATTAGCAAATCGTCTAATAAAATTAAGTATCTTCGTATAAAACTTACTCAGATTCTGCTGGTGAGCACCATAATTTAAGTAATTTTTCTGGATTTTTAAAGTAGTATTTCCTATTTCATATACAACTGAGTATTCAAATCCAGACTAAGCCCATATTCCTTATTTGGGACTGCAAAGCTCATTTATTTTTGAATGTTAAAGCTGTTGGGCTGCTCAACCATTTAAAGACACTCTCCCTGCAAAATAAAACACTTCTACCCTCCAATGCCTCTCAATTTTTACTATTGCAATGTCTAGAAGGATCTAGCATCTTTGCATTTAAGTTTTCAAGAAAGAACAACCACGTGAAAGTCCTGAACAAAACTAAAGGAATTAATAAAGACTAAGAACAACTACAATACTTAACCATGACAAATGGAAGAATTGCTATGTGGGTTTCATCAAGCGACAACATTACTATTAAGCTAATTACTGACAGGTACTCTCAACCCCACCTAATTTATCTTCAGTATGCTGATATGTCAATGTTAAGTATTATGAAACTAGCACATGTAAAGTTGAAATCAGATTTCAAAGAAATTCAAACACCAAGACACAAATAATTGTATCTAAGGCATTAATATTAAAAGCAACCATCATTTAAAATATCATCCTCATATGGTATGTGATGTAATTGACAGTCTTCAAATAAACTGATTTTTAACTACATAGTTGATTGTAAGCTCCCCTGAACCCATTTCATGGTATAATTTAACAATATATAACTTAAGAATTAACATAAGATTGCTAAACCTATGAGCCATTCACATAATTTATTTATTTTTGATGGATGCCAAGATCAGATATTTTCAGAGACAAATAAATTAAATTTAGACTGAAATGCATTAGAGTGACAAATTCAAAATACATTTGGCAATTACAGGATACAGATTTACCTTACTTGTATCTCCAGATACATAGAAATGCATCTCATTTACATAGAAATAACTCTGTTTCCATATAAATGGATCTTGCGAATATCTTTAGCCTTGATCAGTTTAAAAATTAAAAGATAATCTATGTTTTAACTGTTAATCGTGTGTTACCTTTATGCAGGGTTTTTCACTCTTACTGCAAATACATCCATTTAAATTATGAAAGCCAGATAATTCCTTCATTATTATCCAAGAGGTATATTTACAGGACTGAGACATCTGTATGCTTTGTATAAAGCCCTGAAAAACTAGCCCTTTCCCCTCTTAGGATTTCAGAGGCTGAGAAAGACTTCAAGACTCCTTCAGGCACTCCAGTGAACAAATGCAGAACAACTCCTGAACACACAGAAATCACATGTCAGAGAACAATAGTTACAGAAACAAAAATGTTTTTCTACTCCATATACAACTTTACACAGTGGGTGACATCAAGCAATCTTCCACACCAACACCTTCCTCCTAACAAAAGATTCTGGGACCAAGGGACCCACAGCTCCTGGGTTATTAAAAATCTAAATACTATTATCCAAAGCACAGACTCAAAAAACATGAAGGTGCTCTGGCAGCAGCAACTCTAAGATGCTAGGAAGAGACATCCTTGAGACAGGCTATTAATGCCACCTGAGATAAGATTAAATGTGCTCTACCTGTCACAACAATTACATCTCTGTACCACTCAAGTTATCACAGTACACAGTTACCACATGCAGTCATCAAGTCCAAATTTGTATCACTGCTTACAGAAATTGTTAAGATTTCCTGAAAGATCATATTAACTAGCAAAAGGTCAAAGCACACTTAAGTTATCCTAACAAGAGAGTCTATCATGATCTTTAAAAGCTTTTGAAGTCAGGAATTTTTGCATGCTCACTTCTTCACATACATATTTATGTTTGAAAGAAGGACTATCCTGTCCAGAGACAGGCTTCTGACGATGCAGTGGTTCAGATAAAGGCAAAAGCTATTCCATTTTTCTCAAGAAAGTGGTGATCAAGAAAGAGCACAATATCTGTGAAAACAACTATTGACAGAGCATCACTACCTAGCAGCATTTAGTGCCAAAACGTCTTGGCTCAGATTCTGTTGAGAAAACACTGATAAAACTTGATTGCAATGAAAGACGAGGCAACCTTCAGGTCAGGAAATGCAAAACAGTCAAAATCTCTGCAAACATCAGTTTCAGTTGATAACTGAAGAAACAGAAGAAAAGTACACTCTATCAGCCTGAATCGCATCAGTGATACACAGAACATTGTGAAGGATGTTGAGGTACATTTAGCGCTTTACTCAGTGCTGCTCTAGTCACAAGTAGGGTTTTAGGATTGAAAACCTCTATCATTAAACTTACCAAGCAAACAGAAGGTGAAATAGTTGAAAAACTGAAAGAACTAGATATTTCTAAGGACAGAAACAAATTAGAGGAAGAGGAGTTAATAATCTGGTATTCATCTTTAAAGACAATACTGAAAGAAATATAATAACCTTTTAATGTTTTAAAATATTGCTTTTAAAACTATCTGTATGAAGAGCATTATGGGAGTGAATCTAAAAGCAGTAAGCAATCCTTTGTCTTACTTCTGAAAACAGGAAAAAGCATCCACTAGTTACACTAGTTATATTTTTTCCATTTTTGAGTATTACTATATCATATTTCTAAGGAAAAATATTTCTTTCCAAACGCAAGTTCTTCCACATCTGCGTCTTCTGTTACCCTCTCTGCTCTAATTTTGAAATGCCCCAAGTATTCTACAAGAAGGCTATCTGTAAGACTGTGCTGGTTTTGATACTACTACCTTTGCCAGTTACAGTGCTCCTTGCATATCTTTTATGTGTGCTTGATTGTACAGTTATTACTTATTGTGAAGATACATGATTATAACTGAAAATATGTTTTCACCTAGTGAAGGAAATTTATTAATTTCCTTTTCCTGCCTAGCTTGCAGCAAATGGGAAAATGCACTTCGTTACTAAATTTTCTGCAGCAACAGCAAAACGTGTTAATTAATTTCCTTTCTTGTGTTAATATCATCAGACAAAATTTAAACTGGCAATTAATGGTCAAAGAACTGTCCTCCATGTTTATGTTGACAGGTAACCTCAGTAGCAAATAACTTGTAAGCAAGAGGTCAAAAGTTTACTGCCTCCAAAATCTCCACTAAGAAAGTCAACAGTGACATGAGTTCAGTTGCCCCCTTTCACCACATCTAAAAGAAAACAAATTATTTACATTCCATTAAATATTTCTGTTCTGGTTCCTGTAATATTGCAAAAGCAATGAATAGTATTATTACTATACTTGCTAAGTCACAAAACTTTTGTTTTAAGCAGGAGGTTCAATTTCTAAAAAGAGGAACGTAATCTCCCAAACAGTACAGGTGCCATAAAAGAAATCCTTGTAGTGCTTTGTATTACAAATGCATTGTTTCACCTTACAGAATACCACACTTGAAAGACCAATTTACATCAAAATCACATTGGTTTCCTCTTCAGAACTTTTCTACACATTGAACAAAATGTTTAAATTGCATGTCCCTAATGACACACTTAAAACTAAAGAATCTGACTTACAGAAGGCATTTGTTTAAGAACTTCTGATTTAAAAAAAATTATCTTTGAACAGCCAAGCTTCTGAAAATACTGATGTAAAAGACAACTAAACCCATACACTGTAGCTGCAAAAATTTTCAAGTTTTAAAGCCTAAATCTATCTTGTAATTAAGTGACCTGCATCTCTTATCTCTCTTCACTAATTATGATTGAGATCTGGAACATCTGGAAACAAATAGGTGAATTAAATTATTCCTACTTTTTGTTTTATGCACTCAGTTTTAGAGTAGATACAACTATTTTCTGCCTCCCTCTACTCAAACCAAGTAGCAAAAAGGACTTTTATGTGGCCAATAAAGTATATAGTATACGCAGAAAGTAAAGTACTAAGGAGGTGAAGGCTACAGAGAGCTGATGTTTAAATATTAATAACATCAGAAGTAGAGCTAAAGTCACTTGTAATTTTACACACAAAGACACAACTGTTTTGCCAATTATTAACTAAGAGTTTGCTCTCAGTTCGTAGACAGGACATTTATCTTCAAATTCATAAAGACTTGGCAAGTAATCATTCTCACAAAAATGTTTTGCCAAGACAACTACAAAATATACATCTTGATTTGCTGCCCTTAATCTTTGTTCAGTAAATACTAAGTGTGGGTGTGCTGGCTGGAATTATACAGTGAGCTTTACAGAAATGTCTCTGCCTTTATTTTTGTCACGTAATACCATGTTATTTTTCCTCTGCTAATACAGAGCACAATTTCAGAGCAAGTATTTTGTCTCTAGTATGTGCCAGACATTCATTCCTCATACATAGTAAGTTACTCCAGATTAATGTTTGGATAACAACTGAAACTCCCCTCACTCCCATTTCAAACTAACTTTGTGCCAAGTGAAAAATACTGGAGAACAAAAGTTCCAGCCAGCAAGCATGCACAATAGGTTGATTCTCTATCTTCGAAATTCTGTTCTATCATCTTTCTTTTTTCCTGGTCTAACGGGATCAAAAGAGTATTCTTCTTTTTCCCCATGCATGTTTAATTGTCTAGCACAGAAAATAAATTATTAGCCACTGAAATATTTTTGACATTTGATAGTAACAAACTGACATGAAACAGTAACAAATAAAATTGCAATAAATTTTAGCAATATTTTGATTCTGATGAAGGGATGAAAGCTCTACCAGGCCGTAATTTATTACTCATTCATATTCTACATCCCTTTGTAAAACCATTGACAAAAAAATGTTTGTTAAATGCTTGGTATAGGAAGCCAACAGCTGGAATACAAATGTGGGAAGCAAAGGGCACAAGGACATTAAATTGGATTCTACTCAAATCCAAAACTACTGGAAACATTTCCATATAAAAATGAATTATTCTTTCTCTCATAAACATTAATGTGTCAGATTTCAATCATAAATGTATTTCTACATGGCTAAATCCAAGCTGTCTGAATTCAAAGACTTTTAAACATAGATTTAACATACTGACAAACAAACTTGGAAGGCCTTACACTGTCTCTTCATTACATGATGCCGAAGGAAACTGGCAAAAGACAAGACATTAGGCTGGCAGCATCAACTGAAAATCTAAAACATTCCAGAGAAACCAAATTATTTTCAAATACTTATTTCAAGTAAAATTAACTTAGGGAAATATCTAAGGAAAAAAAATAATGCAAAAGTGGGGGAAATTAAGACTACAAAAAATGTAATTAAGAAACTCAAAAGAGGATAGCACCATGACCATCTTGTCCTCTCAGATTCTTTTATAGTATTCTAAATCTTACTGAAGAAAATTATTGAATAACAGTATAGTATGTTACATACTAGACAATTTTTATTAAGTCTAAATTATCTCAATTGCCTCTTAAAACTCCTGAAACTAGAGTAAGTCCCCTTACAATTCACTAATAATAATAATAACAGTAATAGCAACTTATAGACAAGCTAAATAGGCTAAACAAAATTTCCAACGACAAACACGACAGGTAACTATTAAGGTTAGATGATGAAACAAATAACCTCTTACGAATCTCAGGAAATGAGATTCACTACCACACTTCAGTCTGATTTAAGGACTTCTTTTAATCTTGTTAAATTTCAGTAAGTTATATGTAAAATTCATAAGTCTCTAAGCTTTCCTACAATATTTAGACTACCTGTATTTTTAAAAGCTTCTCTCTACAGTTAAATAAAAAAATATTTCCAATCAAAACATAGGATTTATAGCAATTGAGATTTCTAGAATGCAAAAAGAGAAGGCAGCTACTCTGGATTAGTTGTGGTCAAGTCATGAGGATGAAACAGCTTTCAGTAATTAGAGTAAAAAACTGAAACACTCTCTTTTTAGTTTAAACTGGAAGAAGCCTATTTAATGTCTTTAAACTACTCAGTGCAGTGAACTAAAGCACCCTAGATGACCATGAGAAAAGTTTCCAAAGTGACCTTATTGTCTATCAGCATCCACAGCTGAATTAAGAGAAGTGTTGCCGGCAGGTTGAGGCAAGTGATCACCCTTCTACTCAGCACTGGTGTGCCACACCTGCAGCCCTGAGCTCCCAGCTGGACACATGGGAAGGGCCACAAAGCTGATGAAAGGCTAGGGACATTTGTCACACCAGCAGAGGCAGACAGTTCGGATTGTTTAAGCAGCGAAAAGCAAAGGATCAGAGGGTCTTATCACTGTGTAAATAACTGACAAGAGGAGGGGGGCAGTGGGGAGTGAAGACAAAGCCAGACCCTTCTCGGTGGTGTCCAGTGACAGGACAAGAGGCAATGGGCTCAAAATGAAATACAAGAAATCCCATTTAAACGTAAGAAAAATCTTCTACTGTCTGGAGTTGCCATCCCTGGAGATGTTCAAAAACTGCCTGGACACAGTTCTGACCAACCTGCCCTAGTGACTATGCTCTGAGCAGGGCATTGCACAAGGTGATGTACAAAGCTCTCCAACCTCAAAAGTAGCAGCAAACCTCAGGCAGGAAAAGACAGTTGAGAGGCTCAAGTTGAATAAATATATACTAAAAATGGTGAATTATATGGTGAAAAAAATGCATCTTAGTATATTTACACCATACGAGTGAAATTTAGGAGTTTTATAAAATACATGTAACTCAAGGTTTCAATCTCTGAAGTACACTTGTTCTATATATTCTCATTCCTATCTGTGTCAGAACAGATTATTTTAAAATATTATCTATGAAATCAAAGCAAGTGCCCAAAATACTACACAACAGTTAGTATCATCTTAATTTTTGCCACTACCCACAGTCTGCTTTGAGGATCATGGGGTTTATACAAATATCTTTGTTATTCCTACTACTTTTTTAGTTTTTCTGTCTCTACAGACAAAGTTTCAAGAGCATAGTCTTCCCCCGATACAAATCTTTGAAATCAACAGAGCAAACATACAACTGAAGAAAGAAAAAAAATAGAAAGCAAAGGGAAAAATATAAATTGAGAAAAAATTTTATCTTATAGCAGAATCAAAACAAGTCTCACTGTACATTACAAAATTGGCATTTACTTAAATATCCGACCAAACAAATTAACTTACCCTGAGTAAAGAATATTCTTCTGTATTCAATCTCTAATAAAACATTTGTTGTATTAGTAGCCCCCAGAATAGTTTTCTCCTACCAGCAATGTGAGGCTATGGAAAATGTACTTTTACAAATGGACTATATAAAACTAGTACAAAAGATGAATATTCAAACTGGAAAGCTCACAGATTTGATATTAGATATGGAATTCCACAAGTACATTTTTTAATGCATTTCAATTCCACAATGTCCCAGTATAAATGAAGTCACTAAGTACGTGCTGAATCTCTCCAAATACAGCAAATACCGCTTACTTTTAATTTTACTAAAACTTCTCAATTACATGCATCTTCTAAATTAATAATTCAGAATGCATCAAGATACAATAAAAAACTTTAAAAGTTCAATTAAAATATTTTACCATTATTCATCCTTCCTATTAAGGACTCATTAGATTGGTAAAGGATAAGAATTGGTAAAAAACTAATGGCATTTCAGTTGTAAAATTGCACAGTAACTATATTACCCAAATTCCAAAAAAGGCCATGAACTTCAGCATCTTTTTTTTTTTTTTGTAGTAATAATACTAAAAAGCTCTTATATTTTTTATGCAGAGAGAAGCTTGTTTCACAGGTGTCTGACTACACTTGAAAGTGACAAGCCAGTCACATTTAACAGGTGGATATTTCTGCTAGAAGCTGAATGACTTTGGTTCAAGAGGTTGTCAACTGGTTAGTGGAATAAAAGTCGTCTCTTCTGCTTTTCTCTCCCACTTGATCTCACAAAACCACAAATGTTAATACAAGACTATGATCCTTTGGAAGCATTTCTCTGATTGTTTTCCATCCCAAGAAGTAAAAATTGAAGATTTTTTTTCATGTTTCTCTTAAACAGATCATATCTTCTGATCTTACAAGATTGTTTTCTGATGTTTAGTAAAAGCAAAATTCATCACACTTAGCTTTTTGGAAGTCACTAGAATCATAATTTCTCATATGAATTCATTGACTATCCAAACATTGATCACGAAACATCAGTCCTTTTCTGGCAACTCACTGGCATTTTCTCAATACTTTTGAATTTGAAAATCAATGTGCAGTTATCTTTGCAAAGAGATTAACAATGCAACTGGAACACGAAAACAACTGCCATTAAAGAAAATCTTGCTTTTAACTCTAAACCTGAAGTTTTTGGAAGATACAGCTACTTCTCAAACCTTGGAATTTTTTTTTAAATAAGTCATCAGTCCAACTGCTTATGCCATAGTTGGAAATAAGATTTCTTCAGTTACTACAGGCCAGAGATTTTTTTATCAGAGCCTGCCTCCTTGTGTCTGCAAAATAACATCTCAAAGTAGTCAAACAGTTAGACTCAAGTAAGTTTTTAACATAGAAAGTTATTTTATTGACTACCAATTACATATTTGCCTTTTGCTAGGCAACCAATGTAGTACAGTCTTCAGGCATTCCATTATACCTGCTGAATAAGTAGACCTTTACTGAACCTGAAATAGCTACATACTTAATGATAATGATTAACCAATAATACAAAAGTGAAAAAAGTATCATATGGGGAGGAAAGCATTTTAAAATAAGGTGGTAGATTACCAGAGTGCTGGACACTTACATTAAGTGTCTAATTTCTTTAAAAGGAGAATTATTTTGTGAGATCATGTCCCACTAAAAAACAAAAACAAAAACAAAAAGCAAACCAAAACAAAACAACAACAACAAAAAAACCCCAAACAAATAAAAAAAAAACCCCGGTTTCTTTATTTCTCTACAGTCTGTGTTCTGGATAGAAGAAATGTTACAGCCACGTGAATTTATGATGCACACTGTCAGCAAAAAAAAATATATATTTTCATTACTTCCATCAATTATGTCCATGTACCAACAATAGATAGAGCTAAAAAGATAACAGTATACACACAAGATATAAAACTACTGATCATATTCTGCTGTGAATTGAATACCTAAAAAAAGAGGTTAAGAATGGAGATTCTGTAAGGATTACACAGGATTACCTGCAATGAACCAGTTTTTTAATTTTTGCAATGTGGAAGACTCACAACAAAAAGTGTTGTGTTACAGCATACAAGAGTATCAATGTTCAACATTTTATTTTTCATGAGGAAAAAAAATTATGTGGCAGTTGAAAAAGACAAATAATCCCGACTTTAGCTATTTATATTGTGTAAAAGAGATTAATGGTAATTAAATTACAGTTTCTGTAAATCAACATATGCCAGCAATACCAAAAGCAGGAGCCCTGTCTTTGCCCCAAGCCACTGTGTCCTGTTCCTTTTCTTTGTCTGTGTGGGAACACAGATGTTTAAGCAGCAGTGAATTGGCCTGGCTGAAAAATAGCTTATTATTGTCTCATCATACAATTACATCTACATTTGCTTCTAAAGCACTCTAGGGTTGGGAATGAGAGGCCAGAGAAGGACTACAGCATTTTCTTTAGGTGGCATTAGCGCTTTATGCTAGCTTAATGCTCAAATTACACTACAACACAAGAAAAAAATTGGTGTATGCAAATAAATAATGTAACTGCCATATAAATTCCCATTTTAGGGTACACCTACAGCACCTATGATGAGAGACAAAAACATTAACAAGAGCAGTAAGTAGTTTCTCTGAAAATTTTATTGCTAAGCTATAGAAAGCAATATTTTATGTTGCAAACACATCTTGCCACAGTTCATTTGCTTCCAATACTCAATCTGTGTCACAGCTCTTATTATTAGACATATAAAAGTGCAACTTAACTAAAATTAACACAAAACAAAACCTAGCATATATATGCCCATAGTGCAAACTACTGTACCATGGCAACACTAATAATATTATGCCTGAAGCTTTTTTCTGGGCTTGAACCACTTACAGCAACACTCCAAAGCTATAAACACATCACTGCTCGGACTGATAGTCACATCCACTAGCTAACCAATGATCCCCTTCCCAGAGTGGCTGTGTAAGCAGCTTTGTGATGGAACATGGCCTTTCCAACACAGGGTGCACTCTGCTGTGCCTCACCAGCCCCCTGCCCTGGGACCACAGGCTGCCAGGCATCTGCCTGCAGATGAGGCTGGTGGAGAAGAACCAGCACAGAGAATGCCACACAATCTAGAACACATGAGTTTCCCTCAATCTGCTCCTTCCACACAATACTATATAAAATGTACAGAGCTCCTCTGAAACCCATTTCAAAGGCTCCACAAAGAGATGCTCACTTTTTTCAGTGAAGCATCTAATGAGAGGTGTTGCTTCAACCCTACATAAATCCGCACTGCTTTCAAAACATTATCCAAAAGGAACCCTGAAATGTTTTTGTATTCCTTGCTCTACACTTCCTTTTGTAAAGCTTTTATTATTCATAGCATGCTAGGAGTATATACAGTACTTTTTTTTTAATACTAACAATATTAATAATTAATACTTTGGGATTCCATGGAGTTTTTCCAAACCCATGATGTTAAAAATTAATGGTTCATAAACCTTACTTTTGTTTCAAAGCCATAACTAAACAAAGAAAAAAAAAAACAACTATGGAGCAGGAGCACTGCATTTTTGCATTTTCCTCAATCCAAACAAACTCATCCACCATAAATAAGTGTCATCAGTGGAAGACTGGTGAAAACAAATTCTTCTCCTTTCTATATTTAAAAAAAACAAAGGATCTCAGCAACACTTAACTTGAAAAAGAGATGTCAGTGCTTTTTACTTTATGTAATACTGTAATGAAACAGATACCTTTAGAATAGTCTTTGCTATACTCAGTAATGAATCAGATGTGCTGAAGTACTCAAATGAAAAAATAAAATTTTCAAACTACTTAGAACAGACAAGGCAAATGACTTTAGGGAAAATGGTAATTATCCAACACAGGATTTTTTTCCTCTACACTAAGACTTAAGTATCAGAATGCCAAAGATAAAGAGAGATCATACACTAAAACATTTCTGTTTTAAAACAGACTTGTATTTTATTACCTACACTAATGTATATGTCTTTTTCTTGTGTAGTCAGACATGGTGTCACATCTGACAGAAAAATCCAAAGAAATAAAGAAAAACAAAACCCCCCCCAGTGCAACTGGACCAAGCTGGTGCTTCTTGCCACACAGTGTCACTTGCCCCGTGCTCTTCTAGTAAATAAAGAGTGACTATTACTGAGATCATCCAGTGTTCTGATATGTGGCTACCTCACCTTCCTGGCTGCACTTTTCCATATTAGCACACTATTCCTCTGAGACACAGAAAAGGTAAAATTATTCTTCTCTCACTCAGATGACACTCAGTTTTTTCAGAGCTATCTGAAACCTGAATTTCATGAATTCAGTCTTCTAAATGAAGATCACCTTGTGAAGAAAAACTACCAGTTCTACGTTATTCCGTTCTTCTTGAAGAAAAGCCAAGCAAACCTCTCAAATGACCTCATATCTCAATAAAAATACCAACACTATGATTACCCATCTTCCTTCCCGTTGAGGATAGGTTGTCAACAACATAAACATACTTTTCTGGTGAGCTGTACTCTTACCCTCTTTGCATTTGTGGCTTAACTGTAACAGGAACTTAAAACTAACAGCAAGCTTGTATTTCTTAATCCACTACGCAAAATCTTTTAGAAAGGCTCACAGTCCACGATGATAACCTTCAGCTTAGAAGCCACATCAGATTGAAAAACCTACATATTAATTTGCAAGCTTTACAGTAAGGTTTTGCTGTGTTCATTTCAGTGAAAGAAGCAGAAAAAGAGCAAACCGCTCATTCCCTTTGAGAACCCCGAGAAATTGACAAAGCCTCAAAGAAATGACACTGAAAGCTTCTATCGGCACTAAATATTCTCAAAGTCAAAATACTTATTCAGGGCTACACATGACAGAAGGGAGGTCTTTGCAGGAGAACAGAAACTCTGAAAAGGTTATTGTTGCCGTTCTTCTCGGACTGTCCCATCGGGACCACCTTACAGGGCGGCGCACAAGCAGCGGCCGGGCTGCGGGATGGCGCACCGCGGGGCTTTAACTCCGCACGCACGGAGCGGGCGAGGCGCACCGCGACCCCCGCCCCGCCCAGAGGTGGGGCTGCCCCCGGCCCGCGCATCCCCCGGCGGGCAGGGGAGGAGCGCTCTGCGCCGTGCAGGGCGCCGGCCCGGGCCCGGCGGGGCGGCGCCGCGGCCGCCTCCTCACTCACAGTAGTACGCCACCACGGGCTCGCGCTTGTCCAGCTCCTGCGCGGTCCGCAGATGGTGCTGGATGCTCTTGAGCTGCGGCGGCAGCGGGGGCAGCGCCGGGGCCGCCATGGCGAAGGCGGCGGACGGCGGGCGGCTCTCGCTCCCGGGGCTGGCGCGCGCCGCTTCCGCTTCCGGCTCGCGCGCCGTGGGCGGGCGGGCGGGCGGCGGGGCGCGGGGAGCGCCCCCTGCTGGCCAGGAGGGGGCGGGCGGAGCTGTCCGTCCGTCTGTCAATGGGGACCGGCCTCGAACGCCGCCTGCGTGGCCCTTAGTGCTTGAAACGCGTCCCACAGCAGCCGAGAGGAAGGGCTGGGGACCTCGGGGCGGTCAGGGTACTCCCTGGCGCAGCGGTGGAACGGCAGCCTGGCCGCGGCCGCCCAGGGCCGGGCAGTGACGGCATCCCCATCCCTGTGCCTCCCTTCGTGTGGCAGGCCAGCCCCGGGAGTGTGCTGACCTGGCCTGTGGAGGCACCTGCAGGTGAAATCCCTTCTCAGACTGAAACTTCTGCGTGGGCTGTGCCAAGGGTTGCCAAGGTCCGTGAGGCCCTGAGCTGTGCCTTTGCTGCTGGGTCTCTGCCCTTCATCCCCAAAAACTGGTGTCTGCAAAAATCGGATTTGTTAATTACCTGGTGTGCAACAAGCCAGTAAATACACACTCGAGAGAGACATTGATTATTCATTTCAGAGTTGTGTGAGCCTGGGTGTTTGGGGTGTTCCATAAATCAAGCACCCCAACTATCAATACTTTACACATTTTAGCAAACAAAAGCTAGAGGCTACATAGTTCTCTTATTAATTAGTTTTTTGTCTTCTGTTAGCTAATGGTTCTCTTGCTTCTTGTGCTAATTGGTGAGCATGTTTAGTCTTATTTGAGTCACTGGGTTTCTTGGGTCACTGGTCCATGCTGGTGCTCTGGATCTCCCCCTGCCAGAATTACCTCTTACCCAGGCAGAGCTGATTGCAGTGCAGTTCTTGAGTTGCCTTATTGCTTTTTTCATGTTTTGTGTGTTCTGCCAAATGGCCCTGTGGCCTGTAAATTCTGCATTCCTTGTGACAACTGTCAGTGGGCATCCTCCTTCCCAATCTTTGTCAACCTTCCCCAGAGTCTGAGATCGGTGAAGAATGTCAAGCTCTAAACCTGGTAAACAATGAAACAGTGTAAACCTGGTAAACTAGGCAATTCTACTACCAAGTGATTTGCTTTTCTAACACTTGGACATCAGTTAGAGCTTGCTTGTTAGCTACTGTCTGTTTTCATGGATTAAATCTCCCTTGTCGTTGATTAAGCTTGAAAGTATTCAAAGATTAAACATCAAAGAAAATCCTTGCTTAAGAAAATTTAACATATTCCACATTTTACAATATTACCATGGCCTGGCTAATAGGACTAGGCTGCTGTCAGAAACTCTGTCAGCCCTTGAACATACATCTCGTAGGATCATCACTTCCCAGACAGCTTTTTCTCAGACAAACTGCCAGGGATTTCTGGTTTTTGCAGAGAGGGGATAAGAACAGCAAAATGTGAAATGTTGATGCAAAATGGTTTCAAATGGATCTCACAAGTTACTGCAATGTAAATTATTTTAGTGTCTATTACCTCATTCTGATGGCATAGTTAAAACTATTTTAATATTTCTTTTATGTCGGCCTTTTGCTAAACCTCTTCTTGATCCCAGAGTGTCTGTTTGTAAAGGAAGAGAATGCCAGTGCTCCAGGGCATAAAGAAAGGTGTGTGTTGGAGGGAGGCACAGGGTAGGAGAGGAGGCTGCATTGTCTCACTTCTGATGTGGGAGTGTGCCAAAAATGGAACAGAGGGGAAATTATGTCTGAACAGAATCCATGAGAGGAACAGAGCAAGGAGTGGTTACAGGACTGGGATGCTGTGGTGCTATACTAGTAGCTGGCTGGCCCAGAGCAGCTCTACCTTTAATGAAAATGCAATCATGTCACAACTGTTGGAACTAGAGACAAAACTGACTGCAAACACATGAGCTGGGAATTGCTTTGAGTGCTGTCTGTGAAAATTAGGTAGCTAGAGTCAAAACAATGAAAAAGTCAAAGAAGCACTTGACTTTTTCACTGAGCACAGTGTGAACCTGATGTAAGCCAAAATGCTTCCTCAGTGTTCTGGGAGACAGGACTTCATGTTTGCTGTGTAAAGAAATAAAATTGAATCAAAGAATCTCCAATTGTATTATATAATTCCTTTCTTAATGGCGAAAAGAAAAAAGAAAAGAAAAAAGAAAAGAAAAGAAAAGAAAAGAAAAGAAAAGAAAAGAAAAGAAAAGAAAAGAAAAGAAAAGAAAAGAAAAGAAAAGAAAAGAAAAGAAAAGAAAAGAAAAGAAAAGAAAGCCTTCATGATCATCTCAAATACTTGCTAAGCATTTGAGCAAAAATCAGCTCAACGCTTAGAAATGCATGAAGGCATATCAATCTCTGAGGGAGTAAGGGTGGAAGGAAGCTGATAGAAAACAATGTAAATGAGGATGAAAGCAGTGAGAATTTGGAAGACTAAGCAAAAAAAAAAGTTTAGAAGACACTTGAGAATAAAATGAGCACCAGGAAAACAAATGGCAAATATAGGAAAAAGAAGTGTTGACATCCATGGGGAAATTATTTCTTTACATGGACATATCTCCATCAATGTGTTCCAGAAACTAATGGCAGAATCAGGCACAGAAAAATATTTGCACTAAAAGGCAGCAATGCAATTTTTGGTTTTTGGGGTTTTTTTTGTTTTTGTTTTTTTTGGGTTTTTTTTTTTTTTTTTTTTTTTTTTTTTGTTCGAAATGAAAGACTGGGGAATTTGACAATTTCAATTGCACAGGAAATGCAGGGAAAAAAAATGGTGGTGTATCTGATTTGGAAGAAGGATAATTTTTAATATGTTCCAGAATTTGACTGCAAAGAGAAAGGCCATGGTGGCGAGTGACCCAGCTCCTAAAGCACTCCAGGGATCCTCAGGCAGTCCAATGCCAGTACTTGCTCTTCAAGGCTTTTGATGGTAACAAGAACTTAAAGAAGTCCTGAGAGCTTGGGGGTTTTGGCACTCTTCTGACCCTTCTAAAGTGTTTGGAAATTTACAGAACAGCAAGCAGTGTCATTTTAAGCACCAGGGAAAATACTGACAAGGTTATGCTTAAGTTATTTTATTATTATACAAATAACTGAAGAAGTGGGATTTGTGTACCATTGGTAACAACTGTACCTAACACATGAAAGTAAATTCTTTTTCTAAATAATTCTATATACTGTATGTTTTTATAAATAAAAAAAAATCACCTGAGATTACAAGTTTCAATTGGAAAGAATAATTTCACATGGATATTGACATATACAGTGAAAAATTAAACATTTCAACCTAAGAATGTGGCCTATTATGCAAACAAGAAGTTAGCACAGTGTTTTTTATTTCACTTGCAATGCTTGCAGATGTCAAATAACTAGTTTAATATTGCATAAATCTGATTGCCTTGAATGGACATTTATTTAAGACAACATATAACTTATTTGCATAGGGAAAAATCATATTAATACTTTAATATAGCAAATGTATTGAAATATATTGCTTTGTTCTTTATCAGCAAATTAAAAAAATCACAGATCTAGTTGTAGCCCACTTTGTTTTCATTCAAATCCAAGACACTTATAACTTGCTATTCCATTTTTTAGGTTTACTTTTGTGGGTGAGAATTAAAAGCCTATGATAATTAAACTGTGTTTGGGACTTATTCACTAACACTTGGTGGTAGAACATTTGTTAAGATTTTTCCAGAATTTCCTAAATATTTCTGAAATTACCAAATTCTGCTATCAAGATCTCAGCTTTTTATGTTTAAAAACAAATGGAAAATGGCTGATTGTTATTATTGCTTATTGTAGATATTTTATACAGGAAACTACCTCCTCCTTTCTTTCTGATTCTTAAATCTGTTTTATTTCCTTTATCTCACTTCAGCACAAGGAAATCACTTCCAAATTTAGTATGTTTATTAGCTCTTAAGAAGAAGCTGTTGCACACAAAAACATCTGATGTCTATAAAAAGTTTGAGACCTAATCTAACCAAATGCACTTGCTGCATAGAATAATTTTAATATACAGAGTTCTTTTTTCACTGTTGTTCTAGCAGCTTTAGTCAGAGCAAGAAAAAGTTGGATGTGACACAAACAGCAGAAAATTCTGTGGGCCCAATTCTCCAGTCACACACAAGCAAAACAAATTGAAATCAAATCATGATTGGGCCTTGGAAAGGCTTTTCTCCAAGATTTTATTTTGATACTTTTAAGCTGCTTATGCAAAATTGTTAAAAAGCACTTCTCCTTCAAAATGTGATTATGCTAAATTGGTAAAAATCTTTTTCGTGGTAAGCCAAAACATAATGAGGTGTTGCTGTCAGCACAAAGAATACCATGCTACTGTTTCACTTTCAAAAGGAGATTCTGAGCCAGCAGGTGACAGAAGCTGAGCCTCTGCAAAGTAAGCTGGTATCCATGGATATGTGGTCACCACAGCCTAACAGGAGTCGCTGCCCCTGGGGGCTGAAATGCAGGTTGCATCTCAGTGGCACTTCTTGGGAAGATGCTCAAATGCTTTCTGGTGCCCAGAGAGTATCTACGGTTATTGCTCAGTTGTCAGGCCATAAGAAAATGTAAGAAATTTGCAATATTTTTTCCTGGAAGAGCAGAGACCTTATTAACTCTGATGGCATGTGTTCAGAGAAGCTGTGAATGGAAGTATGTTTATAAGTAACCTCTCCTCGCACACAGACACTCCTCTGGAGGCAGAACTATCATAGGTGGCAGGTCCTTAAAATATATTGCTCTTGGACATCTTAGTGCCTTTGACCTTGACAAAAAAAAAAAAAACAAAACAAAACCGTATTGTCATAGTGTGCAGGTTTTTAGATGAGGAGTTTATGTCAAGGGACTATTCTGCCTCAGTAATCATGAGTGTGGTTCTCCTCTGCAGCACTGCATAGAGGACAAGAGATGTTTTCCTGCTGTGTTTTGAAATCATTGTTACAAAACTGCAGGTGGACAGAGCAGTAAATGAGTGCGAGTGGTTAGCATCACTGAGTTTTTAAGAAACCTAGCCTTCTACATGAGATCTCAAAAATTTCAGCAACACACAAGATCACTGTAATCACAGTAAATGTGTACATTGCAATAAGAAAGATTGTCTTTTCAAAGTGCTCTGGCACCATGCACCGGGTAATGTTAAACTTTTTTTCAAGTGCCCCCACATCACACATGTAGATTGCGTTCACTTGGAAACCAAAGAGCTGAATCTGAAGCCAAAAAGCCACAACTTCAAGGACGATTCTTAAGAAAACAGAGAAGATATAAAAACCAGTGTAGGATGACTTTTGGAGAATATCTTCCTGTTTGATGCTTTTACAAGCAGCGTAAAGGTGAAAAAAAGCTCCAGGCACCAGTACAATCACCAGCTGTAAAGCCCAGAATACCTAAAATGTAGCAGAAATGTAGCTATCAGATCATTTACAACTGCTTTGGAACATCTAAAACACATGCATATTGAAACATTTTGCAAGTCTGTTTTTAATATATATACCAAATAATGTATAAAAACTTAGGTGACAATAAAGGTAAAAAGCACTTATGTTTTGATTTGAAAAATTTAGTTGAAACAGGATTATTTTGAAGGACAGGAAGCATATTTAATCACAGACTAAGGGATATAAAAAGGAAAATATTAATGAAAAAAAGCTAGTAGCCTGGTCAGTTAGCACTTATAGGAACAATCATGCTTTAACTTTTGTAATTTACATTCTTTACATTAGATTTTTACCGTGAAAAAAATAACAGAAAAAATATAATTACCTGTGGAGTTATTGGTCTGAACTGGTTGTAACAGAAAAGATTAACCTCTCTCTTGTCTGGGTCACAGCTGAAATGCAAGGCCTCATTTCCATAAACAGCAAAGCCCAAAACACCAAGGAAAAACATTCGAATTGAGCCAAAAAAAAGAGTGTGGAATTGTCCAATTACTGTTGGCGGCCTGAGCTGCAAATCAGAGGGTTCATTCAAAATAAAAAACAAAAATTAACAGTGTTATTGTTGGAGGTCTACTTGTTCTTTTTCATTATCCAAAGTATTTATTTTATTCTACTTGTTTTAAAAGAGACAGTTTGCCTATGAAGGGTGCAGTAGCTCACCAACAAAATAATGTCTTACAACACTTTATTGTTCCTACTAACTTTATATAAACGTTAATTTGTCTAGCACTTGCCAGTTCATTTGTTTCACTGCCTTTATCTGTATTCCACTACTGCAGAAGGCGCCAGACGGAGCTGAGCGCTTCGACCCAAAGTCTATTCGTTTTGCTGTTGTACTGATTCATTCACATGATGTCAGGTGACGGCAAAGCACGGACTGCCGTGCCACTCTCAAACCTAACCATGCTTAGAACCATACTTATTCCCGCAAATTAAATTTCAGTTTGCCCAAAGGGGCAATTGTCGCTGAGCCCCCGCGCGGTTTGGGGCCGGACCCCCTCCGGTCGGGGCCAGGGGGGCGCGCCCCGCGTACTCACACATCCCTCCGAGAAGCTCCGGATGTAGTTGGGGGACATGGCTGAGAAGGTGCCGGAGCTCGCCCTGGCCCTGGCCCCGACCCCGGCCCCGGCCCTGGCCCCGGCTCGCTCCGCCCTCTGTCCCCGGGCGGGCCCCGCGCTCGGGCCGGCAGCGGGTGCAGCAAAAGCGGGGCCGGCCGGCGCCCGCCGATAATCCCCGAGCAGCACCGTCAGCAGCGCCTGCCGCCACCGCCGGCTGCCCCTACTGATGCCCCTGTCCCTGCTCCTGCCCCTGTCCCTGCCCCTGCTCCTGCCCCTGCCCCTGCCCATGCCCCTGCCCCTGCCCATGCCCCTGTCCCTGTCCCTCCCTCTGTCCCTGTCCCTGCCCCTGCCTCTGCCTCAGCCCCTGTTCCTGTCCCTGCCCCTGTCCCTCCCTCTGCCCCTGCCCGTGCCCTTGTCCCTGCCCGTGCCCCTACCCCATCCCTCCCCCTGCCCGTGTCCCTGTCCCTCCCTCTGCCCCTGCCCCTGCCCCTGTCCCTTCCTCTGCCCCTGCCCCTGTCCTTACCTTTGCCCCTGCCCCTGCCCCTGCCCCTGTCCCTGTCCCTGTCCCTTCCTCTGCCCCTGTCCTTACCTTTGCCCCTGCCCCTGCCCCTGTCCCTGTCCCTTCCTCTGCCCCTGCCCCTGTCCCTGCACCGTCTCTGCCCCTGCCCCTGCCCCTGTCCCTGTCCCTTCCTCTGCCCCTGCCCCTGTCCCTGCACCGTCTCTGTCCCTGTCCCTGCTTCTGCCCCTGTCCTTACCTCTGCCCCTGCCGCTGTCCCTGCCTCTGTCGCTGTCCCTGCTCCTGTCTCTGCCTCTACCCCTGCCTCTGCCTCTGTCCCTGCCCCTGTCCCAGCCCCTGACCCTGCTCCTGTCCCTGCCTCTGCCTCAGCCCCTGTCCCTATCCCAGCCCCTGTCCCTTTCCCTGTCCCAGTCCCGCTGCCCACGCCGCCCTTCCACCGCCGCCCGCGGTTCCCGCTCTACCGACCATCACCCCCGCCCGGCCCCGGAGCCGCTGCCCGCCCCGGTCCCTTCCCTGTCCCGGCTGAGGCTCCGGCGCTGCGCTCCCGGGGCTGCCGCCGGCGGGAACAGCCGGGACCCGGCTAGCGGAGCACCTAGAGCTTACCAACTTTTTAACTAAGTCCAGTAAAGAAGGATGCAGCAGGACTTAGAAGGTGAAGATCCACAATTCTGAACTCAAAGAAACAGAAATTGAAATAAATAATATTACCCACTTCAAAAATGCTACAAATAACTTAATGGCAATAATTGCTACTAATAATTTGCCAGTGTACTCAGTGTGTGGAGTTGAAGCTGGTCCAGAAGAGCTGTGCATGTGAGTCCGTGCATGCGCCAGACACTCCTGCTGGTAAACTGCTGCAGGGAAGTACTTCAGCTCAGTGGTGTGAACCCAGTGGCAGTTTTATGAGGAGTGGAGGGATGGAGATGGGAAGCCAGTAAAGGGGAAATGCTAATTTGTCATCCGCTCACTGGTATGCAGTAGTTTGTTTGGCATGCACAGGGAAGTTAAATCAGGTCACCAAATCCAGAGAGGGACAGTTACTCTTGTGCCTCTAAACTCAAAAGAGAGCCTCCCTCATAACTGGCTGCAGCATAACTTCAAGCTGATGTATCAAAAAGCATTGTTGCTTCCATCATGTATGCTCACAGGCACGGAAACATAGGCAGAAGAAGGGAAGTGATGGGAATTGGTGTTCATTTTATGTATGGATATGACATGGTTGAAAGACATTAGAACACCCTTTGTAAAGGGAACCCGCCCTGCATCTACTGAAGTAGGTAAATTACAAGGAAGGTGAAAAGTGCTCCAGTAAGTGCATGTTATTTACTACAGCTCCTAGTTCAGGCAGTTAATTGAATGTCTGTCTCCTGGAGTACTGTAAAAGGTGCAGTATCGCTAGCACTCAGACTGGGTTTCCAAATGTTTTTAATGCAATCTGCTGCTCTGCTGCATAGAGAGAATGCTGAGGTTTGTGTATGTCAAATGAACTAAAAGCAATAATGTCTCACAGTGGTGTATGATCTGCAATAAATACTGTGCATCTCAGTGTGGTGACTTACCTTCACCAAAACACAGTGATTTTGGTAACAGTGAATTATTTTTCAATACATATGGAGCTTAATTATCATCCAAATGCAATTCTAGTGCTCCTACAATACTACAAAATTACTAAATTAGTTCAGCATGTTTAATATCAGTAATATTTCAATAATTTAAGTATTTTAAAATGTGACTTGCCTTTTGAAAATCTGCTGTTGATTGTATCTCAAAAATAGTTGTATTTGTATTTATTAGGATCTCTTTAAATAGAAATGTTTAAAAACACAATAGAAAAACTCAGCAACTCCTAGTTTCTAAGTGGTGATAGATCTTTTAAAGCTTTTTATTATGCTTGGTATAATAGTGATTATTTGCACATTAACTGATGAACATGAATCCATGAAGTTTGGTCAGCATTTGATTCCACTATAGAGAGAAGCAAAATTTCAGAGCATATTTTAGGTAAAAATCTGCACTATACAAATGCTACTTTGTGCCTTTTTATTTTTAAGTGAGAATCATGTGGTTCCTTACCTGACTGGATTGTTAGGTTGATTAACAATCAACCTCAGTAACAATATGGAAATGTGAATCTCTGTTCTGTGATAAAGGTGCTAAAAGAAGACTTAGTTGGCAATGCTCTGATTTTTGCTAGGAACACATAAGGAATATAGCTGCATTGAAATAAAAAAAAAACAAAAGATCTGGAGAGGTTGTCAGATAAACCCAATACAAACCCCATGGGTGTCTGCAGTAAAACCCCACTGAGTGTGATGAATGGCACCACAATAAAATTGTCACTTTCTTTGAAGTGGTTCCAGTGTCATGTGAGCTCAAGCACAGGAATCCCATTATCTTCGCACTAGGAGGAACTAATAGCAATGTTTTTCTTTTGTCATGTGTGTCCAATAATGTGCTTTGTAACACCACATTAGGAGGATAACTTGAGATGGAAGTAGAGTAAGTTGGCATTGTGCAGCCCTTTTGAGTGTAGTCTGTGTAGGGAACTCAAGTCATTCCTTGGGACTTCCTTGACAGAAAATCATTATTTGTTTTGAATCTGTAAGAGCAGCTGTCTCTTAGTTGTCTATCATGGACAAATGGGATGGAAGATGTTGATTTGTTTCTAAGTGAGTCTGAAGCCTGGATTTTGACTCCAGTTTACAGCTCAGCAGTGTGCTCTTTGACCTTTTATTGAGTTGAAGTCCTACTGAATGAACACAGTAAAACAAATGGAATCTAAATGCATGCATAAAGCTACAGTTGTGCTTAGAGGGATGGCCTTCTGCTTAGAGGGATGACCTGCTTTTTTCACATTAAGCACCCAATTCATTGCTTTATTAATGTAGTTAAATGTAATGGCACCTGTTATTCTCGCACCATGAATAAAACCAGCACCACAAAAATTATACAAAAAATTGAATTGGTATCAACAAGATAAAGTTTTGTTTCCCAAAAGAGAACTTCCATGAATATTGGAGAAAGCCATTTCTGCCAGCTTTCCAGTCTAGACTGAATTTCCACTTTGGTTTGCAGAGTTCCCTCCATCAAAATAAGAAAGCCTCTACTGAAGTAACAAGAAGTAAAAACATGAGTTACTTTAGGTTATTGTACATTTGCCTGCCTGGAAGAAGTCACTGTCTGCTACAATGCATGCCCACATTTTCCAGCTGTATCTACTGGTTTAATGTGTGGTTTAACAAAAATTTTTGAAGGTTTGGTTCCTAATGCTCAGTGTTTAAAATCAGGTAATATTTGTTCCTTAGTTGTTGCTTTGTTTTTAAATTTTTAAAATTTGACTGAAGATGAGGCCTTCAAACATCACTTCCAGGGCTCCATTGGAACCCACTTTTCATTTAATGTGCAGGTACATGTAGTTAATTAAAGGCTACTTGCTGCAGGTAGTTTTGCTGGCAGATATGCTTGGCTCCTCATAGGACTACACATTGTGATGTGCAAATCTGGAATTACCCCTGGAATTATCAAGTGTCTTGAGCTGCATAAACGTGTGAGGAGTGTTTTTTCCTGTCAGACCCACATCTCGGTAGAGGGCGTTTGTGAGATGTGTGGAGTTCCTCATTCCTACAAGAACTGGTTCTGAACCCCTACATTTGGGAATTACTGATGAAGTGGATTTGCCTCTCATGTTTCATGTTGTGGTTTCTGTCCTGGTGCACTCCAGCTGTAGTAGCTGATTGTGCCTGTGCAGTTTCTTTCCCACTGGGAAGATGCACCTGTAACAGTCACTGCCTTACTCTTGTGCCAAGTACTGTATCAGAACTGCACAGTGAAATTGTCTTGGGCTGTAATCTGAAATAACATCTAAGACATGGGTAGACGCTTGTTTGAAAGGAGAATTATGAACAGTTTGTATATGGAGATCTGAATTCCAGCTGGTTTATGTCAGGATCTGTGAATCTTCTGTACACATGCCTTTTTACCTTTGCAGGAAATTATATCCATACTGGTTGAGTGTATTCCATTCATTTTACATAGGAATCTGTTGAACAATATTAGAAGCACAATCTAACTTTCTTTTTTTTCCCTGACTGGAGACACTGACTTTCTTCAAAGTTTATTTTCTTGATGTTAGAGTTCTAAAATATATGGACTAGATAAAATCAAGTACTGATAGAAATCAGGAATATAAATTTCCACTGAAAATGTTTCTAATTCTTCAACCTTAGGAGTTCCATCCTGTGGACTAAAGGACAGATAAAATTCACTGGGATAGAAGAAATTCTTCTGGATGGCAGAAGTAGGAGTGGTGGTGTTATGCAACAAAAAGCAAGGAGTCTCACCTCTCTCCATGCAAAATGCAATAAGTTTATATCAATATAAATTTTTAAAGTTTTCTTTTGTTGATATTCATGCATAAAGATTTAACTTCCTCTTGTCCCAAGAAAATCAATATTAAATACATGTTAAATTATTTTCCCAATAGGAAGCATCTTGTCCTTTAATATATAAATTCATTTTCAAAGAAATTACCAAAAGGACCATACTCCCAGTGTGAAAGATTTACATTGGATCCAGCCAGTGGGAACCAAAAAGAGTGTTTTGGAGTGTTAAAAGAAACATGACTAGTGTTGATTTTGGAAAATTCTATGTATGCTCAATGAAGTAGATGATCACAACAATTTATGTAAATACGTAACCCTTTAGTAAGGCTGCCTCAGAAGAAGCATTGTTGAATCTAAAACCATGTGGAGGACACTTGATCAGTAACAAGAATCACCTCCAGAGGAGCTCTGTGAGGATTCTGATTCTAGCCTGATCCTTTCTGAGCCTAGCACTGGTTGGGTTCAAACAAATTACTCAGCCTTACATGAATCAGTAATTTACCCAACTCTAACACATTTATATATTCAAGGATGTGAGAAGAGTCACAACAATCAATGAATAGATATAGAGTTTTAACTTTTAATAAACATTAATTCTTTCTAAAAATAATCTTAGTAATAGTTTATTTAAGAAGAAATCACTGATTTGATTTCTACACCAGACAGGCCATGCACACATGACATGCTTTGTTTGTGATATTTCAGTGGTCATTATTACTACTGCTGTAGTAATACGAGCATGCTAGCTCTCTACAAGCTCATTAATCCTCTCTTTTGAGAAAAAGAATAAAGGAATCAGTCTGCAGAGCATGTTATGGCAAATGCTGTTATTCTTCTACCTTAACATGTTATCTTGGAAACTTTAGTCCAATCAGTCTGCCTGTCTTCCAGCCTATTTACACAGCTACCTACATCAATGTCTTCTGCTGGAAATAGATGGAGCTGTTTGGAAAGTCTATGCATGTGCAGACACTCGAAGTAAAAGACATTACCTCACTGAAAAGCAAGAAACATCAGGGACAAATTCTACTCTTCAAAGAGGCAAACAAAATTCATTCTCCACTGTGTTGTACCATTTGCAGAGTAAGTCATTGATAAAACACATCACATGTCCCCCTTACCATAATCGAGATCACTGTGAAATGCAGCTTCACAAATGAAACCTTAAAACTTTAAACACAGCTGACATATTTGAGTAAGATCTATACAGAACCCACAGCTGGATGTCAGGAATAAAATCTCTTCATTCTCACGCCCCTCGCTTCCCGCCTCTCTGCGTTTCAAAGCACTGCGGTTTCACCTGAGTGAGATGCTGACAGACGAGTTCCCGGAGGCGATGCCGCGTTCTGCCCGACGTGTGGGACAGCTCTCCGGTTCTCCGGGCACAGCCTGGCGGGGGCTGTGGGCAGCGGCGGAGACAGGCTTCCCTCTCCCCTCCCGTCCCGCTCACCTCATCGTCCCCACGGCGCTCAGGGGCTGGGACCCCGCGGGACAGCGGCGGCTCCGGGATCCGCCTCTCGCTTCGCCCAAGATCCAGCTCGGCGGCGCGGGGCTGGGGCGAGGGCACGGGCGCCGGCAGGGGAGGAGCAGGGCGGGGCGGGGCGGCCCCTCCCGCTGCCAGGTATAAACCGGAGCTGCCGAGCGAGGAGCGGGCTCGCTCTGCGCCTCGCCCCCGGCGCCACGGACCGGGCAGCACCCGCATCACCGGCAGCACCCGCATCACCGGCAGCACCCGCATCACCGACAGCACCGGCGCCGCTGGACAGCGCTGGCGGCTCCGCGGGGCGGCCGGACCGCGCCGCCTCCTCCTCCTCCTATTCCTCCTCCGCCGCAGCAGCGGCGCGCCGAGGGCGCTCCCGGGGACGCGGGCAGGTGGCGGCTGTCCCGACGGCGCTCTCTGCTCCCAGGCTCAGGATCTCCTGCCCACCGGGAGAGGCTTGTCTGAAGAGCCTCGGGAGTTTGTGTTTCTCTCCTCGGCCACTGCGCCAGCGGCCATTCCTCTGCATTTCTTAAGGGAGAAAACTCGGCAAAGAAGGAGTAGGAAAAAAGGTAGAGAAGGAGGAGAAAGTTAATTGACTTGCAGAGAGGTGAAGCTTTTCTGTGGCTCCCGCTGCATTTCGCACTGGAGACCTCCAGCCCACGCGGAGCTGGGGGATGGAGCCAGAGCTCCCGCCCGAGCTCCCAGCAGTGCCCCTCGGGGAGAATGGGAGCATCCGCCTGGTGCCCGACACAGCCCTGCTGTCCCCGGGGAGAGGCACGGCCATCTTCATCATCCGCTGCGTGATCCCTTCCCTTTACCTGCTCATCATCACTGTCGGCTTGCTGGGCAACATCACCCTCATGAAGATCTTCATTTCCAACAGTGCCATGAGAAGTGTGCCCAACATCTTCATCTCCAGTCTCGCTGCTGGTGACCTGCTCCTGCTAGTGACCTGTGTGCCTGTGGACGCCTCCCGGTATTTCTCTGAAGAGTGGCTCTTCGGGGAAGTGGGCTGCAAGCTCATCCCTGTCATCCAGCTGACCTCCGTTGGTGTCTCTGTCTTCACCCTCACCGCCCTCAGTGCTGACAGGTAGGAAAGCTGGGCTGCCACTCCAGCTCTCTGCAACTTGGGCTAAGGCTGGATGAAAGGTAAAGCACCTCTCGAGATAAGGTATTCCTGGTTTGCAATCCTCTCATTCCAACCTGGGAGGTGCCCATGCTTCTTCCCTCACTGACTGACGGCAAGTGGTATTAAGTGAAATTAAAGGGTATCTGAAAATGGCTGTGCCTGGCCCCCAGCTTCCAGGGTGTCATCTGCAAGGAGTGACTTTAGCCCTGTCTTCTGCACCTCTGGGATGGTTCTGTAACAGTCCAAACACTGAAATTTTATTCATTAGATTAAGGTTTTAGATTACAGATATGACCCTTGCCACAGTCACACTATTATGTCAACAAGCAGTGAGTGACTTAAAACAAGTTAGGGACAGATGCATTTTTAAACAATTTATTTTTTTCTTCAGAGGTGTCCACATGTGTGCATGTATGTTTCCCTGTGCCTTAGCAGAAGAGCAGGTTACCAGAGGGGTGACTGCCAGAACTAGTTTAGCTTCTGGGAATTCAGGGATACCAAACTGCTGTTTTAATTGTCAATCTTAAACTTTTGTTCAAACGGTTCTTAACTTCTGAACTTTTAGAAAAGAAATAAAAAAGAAAATACCCCCAAACAAAGTAGAAAGTAACACTTTTATCTCCAGTACTTTCAAAATAGGAAGAAACAAAGAGCTGGATCCTCAGTGTTTCTTCTCAATTACTGTAAATGGGTGCTTAAGGAATTTATAGCAACTGAGTGGCTATAGGACTATGCTTCAGGCTCTGAAAGACAAAATCTTGCAATGTAATTGCAAACTTAAATTATATGAAAATACCTTTATATTTTTATCTAAGCAAAAATTTTTGGCCAGAAATGAAAATATTTAATTCCTTCTCCATAGAAATTCTCCCATTTTCTTTTGTTGGGTTTTGAACTAAGCTACTGCATTATATTGGTCCATGATGTGAAGAGTTGGATTTAGAAATATGTCTTCACACTTAATGTTTCTTTAAAACTTTTAATCCTTTATTTTCTTTAATAGACTACAACTGAATTTTTTTTTTTTTTATTAGCTAATTCAGTCAATTGCTTGCTTTCACTTGAGGGTAGTATTCAGTGAACATTAATTTCAGTTCTATTTGAATCAGGACCTAACATATTTGTTCATAAAGACTACAACTTGTGAAAATGGATTATGGTTTTGAAGAAGAGCTTGCAAAACATACCTTAAAGTGAACACCTGTAACTCTCTGATTGCCTCAGTTAAATGATATTTCAAAATCTGTCCTTACAGATCCGAGGAAACCCTCTATTTCCAGTCTGTAATATCTTGTGGTGTACATCGTATTTGAAAAGGGAAGAAGTTATTGAAGATCATATTTCTAGAGAAATGTAATGTGAGGGAATGCTGATGATCTAATGTTTAAGGATTCATTCATTTGCTTTTTATATAGCTTTGGAGCATTCATTGTTTGATTTTCTAGATAATTTTATGTACTTTTTTATGTCAGTAAAGAGTCAAGAATTTATAATATTGAGTCTGTTTATGCTTAATGAATCTAGAATTACACATACTAAAAAAACAGTTACAATTTGTATGTTGAGACCAAATAAACTCATAATAAATACATTTCTCCAGCATTTTGAACTCCACAGTATATGCCAATGTCAGAAATGGTTATACTAGGAATTTACAATGTTTCTTTAACCTTTGTAGTTTTATTTTAGGTTACTTATTTTCCTGTCAGAAGATCTTTCACTGACTCCAGAGACCAGTCTCCTAGAGCCCAGGAGACTGCTGAGTGAAGCTGGCTGAACTTTCAGTGGTGTCTGTGTTGGAGTCAAATCTATGGTCTTTGTACAACTCCAGTGTTGAACTGGAGGGGAGGCACTGGTCTGGAGGGGTTTCTGTGACACTAATCTGTAGCCAGATTCTAATGCCAAAACTAGATCAGTTGTGGGTGGTTATGCTGGCACATCAGAAGTGTTGGCAGCATCCTGCACCCAAGAGGTGCTGAGGGGCTGAACCTGGCTGGGCAGTGTTTTCTTCTGACAAGTGAATCTAGGGTATGATGTTAGCACCTTGTAAGCAGTGATGTCACCAAAAGTCTCCATTATAATCCAGTGCCTATTTGGTCTGGTACACAATGTCTTCTAAGTGGCCCTTTCTTTCACAGATAGTGTTCAAAGTACATTTTAATATAGGATAATTAAAGCCCTTCCTGCTTTTTGCTCCTTATGACCACGAGACTGTACAGAATGCCAGACATGGATTACACTAAAGAACAGATCTAGGAATATTTAGGACTCTTTGGAGCATGCCTGTGTAAATTAGGATAACAGAGGTTGTCTTGGTCTCCACAGTCTAAAAAACACTTATTGTTTATGTGGAAATTCTGCATGACAATTTCCTTGTCTGATAAATTTACCAGGAGTAGCTACAGAAGCTAGAAACTGAATGATTGTTGTCAACAAACTGAAGGAAGAAAAAGTAGTACTGTTAGTACTACTAGAAGAGCTGCTACTTTATAAAAGTATAATAGTATACTACTTCAAGAGTATACTACTTTGTAAAAGTAGTAATATATAATTGCATATATATATATATTTTCTAAAGTTGCTTTATTTCATACAGGTTTTTTTTTTGTCACAGAAGTCTTTCTCAGCATCAGTAATGCTTCAGAGTGACAAACATGCACCTTTTATTCAGAAGCTTCATTATCTGGTATTATTTGAGTTTTAATTTGGGGATTTTTGTGGATGTGTACAAATGTAATTTTTAACAATACTTTCCAGACTTCCCTTCCATGCAAATGGAATTTAGCAGCCTATCTGTCTGAGGTTGCCCATTGCCATCACAGGACTAGCGGCTGGTTCTTCCCACCCTGAGCTCCTGGCTGCCAGGTGTGGGGAGCAGTGCCCTGCTGCAGCCCCACAGGTGTTGGGGCAGAGAGGGGTGGGAGGTCACTGGTGAAGGTGGGGATGGTGGCAGCAGAGATGATATGTAGGGTCAGCAATCCTGCCCCTCATGAGTTTGCTTTATTGTGTAGAAACCAGACCACCTCTACAAACTTTAATATTTCTCTTGTTTAAAAAACCAAAGGAAAAAGAGAGGGTGGATAACAGAAAGAGAACTTAATAGAGTGGATGAAAAATCAGAAAGACAAAAATGTACCAAAAAATATAAAAAGGGGGAACTAAGGGGAATGTAGGACAGAACACTCCCAATAGCACTCAGCACACCCTGAAAGTGCCCGGAGCTGGGGATGCACTTCCTAAAGATGTGGTGGGACAAGAATTGAAAAATGGGGGCTTGCTGAGCTTGTTTCTCCAGGGTCCACAGACTGTAGTTTTGGCAAGGCCTAATGGATGTTGATGAGAGTCTCAGGACTTGGTGTGGTCTTTGATAAGGAGGATAAAAATGAAGAAGTGAAAAGTGTTTGCCAGAGGGACTGCAGCAGGGCACACATGAAGAAAACGTGTGCCAGCATCTCCTCACTGCAAAAAGAGCAGAAGCCAGGGATTAACTTGACTGTAAATATCCAATGATCTTGCTCACTGCTGCACAAAGTGTTTTTCCAGTCTATGTCCATGATGTCCATACATTTAGCTCAGAAGGCAAACTGGGCCCATAGGGCCCCTCATCTTTTTCCCAGGGTGAGGCATCTATCTTGGTGTTTTGTGCAAAGGAACCTAGGGGAACATAAGAACATAAGTGGGGAGGTATGGAGAGGTGTTTCCAGGATGCTTTTCAGACCTAGAGGTCTGGATGGCATTTTAACCTTAGGGTGGACAGCTCAGGGGGCAGTGAATTTAGACTGAGTGCTACAATGTGCACCTCTGGCATTACTGCATTGTAGTGCGATACCCACAAAATGCCAAGACATCTGGAGTGAATAGCCTTTGGAGGAATAAACAGCAGCTCCTTCACACAGCTTTAGGTTTGTCCCACAGAGTTTTTCCTTTTCTCTTTAGCTGTCACTTATGCTTCATTTTTTAAGTGATACGTAAAAATAGGATTAAATTTAATTCTGTTTCTTTTCCTACACTGAATTTTGTTTCTAATGAAAGATTTAAATGTGTTAGCTTTAATGCAGTTCTGCTCCACTCTAACGGAGACAGCAAAGCTAAACTTGCCCTACTACAATTGGAATAACATTGTATTTGCTTTCTTCCTTAGTAATGTGACATAAAGATACCTTTGAGACAAATACTTGATTAACAGGTACAAGTTTGAAAATCTAAATTCATATTTATATAACTATATATAGTGTCTGAGATGCTTAAAATGTATTCTGTGGATTTTCCTAGCTAAACTACTTGTTCCTTCTATTTTTTTAATTTATTGTTTTTAGATTTGCAAAACTGCAATCAGTATTAAAAAAATCAAAATTTTTTTTGCCAGTTTGCACTTTGTGCTGACTTCTGATGACATCTGATAGCAAAATCTGTTTTGGCTCAATTTGCTGGTCTATTACCTTCTTTTTTTTGGGAACTTTGGAAATGTTCTGAAGTGTGAAAAGCTGCCCTAGTAACTTACTTGGGTTTTTCATTAGTAATATCACCTTAATGAAAACTTCCTACTTTTCTCAGAATTTATTTTTAGTTTCTTCTTTTATTATGGCAGATGCTGATTCAGGCTGACATACAGTGATTGCAAAAATATAAAATCCTCATTTCTTCTTACATGTAGCTGAGCAGGTGAAGCAGGACAGTGGACATGATTTCCTTTTGAGCTCTAATAGCTGATAGTCAGAGACTAAGGAGTCCTTATGAGGAAAGTAGTATTAAATGACATCTTGAAAATTACTTATAATCAAAGAATAAATAAAAATAATCAAAGACAAAATGGAAGCTTATCTGTATAAGTGAAAAACAGTGCCTTAGCTGTAGATGGGAAAACAAAAATATATGGACTAAGTGGAACTATGAGATTCTATAAGTATATATTTTAGAAACTCTAACACTTGAGGTAAATGTATTGAGTGAATGAATTACTGAAGTACATTAAAATAAACGATAGTCCAGATGTTTCTCTCACTGTAGGCTGTAGCAGTATGGTCATAATTATGTGATAACAGGCAATGCAAAAGAAATGTAAGAGAGGTTTGGCAAGCTTTGTCTGTCACAGTTTTTCAACTTGCTTTTTAGTTCATATATGCAAACTTGACTCTCAAAATAAAGCTTGTCAGAAAATCTTTGTCAAATTAAAAAATAAAGCCTGTCCTCACCTGTCCCCACCCAATAATTTTCCAACTAATGCAGATAAAAGGAATATGATGTAAATTATTCCAGAAAAAAAGAGAGATGGCAGAACGACCGCCTCCCCAACAATGCAGAAATAATTTTATATGTGGAGTAAATTAAGGAATTAACTATTCTAGAGTTATATTGTCCAAGACAGGCAATTAAAATCTGCTGTTGGAGAAGTTCCTCTTGTGACTGACTTTGCACAGCTGAAAAAGATTTCTCAGCAAATAACATTTTCCTGCCAAGTCAGGCAACTGTTTCTCAAACTTCATAGAGGCACATGCATCTATTAAACTCCTGCCTTTGTGCGTGTCGTGTGTGTGCTCTGCAGCCCCCACAGAAAGAGCTGAGACTGAGGATGAAGTGAGCGATGGCTGCGGTGTTTCTGGCAGGCAGTGATCAATGCAGTGCCTGTGTCGTGCTGGCAGAAGCCGCTTCATTTTAACTATTGCAAATGCCGGTGTCGGATTGCGTTTTGTAGCCTGCAACCCAAACTGGGAGAAGCAGCTTCTAAAGCATCCTTCCTGTTCCCTGCCTCTTTGAGCTATTCAGGGAAAGCCTGTGTCTGTGACAGACAAAACAGCTGCTAAACAGCAGATCCAGCCCAATTCTTAACAAGCATACATATCACCATTTATATATCATTATATATAATTTTATCTGTTCGCCCCTCAGCATAATGTGGTTATCCATGATTCCATTATCTATTACACTCAAATGGGTTAATATGAATTGGAGTATTGAAATTCTCAAGTCTACATTTAGCAGATCCTCAGAAATGCTGTCAAAGATCAAGTATGCTCTACCAATGCTTTGTGTAGGGAAAAGATAAATTCACATGATAAATTTGTTAATGAATAAATAATGCATCTCTGTATATGTGTGCAGTGTGATTGAACTCTTCAGTGTCTTCCTGAAAAGGGATAATTTACTTGAATCCTCATTTTAAATTGCTTAATTACAGAAGAGTTTGTGTATTTGAGTTCTGCTGAAGAACCAGACATATATGTATTTCTGGTGCTAACTTAATTTATAGGTTTTTATATGTATTAATGAAACAAAGCATATTCAGTCACAATCCCTAGGTTCCATGTTCCACTAGCAACTTTTAATCCATGCTGAGATTCAGTGTAGTTTGACAGTATAATTACAAACAGCAAGTAAGTTCTTACAAGTTCATTAACTTTGTAGAAATAAGAGGAAACCTACTTTGGTGTCCATTGAAGAGAAGCATATTTTGGCATTAAGTTCACACAACTTTTCAGATCAGAGAAAATAACCATGAGACAAACAGTCCACAAGCTTTTCATAATTGCATCTGCTGCATGTAGATTTGTGTATTTCCAGTTTTGTATGAGCATGTATCAAATAAAATTGTGGTATGTGTACAAACATAAGAGAAATGGGTTATTCTGATATATTGTCATTATATCTCATATAATTTTGTTTTCTTTTTTCACATGATTACTGCAAATATTGTTTCATATTTTTTCCAACTGCTTTTCATATTATTTTTTAAAAAATAGTTTCATGCTTGTGTTTTGGCTCCAAGTTTGTTTCATTAAATGTACTTTAAGGATTGTTGTATTAACTTTTCCCTCTATAATGTCTTTATATTCTTTTTTTTTTTTTTTTTTTTTTAATTTTTTTACCATAGTGTGTACTTGTTTTCTTTTTTCTATCTACACTGATTTCAGGGCAGACAAAATCAGAAGCTGCAAATAAAATTGAACTGGAAATGCATTTAAAAGAGAGAGAGTAGAGATTTTAGATTACAATACTGGAGCAAATAAATGAATTGGCTGATTTTTAGATTCAGAAATGTTGAGTCTAGATTCTCAAATGGGAAAATCGAAGTCTGTTCTAGATATATTAGTAGTGCTTTGGTTATTTAATTCTTCCTGGCTTGCAAAATTTCTAAAAATCATCTGACCATGTAATGGTCTCCACAACAGTATGTTATCTGCCATGGCCTGGATTGTAACTGAATTCATCAATGAAATGGGAGAAATTGTTTTGTAACAGCAAAAATTTTATAAAGGTAAACTGGCACTAAACCTATTTTGTGCTTGGGTTTTCTTCTTTCAGACACTTTAGTCTCTGTAATTGATTTTTTTATTGACCTCCTGATCCAGCAGTGATGATTTTATGAGATCATTTTCATTCAAGTATATATAGATATTTTTGCTTAAATATGCAGACAAGCAACTCTGTCTCATCAACCTGGAGGTTGGGGTATCAATGGGATTTGGATCAAATTCATTTGGACAAATGGATTTCTCTTTTCTCAAAGTCCTTTGACCCTTCAGGATTGAGACTATAAACCCTGAAAGAATTAAACCTGAAAGTAGGTTAATTGTGGTTTTCTAAGTTTTTTGAAAGGAGAGCAGAGAACTAGGGGACAAAGCTGAACAGTACCTAAGCTTGTCCAGGCTGCACATTGTAAGGCCTAATTTCTAGCCTAGGTACTGACTTTCCCCTCATCCTCTCCACCCCTCCTGAGCTGAACCCAAAAACCAGAATTCCAGATTAACTTTGGAGTGAGACAAATAGTCCAGAAAGGTGATAGAAGTCAAGAGAATACACATGCTAAGCTTCCTTCTATTTCCCCTGTTAAATAGTATATCCATTTATTTGTGTGATTCAGCAAGCTAAGAATAAAGTTTTCTCCTCATAGGTGAAATTTAAATTTTGAGCCACTGTCTAGCAGGCCTGGGCAATGGCTCCTAGACACCACGGCTGCGTGAATGGCCCCATTTTGTTTCTGGAGAGGCACATGCCAGAGCTGCCTTTGCCACGGCAGTTTCGTGTAGGCTGGTGACTTTGGTGTGCCCCAACTATTATTTAAACATAACTTTGAGATCAGACTCCTCAACTTGGCTGTGCTTAGTTTCAGGATTGTAACTGAAATTTAGGTGCAATCCAGGGAGCTCCTGGCACACACAGCAGAGGAAATAACCCTGCTTGCTTATTTTAAAAGACAAGAAAGAATGGGCACAGTGGGTTGGGAGGGACCAGCCATTGTGTGAAGCTTCTGGATGATGCTTCCAGGTACCCAAAAGTGTGGTTTTTCTATACATATGTCTGTGTATATCTATCTATCTATCTATCTATCTATCTATCTATCTATCTATCTATCTATCTATCTATCTATCTATCCACACAAACCCATATTCAACAGAACCAGAGCATGGGACTGAGGACTGGCAGTCTGACACTTGTCAGACTGGTTTCAGAGAGGTCCATGATGTGGTTTTGATCTGGGTCAATCAGTATTCTCTAAACAATTTTTAGGCATGATTCAGGATTAAAAACAAGTCCAGGGGCCATTACTAGCAGAAGTGTAATCTGCCTAATTTATTTGGATGTGGTGGTCTTATACTGGGCTATTAAAGAGATTAAATATTCATGGATGTCCAGCCAATGCCACTTCATCTCCAGGCCTAAAAATAAACTATGGCACTGTTTAGTTTGCTCATATAGATGAGCAAACATCCTTAAACATCTTTATTAGATTTGGTTCCTTATTCCTCTCCTCTCCTCTCCTCTCCTCTCCTCTCCTCTCCTCTCCTCTCCTCTCCTCTCCTCTCCTCTCCTCTCCTCTCCTCTCCTCTCCTCTCCTCTCCTCTCCTCTCCTCTCCTCTCCTCTCCATCTCCTCTCCTCTCCTCTCCTCTCCTCTCCTCTCCTCTCCTCTCCTCTCCTCTCCTCTCCTCTCCTCTCCTCTCCTCTCCTCCCTCTCCTCTCCTCTCCTCTCCTCTCCTCTCCTCTCCTCTCCTCTCCTCTCCTCTCCTCTCCTCTCCTCTCCTCTCCTCTCCTCTCCTCTCCTCTCCTCTCCTCTCCTCTCCTCTCCCTCCTCTCCTCTCTCTCCTCTCCCTCCCCTCCCCTCCCCTCCCCTCCCCTCCCCTCCCCTCCCCTCCCCTCCCCTCCCCTCCCCTCCCCTCCCCGACTTGAATTGTCAAACTTAAATATAAATTTACTGGAAATACTGACATATATGAACTTTTCTGAATAGCAGCTGGTGAAACAATTTACCAACATTGGTTTCAGGAGCAGAATTGAACAAATTACTTATGGTACTTTTAACTATTGCAGATATAAATGAATGGCTTTAGATAAGTAGAACTACAAGTCCAGACTGCAGGCAATGAGCTGGCATTGCAAGATTTGCATGAGCTTGTAAGAAGCATGTAGTTAAATAGCTTCTTTAATCTATAGAATAGTTAGCTAATGTGAGGTGAATAGCTAGTAGCAGAAGTAGAAAGAGAAGGAAAAAAATGAAAAGGAAAGAGAAAATTTCTCCTCTGAAATACTGGGTGGAAAGGACAGGTAATACATTTCCTGCAGAAAAAAAAAAACCTCCACCATCCTGGGAAACTTCTGGTTTGATTTTTTTCAGGGTGGAGAAATCATCAACAAGTGTCGAAGAGTTGTTGATAGTTTTTGGCTCAACAGAGTGTATTTTTACAGAGTGGAAAACTTTTTCCACTTAGGAAAATCTTAAGATTTTCCCCTGAGAAACACAGAACACATGTCATTGACATTAAGTGTGTTTACACATGGTCTTTTAGTCTGCATTTCAAATGTTCTTTATTATATTCACTATCAGACTTTAGAGATGCTCACTCCTGAGTGCAATTCTCTGCTCTGAAGAGATAAGAACAGGAAATATTGATATTACCTGAAAAAAAAAAGAAAGATAAATTCACATTGCAGGAACTTCAAAGAATAAAATTAAAAAATGCAAATCTCAAATCAAATGATAGAATGATCCCACAATGTTTTCATATAAATTGTTCTCCTCCTCATGATGCAACTGGAGTTGGGCCAATTGAACTGCCTATACAAGGAAAAGGGCTTTGGTCCCGTCAAAAAATTTATTTTACTGTAATAGAGTGGGCTGCAGCTGGACATGATATGAATACTGTAACAAATACTGATTATGCAACCAGGTTTCCTTTTCAGAATATATTTATAAGCTTTTATGCTGTTAAAATTTTTGTGTTTGAAAGCACCATGCAGGGACACAATAAAAGATTAACATATTAATAGTTTTGATAAATTATTCTAGTTTGCAGGAAATGCAGTACAATGGCACAGCAACATCATTTAAAAAAGCTTATTTATAATGAGGCAAATAATACCAACCTCTCTAGCTCCAGAATAAAAATGAAAATTAAAGCAAAGCAATGTGAAGCATCCCTGCCTGAATTGTGTCTTTGCTTGGCTTCTGACACTTCAGTATTATATTTATTTTCATTGTGATGTCGTGTAGGAAATTAGGTGATAAATTAGGCTCCTATTTGTGGTAGGTATTATATAAACAGCAACAAGAAGAAAGTCCTTGACCTGAAGGGCTTTTAATAAAGGACAAGAGACCACACAGAATCAAAAGGGCAAGGAGATATTGAGGCTAATCTAGTTAGAACGGAACACTATTTTCCAGTGGCTGCCTAAGTATTGACTAGTTGTTTTGGGGTTTTCATTTTAGTATTTTTTTTTTTTTAAGGTCATCATAACAAAGTACTCTAGAAAAAGAGGTAGGAAAGCAAAGGAAGGAGCAAAGGAAGTGGAGGTCTAGTAAAGGAGCACCTTCTTTTGAAAGCAAGTGTGTGGGAGGGAAACAGCATTGTGGATGCAGCAGAAAAAGGAGTAGAGCTTTCCATTCTAATTTGGAGCTGAGAAATACCTTTAGAAAGTCTTTGAAAACAAGGGTCAAGAGAAGTAGATAAAGTATATTGGAGTTTAGAAAGTAGCAGAATGTTATACCTCTGGAGAAAGAGGACATTATTTTCACTAATTTATTTTGGGATTGTGTAGAAGGGAGGAAATTGCTTTAAAATGGGAAAAAAACCCTATACAGAAAAACCAATCTGCTGAAGGAGAGTGAGCTTTGTGCTTGTGTCTGTTGGCAGAAAACATAGCTTCAAAGAGAAGGGTTTCCCAAGCTGGGGTTCCTTTGTCAGCAGTGATAATAATAGAGGATACAGGAAGATGGAATTTATATTAAGGCTTTTAATTAAAACAAAATACATATTTATAATTATTTCCTGAACTTCATGGCAACCTATAATTTGCTGGTTTTGCATCAGTGAAGTAAAAAAAAGAGATGAATTTACTTACTAATTTTGACTAATTTGCACCAGTAGTCTAATTTACTGACATTGTTTTTATTGATGGAAAATATGATCTTTGTACTTTAAATGGTTGGTGGTATGTTTTAGCCTTACACTGATTTTATACAAAGGAAGAGATTGGGTTTTCACTTTGGGAACACTTCTCATTACACTCAGTTTACATTTCATTTTATCTGCAACCTGTTTCTTTTCACTCTATCGCTTTTTAAAGATTTGAACAAGATGACAGGTTTTGTAAAACACAGAATATTTTTATTTTCGTTGACACTGGGTACTGTGAAGGGCTGAGTCCTAGGAAGAGTGCCACCTTGCAGTCAATAAAGTAGCAAGTAGAATAAAAGAAGGTGTTGGTTTTTGGTTTTTTTTCACTAAAATCTGCTGTTTTGTGCTAAAGGGCATTCTGCTCCAATGCCTTTCCACTTAGTGTACTTTTCCCTGAGCCATAACTTACTCCATCTGCTGAAACAGCAATATATGCCTAAGTACAAATATATGTTGCATCTTCTGCTAAAGTAAAAACTTTTGAAAAAGTCTTCCATTTAGAGATTAACAAGGCCAATTTGCTGCTAAAACAATTATTTGTGACATGGTCATTTACTTAGATCATAGGACTGTGGTCAAAATATTTTGAAGCAATGAAATGGAGAAGGAGAGGCAAAAAAATCTGTACTATGAAACATTATTTTTATCCAATGTCCTCCCCCTACCCCAAAATCCCCAAACCTGCTCTTCCCTAAGAATGCAAATGTTTTACAAAATGAGCAGATGTAAGGACTTGACATCACCTAAAAAACAGAGGGTCTGTCTTTATGTAATGAAATAAAGGCAGACAGCAATAGGAAGCAATTATTGAATAATAAGGCCACAGTTTGTGCTGGGGAGTATTCATGCTTTGTGCAGAAATTTCTGTCCTTCCTATGGCAGTATAAAGGCTTTCTTTACACCTTGGTGTCCAGGGAGTTTCTCACTGCATTTTAGCAGAAATGGTAAATATAAATTAACAGAGACACTGGGCTGAGTTTTGTTTCCTGTGCCATGATAGGGCTGAAAATACAATAAATCCTCTCCCTGAATTTAGAGAGGATATGAACATTAATAGCCATTATATTTAATCATTCAATGATCAAACAATTTATCACAACCTAAGAGAGGACCCCAGGGCACATTTTGACTCACATATTCTCTGAAGGAAAAGTTTCCTTGGGTACCATGACAGTGCTCTGCTCCAGATGTTTCCATGGCATAGCCAGTTGCAAACGTCTGCTTAAGGTGTTAAGGGGATATGAACTACCTGTCAGGACCTGCAAATTAGCCCTACAGGGTATTTGGGATCACAGCTCCATTTACCTGCATTCCCTTCAGCAATCACATTATATTTTAATGTAAACTAATCCTTGGTAAGTATTTAGACACTTGCTCATACCCATATGTATTTATACACCTACACATGTATATCTATCTACATGCATGCATATGGAATTTTATCACAAAGCAGAGACATCTAATTTACTGTTCTCCTTAATCTAAGCTTATTGTGTAGCAACAGAGAAGAAACACAAGCCCCCTAAGAGGGTGATTTAATATACCTAATATCTGAATCACTCTTTGAAAGCACTTCTCCACTGAATACAAACACACGAAGAAGAACAAAGTTATGTATCTGAAGTATGAATCTCTCCTGACTCCCCTTGTTCTGTCAAAATTTTCTTTGAATATTAAAGAAGAATTATTTTTTCAATTTCTCCAAACTTCTGCTCTTTCAGAAAAAGTCACAGCCATCCCAAATTGAATTGAAAATAGAAACAAAAATATTAATGAAGTTAAAAAAAACCCTGTGACCTTCCATATTGCCACAGCTTAGACAAAATGAAATGTTTTGTTCAACCTTTGTTTAGTTTTTAATAAAAACATTAAAGCATAATTTACTGCCATTTAAAAAATGAAAAATCTAAGTGGAACATAAGGTATCCTTGAAATATTTTTCTCAAATTATATTTATCCTTACAATGTGTATGTTTTCTTGTGGAAGGTTTGAGTTCGTATCACCTACTGCAATGATTTTTTTAAAAAAAAGAATTCCTGACCTAAGTCTACTTCTTTGTCTAGAGTGATATTTTCATTCTTTGCAATTCTTCCTGTTTCCATTGCAGGGGCTATGAAATTATCAGTTCCACAAAGGTTTACATGCAATTGTACATTATGAGACAGTTTTCCAAAATGCAGTGTAGAGCAGAAGCTTCCAGCTATTGATGTGGAAGTGTTTACTGTATGTAAGAGCTTAATAATTGCTGGACAGGCCATTGGGAATCATATATGCCTGACTTTATGAAGATGCATATATTCCTCTGAGGGAGGCTGGTAGTGTCCTAGAGTGGGAAAGTTGTGGTGGCAGCAAGAGAGAGCCCTGGGCTTCAGGAGCTGAGGAAAGGAGGAAGGAAACACTAAGTGTGCATGTGCTGGTACACATGGAGTATGGAGGTAGGATGCACATTTGGAGATTTGCTGGGGATATCTGGAGAAGCAAAGGGCAGAGCCATGGCTGATTCTTCACATTCACCACACTGGCACAGAATGGGCACCTCCAGTCACAGGTTGTATACAGGGCTCCTTCCACCTCCTCTGATATGTGTATACAAAAAAGGTAGAGATTTAGAGAATGCAAGTTAAATAAAGATTACAAGCTCCTTGAAATTTCAAATAAGAAAAAAACATGACATTATTTTAATTAAAGATATTAAATAAGTATGTGCATTGCGTATCAAATTTGAATACCTTTTAATTTGCATCTGCGTTTTGATCAATTTCAGGTACAAAGCAATTGTAAATCCCATGGACATCCAGACCTCCAGTGCAGTGCTATGGACTTGCCTTAAAGCCACTGCCATCTGGGTAATCTCCATGCTCCTAGCAGTTCCTGAAGCAGTGTTCTCTGAACTGGCTCACATCAATGACACAGATAATGCCACTTTCACAGCGTGCATACCATACCCCATGACAGATGACATGCACCCAAAGATCCATTCTGTGCTGCTTTTCCTTGTGTATTTCCTTATCCCTCTTGTAATTATCAGTATCTACTACTATCATATTGCAAAGAGTTTAATAAAAAGTGCTCACAACATCCCTGGGGAACACAGTGAGCATTCCAAAAGACAGGTAAGCAATTTGATTTTTACATCCTGGTAAAATGTTGTGTGCTGTATACACTCAGAAAGTCACGTTATTTTATCATCCAACTTGTTGGATTTTGCAGAGGATTAGATCAGTTTCCACAAGAAATAAGCCAAGGATTATCTCAAAATTTTCCTTGTTTTCACAATTACTCAATATTAAGCCCAGTATGTAAATGAATATGAACAAGGAAAATTATAAATTCACTGCCAAGAATGCACATTCCTAACAGCAAATGAGATTGGTATATATGTTTGTATGCTGTTACTGAAACCATTATTTGTATTCTTACTGAGGAACAATGTTTTTGTAGCTAATGATGGTGGCTTCACCTGTCTCCGTGGGCAGTCATTTTAGGAAAGAAATTATATGAATGTTTTGAGAATTGTCCCTTTTTATTTGTTCTTGGAAATGAGAAAACTGACATAGGCAATGAAAACTTAACTTAGGCGATCTAAGATTCTTCTCAGATGAAGGAGTGCTGGAAATGTGAATATAAAGCATTAACTCTTTTTTTTTTTTTTTACTTTCTCAGATACAATACTGAAATTGCACTTTCTTAATATCCTTTCTGTTAGAGATGATATAAAACACTTGGTACAGATTCTGTATATCTTTGATACAAACCATTCGAAAATGCTGGACAAAGCCAGTCTTCCTGTAGGGCACAGGATGCAATAAGATAGTAACATTACCAGAGACACACATATGTACAAACAACAGTTTTTGCAGTGAAAGTGCCTCAACTACTTTGCAAAAGCATTAGTACTATTAGAGAAAAATACTGATGCCCATTTAAACAATTCTGAATGGTTTTCTCTGACAGTAATTTAGAAAACTGCTTTCATACTAAAAGAAGTCTCTTTACATGTATACGTTCCATTAGAAAGACTACATTCTTTTACATCTTTTTTGAGCACTTCATTTCTGCTCTAGTCTGTTTCTTGTCAAAAGTGCATACATATTAGCACTTCATGTTTTATTTTATTTTCCTGTGAAATATAGAGAGCCTTTTGGCTGAACCCTCTGGATGGAAACAATATTTAATTTATACCTCATTTCTGAATTCACATGTATTTTCAAAGTAAGAACACTTTTTTTTCATTCTACTTTGTTGTTTTTTTTTTCTTTGTTAATCTATCAGGCTCAGAAGAATAGAAAATTGCGGTGTACTTATGTCCCAGCAAGAAGAAATAAATTCAGACTATTGCTATCAGCTCATGTTTCTTTAAGCCAAGTGTAATATCCATGCTATATTTCTGCACCTTTTGGTCTGCTCTTGGAATCTGTCTGACTGCAAATACTACCAAATTTGAATGTTAGAGTTTTCCCATCTTTTTTTTTTTTTTTTTCCCCACTGTTTTTTGTTTAGATAGACCCAAGAAAGCTATTTAAATATTAATTTAACAGATTTTGAAAAAGTATTAAAATAAATTCACTTGATTGTTTTATTTTATTCCCAGAAAATTGAGCAGAGTAGAAAAATTTCCTTCCTCTGCAAAAATTTCATGCCTGATACACATAATAAATCTTTTTGGAGGAATATGGGGAAACTTTCTGCCTCTCATTGGTGCCTTCTACCTGGGCAGGTTATCTTCCTCTCTCAGTTTGGAACCACTGTGTAGGCCCATATCCTGCCATCTTTTCAGCTACTCTCATCTACAATGTAATCTGTTATGCCTTAGCACTGCAATAAAAGTACATTTTGTGACGTTATTGCAAATAATGGAACCTTTCACCTTACCCTGGATTTAAGATGCTTCAGATGGTGTAATGTAATTTTGTTGGTTTCCCTGTGAGAGAGGTGGAGGCTGAGACCCTCAGTGAAAATCAAAGGGATATAAGTACCACTAGTAATATCTACCTCTGTCTCTAGATTTTGAAGCCAACAGTTCCTAAACAGCTTTCTAACTAAAACTTAAGTTTCGAGCCAAGCACTGAGATCTTGTCAGAAAAGGCTACGTTTCATCACATCCTTTGGTGCATGCTTACAGCTAAAAGCCAGCGTTTCCTTGGGTCATGAATCACTCTTGCTGTGTGTATCATATAGAAAGAGCGACCTTCTGTAACTACAAACAGCTAAGAAAGTTCACTGAAACTGAAAGAGGAAAAGGAAAAATGAGATAGCAAAAGTAGTTCAGGCCCTGAAGGAAACTATTTTGCTGGCCTTACTCATGACAATTGTTGAAGCTAATATAGAGCAAAATGCTACCTATTTTAACTAAGTCTGTTTTGTGGAATAGTTGTATTCGTTGTTGTTCATTTGGGTTCTCTTCATCTTTTTAGATGGAAACTCGGAAGCGTCTGGCAAAAATTGTTTTAGTTTTTGTTGGCTTCTTTGCTATCTGCTGGTTTCCTAACCACGTGCTATACATGTATAGATCTTTTCATTACAATAAGATTGATCCATCAATGGGACATATGATTGTTACCTTAGTGGCCCGAGTGCTAAGCTTCTGCAACTCTTGTGTCAACCCATTTGCACTGTATTTTCTCAGTGAGAGTTTTAGAAGACATTTTAACAACCAGCTTCGCTGCAGGAAGAAAGCTCAGAAAGAGAGATCTGCCAGCTACTTGTGCAACTCTTCTGCCATTCAAATGACTTCCCTGAAAAGCAATACCAGGAACACAGTAACTACTATGACACAACTGAATGGGCACAACTTGAAACAAGAAATATCATTATGATCTAATGAGTGTGATTTTTGACTGTGAAACAAATCTGAACTTTTCCTTTGCAGCCTGTAACTCACTTTTGGCTCTCATTCTTAGTCCTCAGAAGAGAGGATTTGTTAAATTCTGGCCAATCTGAGGTTATTTCACACTGTCTGACTCTTAGATAGAAGTGAAGAATATGTTTTATTGAGAAAACAAAACTGACTGGCATCATATTGTACTTTAAAGGAGATGCTGATGTATGTTTAACATAAAGGAAAGCAGTGTATCTGATATAACATTGCTTTAAAAAGTATAGATTTTCTGATCTGAAAAAATGTACTTTTAACAATGTTGATCCAGGCTTATGCTTTGCTTTAATAGATTTTGCATGATTTTAGCTCTGTGGTGTGCTAGCTTTGGATTCAATTAAACTTTTATTTTTAATTCATTTTCTCTTTAACCAGCACAGTTAGTCAAATAGACACAATGACTGAAGCCTATTGCTGCTACTTACACAAGGCTGTTCATATTGAAGGGGGTGTCAGAGCTGCATCCCCTCTTATACAGTGGCACAGAATCCATTCCCAAGCCAGGTGAGAGGTTAGCTTTTGTGACTGAGCTCCAGAGAAGGTGCTCACAGTGTCCTTCTTAAAAGGGGCAGTAACAGCAGGCAAAGGCACCTTTTGGAAGTAGTTTTTTATGGCCATTTCATGAGCCAAATGTAATTTCAAGTATGTTTTTCTTCACAATTGGGTGGAACTGCTCCAGCACAGATCTGTCTCTGTCACTGTATCCTGTACTTCTGCAGTTACTTCTTCAAGGTGAATACTAGAGAGTACACTAGAAGTTTAGATTGGATTTTGGAATTACTTGCTAGTCTTATAATTTCAAAACCAGAAAGGCTAATGCAGTGTATCAGTTTATTGTTCCATTTGTCTATAGTAATATACTTATTTAGTTCTGTTTGTGAACTACCTGAATGTCAAAATTTCTTCCTCAATTCCGTTTTCTTCAAGAAGTGTTATATTCCCATCCCAATTTTTAAAGCAGTGAGAAGTTAGATTGATGTAAACTGTAAGTGTTCTAGCTAATTATCTGGGAAAAAATTGTCAGTTGTAATCACTCAATAGGAAAAGTAAGAGATAATGTTATCCAGCATGGTCCAGCTGGTGAGACCTATAGGAGGATGAAATGTAGTTAAAGTTGTGTGCACCATTCAAATGAGAAAACTTACTAAGCTCAGTTTAGACTGGCTCCATATTGGCCTACCCTAGCTGGTTGCATTGCCCTGTGGCTTCACTGGCTCCCTAGAAGGCTTTATACAAAGGAGCTGATTAATATGGACTCGTATATCTATGCAGGACGGTTTAGAAAATTGTCATTTTGTCACAGTTTAGGAACGGAATTTCCTAATTTAGTGTTCCCATTGAAACACTCCAAACCATGTGCCACTGTCTTGCTCCACACTTCCCTCTCTCCTTCCCCCTCCAGTGGGATGGAGAGGAGAAATTGGAGGCACAAAACGTACATATCAAGGGTTGAGATGATAACAATTTGCTAGAAACAGCAATGAAATAAGTAACAAACACTAGCAATAACAATATTAGTATCAGAAGGTTATTAAAATTAATAACAAGAAGTGAAGGATTCACATGAAGCACTCACCACAGGGAACTTGGCGCTACTTGCACCACTCACTTCACCATCAGCCCGACTGGAAAGAATCCAATCCTGCCCTGTCCCCTGCTTTGGCACGAGGTGGTAAGAGGAACCTCGGGGTTGTGGTCATGTCCCTCCTGCCTACTGCAGAAATGAACCCTTTTCTAGCTGGAACCAGAACACAATGCATAACTGCCTAACTCCTCCTTTTTCTCCATTTTGCCTCTTCTCTTTCTTCATGACTTAGTTTTGTGTGAGCCCACATGTTCTCAGAAATACTTTTTAATTTTATATCACTAATTCCTCCCGGATGCCTGACAAAGTTTTGGATTCTGCTCTTCTGATCAGTCCTGAGTCCTTTTCACTCACAAATATTTTACACCTGCAAAGTACTAAAGCTTAAAATCTTCTTTTGTGAATTTGTGATGCTTATCAGCATAAGGTGGTTAAGCTTATTGTGATCAGGTTTTCTGTTTATTTCTGCTGGGGTTTTTGTGATTCCCTGCTTTCATAGAACTAAGTCCATTGTGGTTTTTATTTCCTAAATGAATTTTTCCAATGTAGACATTACCAGATGATACAGGTGCCCTACCGGAAAAATAACAATCTAATTTGTAGTAGATTTGATGCTTCTGTTTGATTTATGCTCTTCACTCAATGTCTTAAATTGCTGTGTGTGATATGGACAGCATGAGCCTGCTTTCTGGCAGAATGGAAAACTACAGTCTGTTCCTTTTTCTTGTGAGGGGAAGGTGTTTCAAGGTAGACTATAACTCCTTGTCAGGAAATCAGCATAGTTTTGTTGCATTATTTCCCAGACCTAATATTCAAAATCTGTTTCAAATAAGTAAACTAAATTGTCTATAGCTCCTTTCATTTCTTGTATCACGGCGTGGGGGAGTTAGTTAATCTGTCTGGAGCTTTACTAAGTGTGTTGCTAGCCCAATGTGCACATTTTCAAAGTGTCTGTTACTGTGCTTCTGTACACATTGTATATAAGCTGTATGTATAAAGCTGTTCTCAGACAACTCTGCTTGCTAACAATTAAAATGTTTGTAGAATGCATTTTATGAAGTATTCTAACTGTAGTCAAAGAAACAAAAGAATTCTGTAAATAAGATCACGTCATCTTTTCATACACTACACTGAGTTCTATGCCAAAATATTTGTTAAAATACCATGTTTCTTTTTCTGTTACAAAAATTTTCTTATTTCAGAAACATCTGTTCTTTTCTATCTTTCTCTCCTGAGTTTGGAGACAGTTTCTTTCAAAAATATTTTTTGCAATGATTAGTCTTTGAAAAATGAGAGAATAGAGGCAATTACTATTTGCTCAGTGTAAGACATTTATTTTTTTGGAAAACAGAGGTAGAACAACATAAGTCTGATAGCATCTTCTCATCCACCCTGTCAATACCAGAAATATTACATACACTGCTGAATCCTGAAATGTCAGTATGGTTAAAATCTCAACTGACCTGAGATATCTCATTTAGCATTACACTGTGATGTAGTAATTATCTTCAACAAAGCCACTTCACTTAAAATGCAGGACAAATGTTTATGACACACCTGCCCCATAGATATTTTTTAGTCAAGACAGATTCACAGAAACTATGGCCCAGGAATTAGCAGGGCTGATCAAGAGATCTTAAACCATGATCAAAGGAGGAAAGGGATAAGACCAGGCTACTAGAGATCAGCCTAGGGGTAGCAGGCTTGTAATGAGGATGAAACCATTAGCCCAGCTGAAGTGCATCTACACCAATGCACACAGCATGGTCAGCAAGCACAAAGAGCTGGAAGCCATTGTATAACAGAAAAATTTTGTATTTGCTATCATGGAAACATGGTGGGATGACTCTCATGACTGGAGTGCTGCAGTGGATACCTCTAAGCCCTTTAGAAGACACAAGTAAAGCAGGAGAGCTGGTGGGGTGGAACTGCATGTACCTGTGGGCAAAGATCAGGAGAAAGGTCAGCAGGGTGGACATCATGGTGGTGGGAGTCTGTTTTATTCCACCCAACCAGGATGAACAGAAGCATTCTACATGCAGCTGGCTGAAATCTTATGGTTGCTGACCCTTGTATTCATGGGTGACTTTAGCTTGCCAGATGTCTTCTAGAAACACAACACAGCAAAGAGGAAACAACAAAAGGAGTTCCAGGAGTGTGTGGAAGACAATTTCCTATTAGGGAAATGAGCCTACCAGAGAAAGTGTCCGGCTAGACCTATTGTTTGTGAACACAGAAGGACTGGTGGGTGATTTGGTAGATAATTGTTATCTCGGGCATAGTGGCCAGAAAATGTTAGAGTTTCAGTAATGGGTGAAATAAGGAGGGGTACCAGCAGAACTTACACCTTGGACTTCCAATGAGCAGACTTTGGCCTGTTTAGGACACTGACTGACAGAGTCCCTTGGTAGTCAGTTCTGAAGTGTAAAGGAGTTTAGAAAGGCTAGATAGGCCAGGCTGCCCCCATCTGTAGAAAGACAAGTCATTAGGGAAAAATACCAGCCTGATTAAACAGAGAACTTAGGCTAGAATTTAGGGAAAAAAGAGAATCTATCATCTCTGGAAGGAGGGTCAGGTAAGTTGTGAGGACTATAAAAATATTGTAAGGTTATGTAGGGAGAAGATTAGAAAAGCCAAACTATAGTTTGGATGCATTTTATGGGATGTGAAAGTCTGGAGCTTTACTCAGAACTAAGGGTAGATGATCTCAAGACAAAGTACTCTACTTACTTTATCCCAATGTCTGCAACTAAATGTTGCTGAGCCCCCATCAGCTTTGCCTGTCTGAGAGCTCTGCTCTTACTTAACCTCTGTAACAGCACACATTTCAGAAAACTACAGCATAGCTTTAGGTGGGCATGTGAATCTAGAGCAGCTTCTCCAATCTGACTCTGCAGCTGTGGAGAATGGAGCTGTCAGCAGCAGAGAAGGTATCTATCTGTAGAAGAGAATGCCAGCAATGGCAAACATGACAACTTTTACTGTGCACCAGCCTCTCCTATGTATACACAGTTTCTGTCTTTTCCTCTGATGGCAAAAGCTGATGTGGTCAACACATTTCACTATTACCACTTTCATGCAGATACATCGAATAAAACACATGGACTAGATACCCACACAATGAAGGACTGAGAATTCTAAACCACCTTTGTGCCCCAGGAGTGATATGGACATCACTATAACCTCTTGAGCCAGATAACAGTCCTACCAGAGGTGATGTGCTACTGAATCTGCTGGTAACCAGTGCAAGTGAGCTAGCTGGGGACATCATGACTGGGGGCAGTCTGGGCCACAGTGATGGAGCTTGCTGCCTTTAGGAATATGGGTGAAGTAAGGAGTAAGGTTAGAGCCCTGAACTTTAGGAAAGCAGAATTTCAGCTTTTCAAGGAGATAGTCAGTGAGACCCATGGGATACTGCCCTCAGAGACAATGGGCTGGGTGGAACAGACCTGGTATATTTTTAAGGATGTCTTCTATGGAGTGTAATAGTTAGCAATCCCCAGGAGTAAGAAATAGGGCAAGGAAGGTAAGGGAACAGCATGGCTGAGTTGGGAACTGCTTATCAAACTACAGGGAAAGAAGCACATACATAGATACTGTAAGTAGCAACAGGTAACCTGTGAATAGTGTAGAGATGAAGCTTGGTTGTGTAGGGAGGGGATGAAGAAGGCAAAGGTGAAGCTGTAACTGAACTTGGCAAGGGACACAAAAATAACAGGAAGAGTTCTTGTTTCCTAAGATGTTTGAAAAGTCATAGTTAGGTAAAGTCCCAGGAGTAAAAGGCAAAAAGACAGCCTGTAAGAAAGATGGAGAGAGACTATTTACAAGATCATATAGTGTCAGGACAAAGAAAAATGGGATCAAACTGAAAGAAAGGGCTGAGGCACCAGAAAAGGTTTCCCAGAGAGGTTGTGGATGCCCCATCCCTGGAACTGTTCAAGACCAGGCTGGATGGAGCTCTGTGCAAACTGGTTTAGTGAAAAGTGTCCCTCTCCATGGCAGGGTGATTGGAACTAGCTGATCTTTAAGGTCTCTTCCATGATTTTATTATATATGCTTTTATTATATATGTTCTAGCAGTCTGGCTCAGCTGCAGACCAGAGCACAGGCAAAGAAGAAAAGGCTAAAATCAGTGGTGTGTCTATTTTAACTTTTGAGTGAGACATAATTGATATCATGACTTCTAGGACTACAAACTATTACACAGGACTTCTCATTATGCACTGCAGGGAGAAGGAGATAAACATAGTAAGGATCACTGCAAATGCAGTATTCATTTATTTTGGAGATCTTTGCTTTGCTACTTTAAAAATTATCTTTTACTACGTTTTTCTTGAATGCTCTGTGTGCTGTTTACAGAGAAGAGAGGTTTTGTGGGTTTAGCCTTTATTGAAAAAAAGTGCATCAGTCTAGCACTTCATATCACAAGAAGTCAGGCTGCATTTTCCAGCCTACTGACCAGTACTAACAACAGGCTCAAAAATGCATTTCAATTAAACATCAAAGCTTCAAATCAGCTTATACCTGAAAAGGATTTAGCAGCAGCTGACCAGAAAATCAACTAATCAAGATGTATGTCTGAATAATATTATTAAAACCTGAGCAGATGCAAACTCCCAGTTTGACTCTTTTGCCCACAAGTGCAATAGAGAAGAGAGAGTACGTGCAGAGAGGAGGAAATGATCCTTTTACACAATATGCATGGGAGAACCAGCATGCTGATGATCACACCCTGTGAGACTCCCAAATGGGCAAGAACATGCTAGGAATTTAACCAACTTCCAAATACCTCTTTAAAGATGTTTTATGATTATTTTATGACAGCAGCAGCCTGAATTGGGCTGAAAAAAACTGGAGCACATTGCTAAGGAGTTTTTGATAGTTTTTAACAGTATGTAATCAAGCAGTGAATTGAAGACTTTAAGATGATGGAACAAGGTCCAGGGAAGGGCAGCAGAGCTGGTGAAGGGCCCAGAGCACATATCTTATGAGAAGTAGCTGAGAGAACTGGGGCTGTTTAGCCTGGAGCAAAGGACAAGGAGATCCTCAAGGAGGACCTTACCAATCTCCAAAGATAGGTGAAAGGAGGTTGTAGCCAGGTGGGTGTTGGTCTCTTCTGCCTGGTAACATGTGACAGCATGAGAAGAAATGACCTCAAGTTGTGCCACGAAGGGTTTACATTGGATATTACGAAAAAAATCACAGAAGGGTTGTAAAGTATTAAAACAGACTTCCCAGGGAAGTGGTGGAGTCACCATACCTGGAAGTGGCTACAGCATTCCAGGATATGGTTTGGTGGTGAACATGGTGGTCTTTTCCAACCTTAGCAATTCTATGAGCTGCAGATCAATTATTATTTACATGGTGGGTTGTAGAGTCTTTCCTCCTCTTTAGGAACACTTACCAGCTTTCTGTGGCAGTTGCTTGCAATGTAGATGCCAGCTGTGATCTGAGAAGTTACGTGGTGATGTACCAGTTATGTACCAACATTCAGTGACATTCAGCTGCCAACAAGCAGAGCTGTTGGCAATTCCCATGACACATTAGATCTGCAATCAGACATGTAACTGGGGAAAACAGATACAATAAATATAATTTTGAGCTTCTTGTATGTAAGAGAATGAGAGAAAGTCAGAGGAGCTTTCCATTACAAAAAGAAAAAAAAACCTAAGGATTTTTAGGTCATAACACAAAACTTAGTACTGTTACCTTACTGCCATTTAGCTAACCTGACAAACCTTGTAGTCGTATTGATCATCCAGAAAATGGTTCTTAAAATATAGATTATTATCTTACAGAAACCACTTTGAAAACAAGAAATGATTTTTGGAGAAAATAGCTTGACCTTAACAAACTAACCTAAGTCCACATCAAATTACCTTGTAGGAAATGCTAATCAGGGAGGTAAATAATTACACTTAATTGTTAACATTCCTGTAACATTAAAACATAAGGAATGGCAGCATTTTGTGACTCAAAATTTGACCAAAAATTAATAGAGCATGAGTCAAGAAGGGGCATTTGTTCAGGACTCTCTTTCTTTACTTTTTTTGACTCTTCTGATCCTCCATTATCTAGTACCTTATGTCAAGACTTATGGAGAGGGAGCATGAAGATGCTTTCTGCTCTAAGTTCTAGTCATGTAATTAATTAGAAATCTGATAAAATCCCTTAAAAGCATCAGGAATTCCCTCGAAGAAAAAGGTGGAGGTAAAATATAGTTTGGATCTCTGTGTTATTTTGTTGCTGTTGGGAATTTTAAAATAAATTTTATTTTAATGGATTTGCATACAGCTTAGAGATATTTGTTAAAACCTCAAGTCTGGAATAATTAGAAATAATGAGTTTAGAAATATTATTTTGGGCTTACATTGGTGTGAGTACAAAATAGGAAACCTTATTTTGTATTTTCTAGGAAAGTTTTTTAGGTTTTTTTGTGTGAAGGAATTAAGGTGATAGTGGTGTTTCTGAAAGATTTTCTTACTCTCCTCTTTATCTTTCCAAAATAAACTCTCAGGCCCTGAAAGAAAACATCAATTTATGCATGTTTATTCTTAGCAGTGTAAAGCCATTGTAAATATACAGCAAAATAGATATTCAATAGACATTCTTATATAACTTTATTTTTAAATTTTGCTCAATTACATTCAAAGCAGCCATGCAATTATAATTTATATTATTAGGAAATGCATATAAATATAGAGAAATCAATAAGGTAGTTCTTCAAAGTGCTTGTGGATTATAAATCAGCCCATATGGGACTGAGTATCCATTGCACTACCTCAGCAGTTACCTCAATTTCAGTATAATTGGGTTCTAATTAAATTTTACTTTTGGAGAAAGGCAGCTAAAAATTAAATCTTAAGAGCTTTATTTTTCAAGCTGAGAACATGTTGGCAAGTGTTCATTGTAATAAGCCTGTTAAAAATCCATTTATTCATCTCATTTAGCTTCTATAATTCCCACAGAAGCACAAAACCAACAAAGAACAACTAAAAACCAAAGTGTCCTACGTTTACATTTCCACTAAGATTGTCTTAAAAATGAAAATTATTCTCAAGAAAAAAATCATGCAAAAATATTCACAATTTTTCTTGAAAATGTCACAGTTTGTGTAAAAAAACAAGTTATAAATCTTCTAAGAAAAATTACAGTACTTCTTCAATCCAAGCAAAAAAGCAGAGAAAAATCAGATTTTTTTACTTTATGACTGAGATTTTGTGGTTTTGAGAACAACATTTCCATTTAGTTCAGTCGGTCAGAGCATGCTGCTAACAATGTGATGGTTGTGGGTCTGATCCCCATATGGACCATTCACTTAAGAGCTGGACTTGAGATCTTTGTGAGTCCCTTCTAACTAAGACTATTTTGTGATTCTGTGAACCCAAACTACCCAGTTCAAATGCTCTGATATAAATCTTAAATATAGGGAACTGCTTGATAGTCCCCATGAAGAAGTGATATGTATAAAAGGTCAAGTTTTAAAGAATCTGTCATGTATACTGAGAATTTTTACTAGAGAATTACCTTTATATTTAACAACATTACGTGTTGTTTTTATTTAATGTGAAAAATATTGATATGAACAAGCACTACGCAGTAATTTGACTGAAAGGCAGAAAGCAAAAATGCTCATTCCATCATAAAAATAAAGATATTTTCTGACACAGTCTAATATCAGGCACTGAACAAGTGAAGCCATGGCATATCAGAGCACTTCAGTGTTTCCCCAGATTTTGCACAATGGCAGAACCAAGAGAACATTTCAATGCAAAAGCAGTTCCTCTTCTTACTGAAGCAAGAATATACACAGCAGGCATAGTCCTGGTGTACATCCTTCAGATATGTCAGACAGATTAAAAACTTTTTTTTTGTAGCTGTCTTTCATGTAATCCTGTTGGATCAATGGCTGTGTGCAGTACTGATAAAGAATAGGAGAAAATGTCAATTCCGTGACTTCTACATTCTCTTGTGTTTTCAAAAATGCAGCAAATAATGTCTGATAAGTGAGCAGAAAATACTGTGGGGCTGTAATCCATGGGAAAATATTCACTTTGTAATGCATCTGTTTTTAATTTTTTGCCAAGTGACAAATATGTTTGAAAAGATACAAAATTGTCACAATCCATAAATACAGAGAACCAGAATAAATCACATACCTAATCCTGCTGAGTAGACACTCCCATAGGACTGCTGTGGTTTTCTGCACCCTTCAGGGAGGGTGTTGACTTATGGCATTGGTCAGAAGTGGAAATGGATAACAGCACCAGACTCACCATGAAAATGCCCTTGACAAAACCCCAAAAACCCAGATCACTATCAGTCTTCTGTAATATCAATTAAGATATTAAATATTAATCATGTTAATTTAACATAACAAAGTTAATGTAAAAATTAATAGAGTGCTTCATCTGGCTGTAATTATTCATCTAAATGTAGTCTAGACATGTCTTCCAGGATTGGTGCTCATTTTATTTGCAACCCACTCCACCTAACATAGATGTGCAATTCACCTTCTACAGAGTGTGTTGCTCTGTGCATGTCTATGCCCTCATCCAGAGTTATGAACAGCCTGAATGCCTGGACATTTATATAGTCCATTAAAAGAAAGGTGTTTGCTGGGCAGTCATAAATGAGCTCACTTTGTTTTCTGTACACAGTCCTTTCTTGCTGTAATGATCAGAACTGTTGGAGAAAAGGTGAAAAATCCTTCTTGCTTTTGAAGACACGTTAACAAGAATCCCACAATCCCACAATGTGTTAATCATGGTGTTCTACCATGACAGAAAGGCATAACCTCTGTAAGACCAGTGCTGAAAGCAGAAGTGGTTGAGTATCTCAGAGAACACTGTACCACTACCATAGTGCATGCTTCACTAATAAGCCAAAAAAATGCTTCCTTCCATGTCTGGGTAAGTGTTTGTTCAGTCAGTCCTGCAGCCTTTCCTGTGCAGTTCAATAGCTGTTCAGCAAGCCCAACAAGCTGGGCATTACACGTGCTCTTATGAGGGTGCTACAGTGGCATGCTCACCCAGAAGGAGGAATTCTGTCACGGGGTGAGGAAATAATGAAAGAAGACAATGGGTAGGTACCAGAGAAGAAGCCCCTAAAGTTCCTCGAAATAGGAGACATTACTCTGAAAAACTGATTTGATTTCATTCTGGACTTAAGAGTCCAAGTGGAAGCATACTTCAGGGATCCCATTATATTTTCTTAGATTATGGGGAACTAGAACAAGTTGATGCTGTATCTGCATATCTTCCTGGTAGGGGAGTCCTTTTACTAGGAAGATGATTGGGTAAAGGGTGCCATGAACAAACAGGAAGAATCTAGCAATACATCATTGGGGATTTTGGACAGAGATGGAGATCCTTCTGCTTCCTTTCAGCAGGCATTTCTAACTGTGTATTGCAATGCAATGCACACACAAAGACTTTCTATTCTGTCAGGCATTCTGATCATTTCTGACCATGAGAAACATCTGGACAATTTCATGTGCTGCAGTTTGTGCTGTAGCAGTTAAGAGAACTATATTTTTCTCTTCCTATTTAAATTTGGTAAGTTTTTCAACTCTATAAGAGAAAGAAAAACCCCAAAGCCAGAAATGAATCTTTCATACATTAATGTCACGATAAAAATGCTTTTAAAAAGATTAATATGATATTCTCAGTCTTTTTTACACCCCCAGGCTTTTCCTCTTTTGCCATTCCAGTGGCAAAGTTAGTGTTGTTCTTTCTGGAAAAAATTCCATGATGCAAATAACAGGACAAACTTACTTTCACTGCAGTGGGAATTGAAGACAGAACACAAATTTGAAAAATTAATGGTCCTCATAAAATTATAGTTTCATGGATGGGGAAAGAAGGCATCTGAGACCAACCTTCAAGTCTTAAGAGGTAATATATGAGACTTCACAGGCCATGCAGAACTAACTTCAAGATGTTTACATTTTAGGAAGGAAAATTCCTGAAACTGCCTACAGCCTACTATGTGTGATGGACTAGAGGATGTAGAAAGCACCAGAGTCTTGTGTTGATATGAAGATGAGATATAGGTAGGACATTCACTAAAACCTGAAAGTTGGAAAATATCTAAAAATACAAGACATTCTTACTGCACTGGTATGTCTTCAGGAAGAAAAAATACAATAATGTTAAGGCTGGTCTTGAAAACTTACCACTCAGAAGGGATTTTAGTAAAAAGGAAACTTCTCTTTTTAGTGATTTTTTTAAAAAAAAGAACAGTAGATCTTTGTAATAGGACCCTTACTGTGATCTGGATGAGCATTTTATTAGAAGTATGACATAGAGAGAGGAAAGTAGCTGAGAAGGGAGGCAAAAGGATCTTAAAATGCTATTATTTACTTTTAAAAGTAAATCCCAGCACCCTGTATTGACTGAAGAGGTCCTATATTTGTTTTAAAAGCCTTACTGAAATAGGACACTGTTATTTTACTGAGAGCAGATAAAGGAAATTTCAAGGGCAGATCATATCTGGAAAAATTCTCAAACTATTGTGGCACCAAAGAAGATTGAGAAGCATCAGGCTCTCAGTGCATGAATGTGCCTTTTGTGCTGACTGAGCCAGCCTGACCTTGCTGCACAAAACCAGCCTTTGGAGAATTGGCAAGCACAGTGCATGTCCCATCACGGACACCAGCTGAGTAGTCTGACATGAGGACAGCCTGTGCTCAGGGCTCTCAGGCATGCAAGATATGAAGGCAGCAATGTGCTGGTGCTCTGGTCCCTCCTGGGGCTGGGTGGTTAGGCTGAGTAGACCTTACACTCCCTAAATATTGTCTATAGCTTATCTTATGCACAGATTGGAAACTGCTGATGGATACACCACACCTCCACTAAATCCTTTACATGTACACCTGACAGTCACAGGCTCTGTCTCTGGGCACAGTTCAGCAGAACAGAATCATGGCCTGTGACAAGAGTCCAAACACTCCCTTAACACACACACACACACACACACACACACACACACACACAAAATACTGGTAAGAATTAATGCTAAGTGTATTGACCTGATTATGAAATTATGATCAGCAATAAATCTAACTGGAATCGTTAATTTAAAATAGTTCTGTGTTCGCTCTGAGTGCTTGTATTCTTCACTTTCAGTCTCACATCCAGTCTGCGTTAGTTTTAGATGTCTTACAGTGCATGTCACTGCTGAGACGTTCCACTTGTCCAGTATGATGAACACAGACACGATAATCTCACAGAACTGTAGAATGGGTTGAAAGAAACCTTACAGATCATCTAGTTCCAACCCTTCCAAGGGCAGGGAACCTCTCAGTAGACCAGGTTGCTCAAAACAAGGTCCAACCTGGTCTTGAACTCCACGTATGGGGAGTACGCAACCTCTCTGAGCAACTTCTTCCAGTACCTCACCACCTTCATAGGAAATAATTTCTCCCAAATAGCTAATCTAAACCTATCCTACTTCAGTTTAAGTCGATTCTCCTCTTGTCTTGTCACTACATGCCCTTGTGAAAAGTCCCTCTCCAGCTCTCTTGTAGAACCCCTTTAATACTGGAAAATTGCTATAAATTTTCTCCAGAGTCTTAACTCTCCAGATTGAATAACTCCAACTCTTTCTTTTTTTTTTTTTTTTTTTTGTAGGAGAACTGCTCCAGCCTGCTGGTCAACCTTGTGGCTCTCCTCCGGACTCAATACAGGAGGTTAACATTTTTTTTAAGTTGGGCCTCCAGAGGTGGACACAGTACTCCTGGTGGAATTCCACAAGAGCAGAGGGCAACATCTCTTCCCTTGACCTGCTGGCCATGCTGCTTTTGATGCAGCCCAGGATCTGGGCGACTTTCTGAGCTGCAAGTGAACACTGCTCTCGACCAGTTCATCTCCAAGTCTGTACAGGTGTCGGGGTTGCCATTACCCAGATACAGGAACTTGCACTTGCCCTTGTTGAACTTCATGAGGTGTACACAGGTCCACCTGACAAGCCTCTCAAAGTCCCTCTGGATTGCATCCTTTGCCTCCAGCATGTTGACTACATCATGTAGCTTGGTGTTGCCAAACTTGCTAAGGGTGCACTCAATCCCACTGTCCTTGCTGCTTACAAAGATCTTAAATAGCGCTGGAAGGGTGCAGTCTTCTCCTATGAATGATGTGTTTTAAGATAACTGTCATCCATGTTATTTCCTTTTCTTTCACCAGCTTATCTATTTGTCCTGTAAATACGTGTACATGAAGCACCTTTGAAGGTTCCCACTCTTTCTTGGTGTTCTAAGCATTAGCAGAGTGAAAGTTGTGCTAATAAAAATAATGTCATGTTATCTATTTCTGAAGTCTGAGTATAACGTTAGGCAAATATTTGCCTAAAAAAAAAAATCTCTTACATAACTCTTACACATTTCTCTAAATGCTGACAAATAAATTGGTTACTTTTTGTGTATGACTCTCAGTGATCTACCATTCAGGAAATAACACTGTGAGGTTTGAGAGCCTGAATTTTACCCATCTTACGGTTTATTTCTGTAAGAACATTTTATAAACTTAGACTTACTGTCTCCTGCACTGAGCTGACAAGTAGATGTACCATTAAATCATATAAGCATTAACTCATGAAATATTTTCTTTCCCCCCCCCTTTCTTGGCATGATAAATGAAATCTTAGAACAGAAAAATGTGGCTATGAAATATGCCTTAACTTTCACTTGAAAAGTATCTTTGATAAATGGACAAAAAGTGTGTTGCTTGATTTGTCATTCTCTATCTATAAAACTATTCTATTCAGCTGTTAAAAAGGGAAAGAATAATACCCAGAAAAGTGTTTTTTTTTAAAAAAAAGAAGGGGGAAAATGAGAAGCCTAGTCCCTAGTTTGCATATATTAGCCTTAGTCCTCTCCTCTAAGTACAATATTCATTAGCCAGAACATATAATAAATATTTTTTCTCAGGTGGATCTTGTATTTACAAAAACTGTCAGCAGTTTCCTTGTTCCCAGACTTCATGCTCATTCAGCTTTTGGCATATCTGTAATGACTCTCAAGAAAGGGCTGATTAATTCATACTGTGGTAGCTTTTCAAATTAAGGTTTTTTTTCCAAGAGTTTCACATTTTGATAGCTATCCACCAAGGATTAAACTTTTAGTCGACACAGTTGAATGGGATTTGAAGTTACTTAATCCCTAAAAACTGGCCTCTCAAACTTTTTGCCAGTTCACTTCCCCAGAACAGTATTTCATAATCAACCTCAAACCTAATTTTTTAGAAGTTTTTGATGTAGTACTTTTAAGTAGAATTGTTGCTTTTTACTTGTTTTTGGAAGATATTCTGGCTCTGCAGAAAATTAATCTATTTTGATGCAGAATTTCCAAAGTATTAATGTACTCAGAAGTGACCAAAAAGGTGTCCAAATATATGTTTCTCTCAAATAATTAATCCTCTAGCTGTTTACCTAAAGCCAACTCTTTTGTAATGCTCATGATTTTTCATCAATATAAACAATGAAAAGATTTTTCTTGGGAGGAAGAAATGAAGAGTCAACCCCACAAAAACAGTAATATTCTCTGATGGTGCTCTTTTGATGTGTCAGCAGCAACGTGATGACCAAAAGTAGCAGTGGTTTAGTTCATCACTCATGACTGAAGTGACTGCAACTAAGACAGACATAATGGTCATCTTTAAGAGGAAGCATTCCCTGAATGCCATTTTTGGGATTTTAAAAATTAGGAAAGCGTCACAATGGGCACTAATGTGGTAAGTAGACAAGGAGTTGAAACCTATGCAGTGAGTTTCAACACCTAAATGCTTTTCAGTAGTGTAGTCTTCCAACCTACCACCTTCTCTGGGGATTCACAATGAATTTAAGTCTGAAAATTCTCCAATTAGATTTCTGATTAACATGCATGGGATATGCTCCCATCTTACCTTCCACCCTTTGGTTTTGCATTTATAAAGCATGTATTCCATTAAACCTGTCAGGGAAGCCAATAATCCTAGCAGAGTGTGGACCACAATCAGTTTCCACACATTGTACTGAACTGTAGATCCTAAATCTGAAAAAAGAAAAAAGACAGCTAGACCTGCTAGAAAAAAGACAGCAATCTGCTTGTGACCAGCTTGGCTTGAGTAAATGACAAAAGTGAATGGGAGAGGAAAGAAAGAATGATTAATTTGCTTGCCAGCATTACTTAGAGTGAAGTAGGTGTCGAAAGATAGACCAGCTGTGCAGAACAGGGAGATGCCAAGAGGCTGTCCTACAGTCACGGGTGTGTGAGAGGACACACAGGAAAGGCTGGGATAGGCAGATGAAACCAACCAATGACTAAGGATTGGTTAGCCTGAAGACACAGAACAGGCAGCAGTGACCTTGGAAGCAGGAAGTTGGGTTATGGGAAGCAGGAGCTACCTGGTGAGTGTGTCAGTAGGCTGCTGTCACATACATCTTTTGGCCATGCAGAGGCTCTCATAGCTTCAAGGAAGACAGCTGCACTAATAGATAATGACTCCATCATAAAATTCTGCAGCACCTGTGGGACTTCTGGTAGCTGCTGTATCAGCTTGATCTGTTTTCAATTTACTGTATATTGTTTCCTGTGAAAAAGATCTAGCTGGGAAGCAAGGAGGAAAGTTGCTTATTTCTAGGTGATGCTGCCTGACACATGCAGCACTCTCTGAGTCTTCATCCCCTAGTAGAAACTGGCAAGGGAGGAAACCTGCACACTGTGCACAAATCACCTGATAACTTAATTTTCTAAAAGTGATGTAATATGTTGATTGTAGCAGGGGATGGTGGATACTGTCATCTCTCAGTACACAGTCAATGAAAGCCAGTCAGCCCAAATCCTCCAGGATTCATCCTTCAGGGAACATCCAGGTATTTTCTCTACAGCTTCCATGACATAGGCAGAGAAAGTACTTCTGAGACAATCTTTTGAAGAGGCAGGCTCAAACAATGAATTGGATAGAAGCCTTGTGTGTCTACTGGAAAATCCAGATGCTAGTTCATTGGCAGCTGCTCACTATCACTGCAAGCTTTTTATTATTTGCAGAACAAATTGGTTGTTCTTCTACATATGTCTGCCTAAAATCCACCTGCCAGACAATTAGCTAATTGCCAGCCAATAATCTTTGGACAGGGTGTTGCAGGGTCTCTTAGATGTCAGATCATTTTTTGAGGCATTACAAACTAAGAGAAAGCTGCTTCAAATGAAAATCTAGTTTAAAGCTGCTCTAGGTAATGTCCCTGGCACTGCCAGTTGCAGCGCAGGAAGCAGTCTGGCACAGAAGCGCAGTGTACACTTATCCCAGAGGCATACTGATGATATTGCAAGGAGAACTTTCTGCCTCCATGGAAGATGGACTTCATCTTTTAGAAACAGAAATCCACATTTTCTTGCTCTGTTTTACTCTAGCTATTTTATTAATTTATTTATTTTTTATGTTGGACACTCAGTTGTGCCCCAGGGCAGAACCTGTTAATGACGGTCACTGAATAGCATGGAACAGCAGAGATGAAATGTCAGTATCTCTTACCAGGACACCAGATCAGGGTATGTGCTTGGTTCCTGACCATTTTTTACCACAGTCTGCTAATTCATATGAGAGCTACAAGGATGCTCTTCCTTCACTGGGATTAGCTGCTCTATTTCAGATGCCACACCATGGAAATGCCTTTTTCAAGGACCAAGGAACCTGAACTTGAAAAGAGAGTTTAAACATTCTTTTCTTACAGAATTGCTTGCAAATTAAGACAGAAACATGAGTGAACTCATTTTCAGTAATGTGATAAGAAAGAGCTAAACGAATGGATACGCAGTTATAGAAAAGAGAGGATGAATATAAATGAAATTATCTTTCATGCAGATCTGAATACGCAGATCCACTTTGACGAGTTAACAAAATCTACTGCCTTTTCAACACAGTATTAGTTGTTAATAATATTAAAGGCATTTGATTTCTTTGACTGGGAAGAAAGCCACTCCTAATCACAGGCACTGTAAATACTGGTCTAATTCCTTTCTCTGCTTTATTTTTCAGGTATTAATACAATAGTTCTATGCATTTCATTTCTTTCTGTGCATTGCCAACATGTGACAGAACAGCTCTCCAGGAGGTAGATTATTTTAGGTTCAAAACAGGTTGCTGCAAACACTTTCCTAATCTCCTGATTCATTACAGGGACACCATGTGGGTTTTGAGAGCATGAGTTACTATTATTACAATTACTGTAGCCAAGAGTGAATGAAAAAAAAAAAAAAAAAGGAAGGGACAGAATGGTAGAAAGAGAATAGAGAAAAAAAAATACAGAATCATCATAGTGAAAGAAAAATAAAATCAATTTTAAAAACCTATTTTATGTAGTCATAGTTTTTTCACAGGTAATAATTTTGTATAATTTCACAGGAATTCAAGCACAAGATTAAATCACAAGAAAGGATGTTTTGCATAAACACGTTTAAAGAATTTTGTTAACTTTCAAAATTTCTATATTGTTAATGAGTTATCTCATTAATAGCTCTGGGGGATAATTTGAGAAAGTTAAAGAAAGATCAAAAAGAAAAATTGGGCTCAACTATTTGTTCAGGTCACCAGCACACAAAGTGAAAATCACAGTCCTAATGTAGGCATCTTGTGCAGACACATGCAACGCATGGCTAAAGAAAAAAAGAGGGTTGATCTCACCTGTCTCACCCATCCTTCTTGCTCTGTACTCCCTTCCAGTGTCACAATTTCATTTTAAACCAACTTATTTCCAAATACTTAAGCTTTCCTGGGAATTTGTTGCAAGTTTTGTTGTTTTGTATGGTGTATCAACCAACTATTCATATTTATCATCTGCTTGTACAAAACAATGTTCTAATCTATTGTTGTGTAACACAATTCCTTGACCCACCTTTAATACACTGATTTATGATTCTATATTAACATATGTTTTTATAACTTAAATCTTTATGGTTTTTCTTTTAAATCATATTTTTACTTAATTTAATGTTACTGGTATTAGAATTCTGCACCAACATTCATTAAAACTTTACCCTTGAAAGCTAACAAAACATGAAAAATACAGTTTTTAAGGACTATATTGAAAAGACCTATATGATAGTCATTAGGAAACCTTTTGTTGCAGCTGTTGGTAGCCTGTTGTACCATGATTTATCAGCATTCATGCCTAAGGACATCTTGATGCAGTGTGCTTCAATGGGCTCCTCTGTGAGCAACCTGTGCTTTCAGAGCCCAGAGCATGCTCGCTTAAATAAAAACTGGCTGAAAACTTGGAAAAGGCAAAAGATGGGTCTTCGTATGGAAATCTGAGGTCCCAAAGAGGGTTCAGGAACAAAGACAGGTTGAGGGCACATGGCTCAACACAGGGAAGAAGGGGGGATCAGAGGGTCCAAGGGGAACAGGGGAAAGTGGTGCAGAGGAGGGGCAGCCAGCAGGGAAACCAATGGGATAACAGGGGTGGAGCACTGCAGCAAGCCAGGACTAATCGGGATCAGGAGAGGGAAGAACATTCTAGGAAGCACACATAAGGTGAACAGGAGGAGCAGGGGTGGAACAACTAAACCAATAGGACTCAAGGGATTAACATGAGGCTGAAAAGGTCAATGGGAGGCACTGCTCACCATAACAGAGGGGTGTTTCTCCTTGCCTGCTCTTGCCTCTCGCGAGATAAAGGGCCAGATTTAGTAGTAAAGACTTATAGGTTTTGATAATGTTATTATAAATAATTAAGTGTTAGTCTACAGAAGGTGTAACTAGAAACATTAGGTTAAATACTGTGTTGTAGGTATTTAGTGGGTATAACTGCCTTTCATACCACTCACAGCAGTTTATGAGTTTTGGGCAAAAGAAGTACTTTCACCTTTGTTTTCAGCTGTATTTTTCTGATTGGCATGCTGAGAAACGTAAAAATGTAAAAATTAAAAACAGAAAATGAAAGTGAGCTCACAAAATTAATATAGGGTGTAAGGAAAACTTAGATGATCATTGAGACTGAAAAAAAATTTACACTAAGATACTCTATGAAATCCCACTCAAAAAATACTGCCTAATTAATGGAAAAATAAGTTTTCATAGTTGCTGCCATTGTCTAACTTTGCATGACACCTTTTTTTTCCCTGGTCACAATAGTCACTTGAATCACGGGGATTTATTTCTCATCATAAAAATGTTAAATAAAATGTTTGTTGGAGTGTGAAAAAAACAGTACAGTACCTCTTCCTGATAATTGTTCTAGTAAAATAAATAAAATAGGAAAAGGCTCATTCCTCTTTATGTTTTTTAATTGTACAGCATATTTCTACTCCAAATGTTAGCCAAGCAACTCCATCAAGAACTTCGTTCCAACTAATTTGCGTATTTACTGGAGCTTTTGTACATTTAGACAAGTAGTTAGCCTTAAATGAACGAGAAAGAACTCAGTTATAAGTTTTCCAAACAAAGCAGTTTTCATTCCACAAAATATGCTTCAATCAAGTCCACCACTGAACAAACACATTATGAGTCCTTTCTGACTCAGCATATTCTATGATTTATATGTTCCAGCAAGCTTGGAGAAAATTGGAAACCAAGCCTTCTGCTAGGCAGAGTTCTCTTTGTTCTTTCAATGTCATCTGCAATGGGCCTGATGAAATACCATAACCTGATATATCTGTGTGTAGTTAATAAACACCAATATTGGTTTATAAAAAGGATGAAATTACTACCTGAGGTTTACTACATACCTCCCTCCTAGTTTCAGTATTTTCTGGTATCACAGAGTCAACAAACTAAGATACACGATTTACCAAAGGGCAAACCTACGAAATGTTAAGAGCTGCAAAGGGGAGCATGCCAGCCAGCAAGAAATGTTAGCAGTTCTAGTCCCTTCCACTAATGATGGTAAAACAGTCAGAGATGGAAAACTATGTAAGGTGGAACAAAGTACGTCAATTCCACAGCCACTCTCTTATCAAGCATTAAACGTACCACATTAGAAATAATTTTTCTATTGTAGTATTGGCAACTCCAGTATTGACACTAATTAAGGTTTCATTAGGATTACTCTGAGCAATGTTTTGCCAAGTGGGAACAGATAAGATGGGTCTGATTCTCGGCCCTCCCGGTGACGCCCATTTGCCTTCCATGAGCAGCTGCAGTGTGAGCAGCACTCAGTCCCTTGGCGCTGCTGGCCCCAGAGCCATCCCTGCTGAGCAGTTTTCTTACGGGGACATCCACCGTCCACTGCTTTGGTTTCTGAGGTCCAGACAAGCAGCCAGCAGAAAACAAGAAGCCCGGCTGCCGCGGACACGTTCTTGGTGCCTTTTCCAAGTGCCGCTGGCATAAATACAGAACCAACGCAGTCCTTGCCTGGGGCAGAGGGGAACCACTGAATTGTCCCCACAGAGCCGTCCAGCTCCTCGCTGAGGGCAAAGGGTGGCAGAGAGCAAGGGCACGGCGGGCACAGACACGGCCCCTCTGGGACGCCGGGGCGGGAGAGGGAGCCAGGGGCAGGAGAGGGCGATAACCAGGGGCAGGAGAGGGAGCCAGGCTGCAGGAGAGGGAGCCAGGCTGCAGGAGAGGCCGCTGCGGCCGCCCCCCTGCTCCCCGTGCAGGCTCCGTGCGCGGCGGGAAGGCGGCGTTGGGCGCTGCTCCATGCGCTGTCCCTCGGTGCCCTCGGCAGCACTCTGGAGACGGGAGTGCCGGGCCGTTTCCCTCGGGGGCTCTCGGGGCGCTCTGCCCGGTGCTCGCATTCCCGGGGCTCGGCTCCCCCTGACCGGCGCAGGAACATGCCGGGCTGGAGCCGTGGTTGCTCTGGGTTGGCCCGGCTCGGTTCCTCAGCGCCGTGCGGGGCTCGCCGTCCTTCAGAGCCCGGTCCTGGCCTTCCAAATCAGCATGCCCCGAGCAGGAGCTCCTCGGGTTTAAAAATAACCGTTCAACAAAGCCGGGTTAGATCATGGTCCTGAAAGAGGGACGGATGGTGATTTGGGAAGTGCCAGGTGAAGACAACGCTGCCAAATGCCCACAGTAACTCATGCTTTTGAAAGCCCTCTACTTTGAATGAAAAGAAACATTTCACAACCTAAATTACCGTTTTAGTTTGCAATTTCCTACAATTACTTTCATTTTGTTTACTGGTAGTTTTGTTGGAATAACTGAAAACAGAGATTGTTTCAGCTACACAAGTCCCCAGCTCTAAAATCAATATGTGTGGACCTTTACTCATTGTATGCTCACTTGTCCGGGTGGCGTGATAATGAAGAAAATTCCCTACAGAATTATTTTATTTCCCTTTCACATTCTTTAGAAATATTATGATACCTCTCGAGAGAGTTAAACCCTGTTTTTTAAAAAGCTGTTTTCTCTGAAAAAGTTTCTAAACTGACACTACCTGCTCTTTGAGGAGAGCGGGTAGCAAGTGCCTCATTAAATTTCCTTACTTCAGGACAAGTGGTGGGTGGCTGCTGCTTTGGGCACACAATTGTTGTTCAGGAGGACTTGTGCAGTCAGAGGGCTGGGTGGCAGTAGTGAAATAGTGCAAGATCTGTGTCACATTCACAGGCTTGCCTCAGAAAGCTCAGGCTTAATTAGATACTTCCGGAAGAACGGGCATCTGGAGATGTAATGGTTACTGGTGTGGCAGTCTCTGAGCTTCATCATATGCTTGGTAATGTGACTCAATGCGAGAGCTGTGCTTTCTGAAACATTCACTGCCTCTAAATCAGTTTCCCACCTTCTGCCTTTTAACAGGCTGTAAATAAAATGCATCAGAAGGAATATGTTGGAGATGAAAGGGAGACCAGGGAACATGTTGGACTTCTCTGGAAGGAAGTGGGAGAACTGATGGCCTCGTCTATGAAGAAGGCTGATACACTCAGTGACTATTTTGCCTCTGTTCACTGGCGAATGCTCCAGCTACACCACCCAAGTGACAAAAGGAAAAGACAGACTGAGAGAACAAAGTGGGTAACGGTGTTGGTGGATAAGGGAAGAGTAACTGATATCATTTGCTTGGGTTTCTGGCAAGTGTTTGTCAGCATGATGTCCTTTCCTCTAAACTGGAGAGATGGATTTGATGGATGGACTACTTGGTGAATAAGGAATTGGCTGAATGGTTGCACACAAAGGTTTGTGGTCAGTAGTTTGATGTCCAATTGGACAGCAGTGTTCAAAGGCATCCTCAGGAGTCAGTGTTGGGGCTGGTGCTGTTTGACGTCTTTGTCAGTGACATTGACAGAGGGACTGAGGCACTCTGAGCATGAGTAGTAGAGCATGGTGGAATCACTGGAACCTTTAGGGATAGCTCAGCATGGTAAGAGATGTGCCAAGCTAAGGAGCATCCTTTCAGAAGGGTTCAAATAAGCTAATCACTGCCCATTTAAGGGACATTCCATTCAAGGGACATCCCTCCAGGGCAAGGTTATGGACAGAGCCCTGTCAAGCGTATGGGCCTCCACAGCAAGTGGTCTTAGATTGCACCAGGAGAAGTTCTGATTAAATACCAGAAACAATTTTCTCCTGTTGGAGTGGTCAGGCATTGAAATAAATGGCTTGGGGAGGTGTTGGAGTCACTGCCTCTGGCAGTGTCCAAGATCCCTCTGGGTGGTTTAGGGGTGATGCTGGTGGTGCCAGGGTTGGGGGGGTGGGGGGGGTGGGCGGGGGCTGTGTGACTCTCAGGGTCTCTTTCCTCTCTCATGACTCTCCATGGTTCATTGGTGACCCACCAACCTATGGGTGCTGGTTTGGGGCTGGCCATAGCAACCCTAGGTCTGGAGGAGACCCACTTGGGGTGATCCAAAGCAGCTGGTGATAGCTGAAGAGGCAAGGACATGTCCAGGTAAAGGCAGCCCATGTGGCTCCCTCAGGACTCTGGACAGGCTGTGGGCCAGCTACCCTCTGTGGGGCCCAGCCTGGCCCTGCAGGACACTGATTTTCGGCTGTGCCAGGAAGGGGCAGCAGTAGAGGCTGCACAGTGGCTGCCTGAGGCGGGAAGGTTGTTCCGAGGGGAAGCTGGCTGCTGGCTGAGGGCCTGGGGCAGCTCTGCAGGGCAGGAACCAGGCTCTCTGACCCTACCTCTGGCACCAGCTCCTTGGAGGTGGGAGAAGCTGCATGTCCTCTGGGGGCTTGGGAGGGGAGGGTGAGGCACAGACTGACTGATGGGGGCACGACTCACATGCCTGGCACTCAACTCAAGACTCCCAAGTGACAAGTGACAGGCACTGGGAGTTCCGTCTCCTGCAAAACCTCACAGTCTTTGCTCTCTGTCTTCTTTGCGCAGCTTGAGGACACTAACTTGTCCCACTTATTCTTCTCTGGCAGCAAGACCTTGGCCCTATGCTGTGGAGCCTCACATATTCCCAGTTGTCCTGCATGAGCTCTTTGTCACTGTCATTTTCCCAGCTAGACTGCATGAATGGTTGGTTACCATTGCCTTTATGCAGCTCCTGGCCAGTGGAGTCTTCCTCTTTAGAAAACTCTTGGCCAATGCATTCTTCCCAATCAGACAGTTCTTGGTGGCTACTGACTTCTCTGTGGGATACCTCTTCCTTGTTGCATTCATCCCAATCAGAGAGTTCATGGTAGCTACCAACTTCTTGGGAGAGCTCTTGGTCAATGCGTTCATCCCAGTTGGACTGCTCCTGAAAGCAACTGTGCAGGTGTTGCCCGACAGAGAGACAAGAAACAACTAGGTTGTTTAGTGCGGTGCTTTATTGAGGGCCCTGGGGTCTGAGGACTAGCGTCCAAAGTCAGAGCCCACAGTTCCCCTTTTTCATCAGGTTTTTATATCCTTTTACAAAGTGGTCTACATACAGAAGTACACATTCTTCAAGACAATACAGCTACATAAATCTTGTAGATATTATTCCTAAAAGTCATAAATTCTACATGCTTGTCTACTCAAAACTGTAGGCTACCACCCTTTAATCCCCCTTGCTTGTCTTCCCACCACCAGAACCCTTTATCATTGATTACACATTAACCTTTATAGTTTATTATTTCATTGTGTTCTGCATGCTCAACTAGATCCTTTAGTTATTAGTTTGTAGTTCTTAGTACATTCCCAGGCCTGTTTCCCAGGCCTGTTTCCTAGGGCCTGCTTGTGAACTGCTGCTTTCTAAGCCTTAGCATAACTACTGCTATTGCTATATCTACATTAGTTCTTTTTCTCGTTATTTTGGTATCACAGGCTTCCTCTTGGGAAACTTCCCAGCAGCTACAAGCATGTCCAGGGGTCCTGTCTAGCTCACTGCAGGCTTCCCATAGGGATAGTTCTAAATACCTATTGTCATGCCTTGGGATCAGCTCTGGCTCACTACAGGCTTCCCCTTGGGAAATATCCCAGCAGCTAGCAGCATCTCCAGGGTCAGCTGTGGCTCACTGCAGGCTTCTCCTTACAACACTTCCTTTCCTGGTTTCTGCTGTCATTCCACTGGAAGGACTCTTCCTGGTTTCTTTCATTCTTTGGAGTCAGTTCTTCCTTACTGTTGGCTTCCTGTTGGGAAACTTCTTGGTAGCTCCCAGCTTTACCCAGGGACAGCACTCAATCACTTTGAGGATTGCCCTTGGGAAACTTCCAGTAGATAGCAGCATTTCCTAGGGATAGCTCTGGCTCACTGCAGGCTTCCCTTTGGGACCCTTCCTTGCAGTAACCAGCTTCTCCTGGTTAAATGTGTGTCTCACTGCAGGCTTTGCCTTTGGATACTTCCAGTAGATTCCAACATATTCCAGGGACAGGTCTGGCTCACTGCAGGCTTTCCTTTAGGAAACTTCCCAGTAGATACCAGTCTTTGCTAGGGGCAGCTGTGCCTCAATGCAGGCTTCGCCTTATGATACTTCCCAATAGATAGCATCTCATTTTCCAGGGGCAGCTGTGGCTCGCTGCGGGCTTCCCCCTAGGAAACTTCCCAATAGATAGCAGCATTTCCCAGGGACAGCTCTGGCTAATGGCAGGATTTCCCCTAGGAAACTTGCCAGTAGATAGCAGAATTTCTCAGAGTCAGCTCTTGCTCACTGCAGGCTTCTCCTTAGGACTCTTCCTGGTTTCTTCTTTGGAGTCAGCTCTTCCTTAGTGCAGGCTTCCCATTGGGAAACTTCTTGGTAGCTCCTAGCTTTTCCAGGGACAGCACTCACTCACTTTGAGGATTGCCCTTTGGAAACTTCTCAGTAGATAGCAGCATTTCCTAGGGATAGCTGTGACTCACTGCAGGCTTCCCTTTGGGACCCTTCCTTGTAGTTACCAGCTTCTCCCGGTTAAATGTGTGTCTCACTGCAGGTTTTGGCTTTGGATACTTCCCAGTAGAGTCCAACATTTTCCAGGGGCAGCTGTGCCTCAGTGCAGGCTTTGCCTTATGAAACTTGCCAATAGATTGCATCTCATTTTCCAGGGGCAGCTGTGGCTCACTGTAGGATTCTCCCTAGGAAACTTGCCAGTAGATAGCAGAATTTCCCAGAGTCAGCTCTTGCTCACTGCAGGCTTCTCCTTAGGAGTCTTCCTGGTTTCTTTCATTCTTTGGAGTCAGCTCTTCCTTACTGTTGGCTTCCTGTTGGGAAATTTCTTGGTAGCTCCCAGCTTTTCCCAGGGACAGCACTCACTCACTTTGAGGATTGCCCTTGGGAAACTTCTCAGTAGATAGCAGCATTTCCCAGGGACAGCTCTGGCTCACTGCAGGTTTCCCCTTGGGAAACTTCCCAGTAGATAGCAGCATTTTCCAGGGACAGCTGTAGCTCACTGCAGGCTTCCCCTTGGGAAACTTCCTAGTAGATAGCAGCATTTCCCAGAGTCAGCTATAGCTCACCGCAGGAATTCCATTAGAAAACTTCCCAGTAGATAGCAGCATTTCCCAGAGTCAGCTCTGGCTCACTGCAGGCTTCCTTTGACACCTTTTCTTATAGTTAGCAGCTTCTCCTAGTTAACCCTCTATCTCACTGCAGGCTTTGGCTTTGCTTACTTCCCAGTAGAGTCCAACATTTCCCAGGGGCAGCTGTGGCTCATGGCAGTGTGATAATTGATGAATGATTCGTGTTAGTCATAGAAGTTTTGCAGTTTTTATAAACCAGAATACTTACAACAAAAAAAAGAACATGCACGTAGATAAAGGGAAATACATGATTAAAGCCATTCTGTTTAAATCCCCCTGTTAGGAATTTTGTACATTGAATATTGTATACCAGTTTGTAAAAGAAAAAAATAAAGTGTTTTCCACAATCTGAAAGTTTTTTTGCAGAATGAGGTTTCCTGTCTTTGTGTAATCAATTACAACCTGAAAGAGTTTGCAGAATCAGATTCCTGCCTTTCCTGGCTGCTAAAGATCAGGCTTTCTACTTTGCCTGTTTTTATCTACCAAGACCAGATGGTTACATGACCAATTGTCTGGAGAGCTGTCCCATGGAACTTGGGAAATTTCTTTGACCACCACTGCTTACCTTGCAGAATTACTACAACAAAACAATAACAATTAATGATTACTACAAGGAAAACCATACTATAAAAAGGGAACTGCAAACCAAGTTTAATGGAAGCGTGGAGTGGGCGGTGACCCCTCCTGTCTTCCCCAGTGCACTGCTTGCTCTATCCATATAAAATAAACCAATCTAAATTTTGTTAAATATCAAGATTTTGTTTCTCATTTATAACAGCAGGATTAAGCTAAAGAGGATGTTTGCTCTTAGTTACGCTTAGGCAAAGTTCAGCTCATAATGTGCTCTGAGATTTCTTTCTGAGAAGAAAATTTGTATTAGTCATGAACACTGTAGCAATGTTTTCTGATACTGTAGGGCTTGCAGCTGTTATGAGTCTAAGCCTAGCATTGGAAAATAATTCCAAAGCCACCAGAAGTGCTACCACTTTACCTTGTGAATACCCATTTCTTGCTTCCCTAGCCCCAGGAGAGGAAGGATGAGGGGAAAGCAATGTAATGAATGTGGGCTCCTATCATTCCAAAGTCCTTTCTACTTCAAAAAGCATTTATTTTTCCCTAAATTACACTAGCAACAGCACTCCCATATATGTGGCTACATGAGCAGAAAGCCTACAGTGTCCTGAGGGCTCCAGTTCCAGATTTTGTCAGCTGTTTGCCTGCTAACTAAGAGGAGCAAGTCATCTCACCTCACGATATTCAGGTGCCTTTGCATATTCACATAGTTCCTGGCAGTGAGCATAATTTAGATTTCTGGGGGGCAGCCTTTTCATTCTAGACTGATGCAGTAACAAAATCACACCCCTGCATTTTCAGTAACTTGCCAACCCACTGCATCACTTTTCAGTTGCAATACATTTTTTTTCAAAAATTCAAAAATCCCATCAATTCAGGAGATGTAGATATTTTGTGAACTTTATTTCCTAATCCATGATCTCAGCACTTTAGTTAGATTATATCACTATTAAGTATATCCCACAGCAACACAAAATCTTGGCTTACAAAAGTTATATAGAAGCAATAGCCTAGTTCTATTTTTTGCTCAATTCTGGGGTTAAAATTTAAAGTGTTAGATGGTTTTGATATATGACTGGCCTTTGGGAGAGAGTTATGAACATAAAAGTAGTTTCAATTTTCTTTACTTTCTTGCACCTATTTCAATACCATAGTTAATTTCTTCCTATTTCTATATGTGAAGAAAAAAAAAAGTTTGAGGTGTCCTTCTCATTTCTTTATAACAAAATATAAGGAACAGGGTCCTGTGTTTAGTTTGATTCCTCTTGTTTTATCCTGATAAAATAATTTTAGTGACATTTCAACACAGTATTTTGATGAAAAATAGTATTTGCTTTAAGAATACCTATGTATAATTTTCGTTATCACCTCATGAAAAGCCTGATTCTCTGCAATTTTAAGACAATATTCTCATCAAGAGACTGAAATATCACAAAGAATGATCTCCTGGTGAGAAGAACCAAAAGATAAATTTCTCTGAGCAAAATGCAAATTAATTTCACAGGGTTTTGCTCTGCACAGCAAAGGGAACCATAGCAACATAAGCAAGCATATACATTCAATAGCAGTTGTTGGCTGATACAACTGAGACAAAAATTAAAGAGAAAAATCAATAATGTTCGAAGTTTGCAAGCAAAGATGTGATCATCATTCAAATTTTGCATTTGCATTCAGAGCTCATACAAAATCAGGTATAGAAGTCACAGATAAGTAAATTTAAAACCTCTGGGTTGCATTTCTATTGACAAATTCTAGTAACTGGAAGAGTGCCTTGTGAAATGCAAGTCTTTGTGCAGTGTGTAGGGTGTTTGGTGATAGCTTCCAGTTCCTGGAGATTCAGTGAATTAGAAAGATAATCTACTCTGCTGGATGCTACTGCATATATTACACTGATTAACAATCCTGATCTTTTTCTGTAGATGGCCTGTCATGACACCAGCATCAAATGCTGTTTTACTTCTCCTGCAGACTGGACATTATTTTGCTTGGAGAGTCACAGTCTGCTTGGGAATAGTAACAGAAAAGTTCAGACTGGATTCAATAGCAGCCACTGTAGTTTGCTATGTGGAAAAAGAACAACAGAAAAAAAAAATCCCAGAAGCTAAAAAATCCACCCAGAGCATATCTATTTTACAGTATATAGCATCAATTTGAATTGAGATAATGACTTTGGTTGATAAAGGCTCTGTAAGACACAAAGCCTTTGAGTAAGCAGTTTGATTTGTACTTTATGACCTTCAGATTAAAATCTGGCATTTATGCACATGATAATTAGATGAGAACTGACCTGAAGCTCTCAAACCTTGTAATTATTAAGAAACAGCAGGTGACTGAAGAACTTAGTGTGGGAATTTCCATTGGAGATTTTCAAGGAGTGGTTTCCAGTGCAGCATGACTCAATAAACTCCTCATTAACCAAGAACCAGATTTATAAAAAAAAGCCAGTGTGCACATTAGACAAAGTGTCTAGTGTTATCCTTGTTTATAGAGGGAGAGAATTAGCAAATACATGGCTTTACCTCTGTAAATGGCTTTTTTTTTCCTATGGAAGGAACATACTGAATCCCATGGCTATCTACATTTTTAGGATTGTGAGAATTTCCACATAGGGTGGGTCTAAGACTAGAAGTGAGGAATGATCTGTAAAATACAGCTTTATTCCAAAGAATTGAAGGCTTCACTCTTCTCTAGTATATGTAAGGGAAGTAAGAGAGGCAGTGTGATTCAGTTGTAAAGGTATCTTCAGGAAGAGAAAATGGTAGGTATTTTAGGACTTTTCCAGTTCAGTAAAAAAAAAAAAAAAAAATGTAATGAAAGTAAATGTTCTGGACTTAAAACTGTGTAATTTAGAAGAGAAAAATTAAGTACATTTTTACAAAAGCCATGATTACTCAATTATCTGAACCACCAAGATAAGCAGTAAATATTAACAAGAACAGTATTTTTGTTATCACACTTATTCTTGAGATCTTCAAATTAAGTTTGAATTATTTCTGGGCATACATGTTGGCTGAATTCAAATTACTGAGGTTAATATGGAAATAACTGAGAGAAATTCAAAATACATTAGAAGTCAAAGAAATGGCTAGTTCTTCCTAGCGTTCAGATTTATCCATAAGCATTTCCAAATCAACCTTTTTAAGCCAGTGTGCTTTGTATTCAGTAGCAATACATGGAAGAGATCTAAAGGGTGTGTGTGTTTGTAAATAAGGAGTGGTGAAAAGGGGAAATAGGTTTTTGTACATCTCCTGCAATGCACTTCTCTCTTCTTCCCTCTCTTCCTCCAAAAACTCTCATGGTCATTTCCTAACAGTCAGCTTACCAACTGAGAAGGATTTATCTTAGAAGGATAAGAAAGCTTGATGGAGGTAATACTTAGCAAAATGGATTTATGTCTGAATTACCAATAGCCCTTGCCAGTTTAATTGTTCAATTCATAAAGCATATTGAAAGACATGGAGCAAGGCTGCTTCTATATACAAAAATGTATATAAATGTTTTCCAGCTATATAATCTGGACAGTAGTAAAACACCCCACTAATTTCTGCTCCAAAATGCAAAGCCTGAGCAGATGGACAGTCAGAACAGCACTGTAGTTGACATCAGGATTTTGCTAATAGCACTGGAATGGTGACTGTGACTTGGTAAGCAAAATATTTGCATGATTGAGTTAGTCTGTATTCCCTTATGCTTTTAAAAAAATATTTTTAAAAGCACAGTTGCAGAATTCTAAGTTTCTGATTATCAAAACAGCAGCCTAGGATTAGAAGACTGTCCTAGTCAAGCAAATGCTTCTTCATGCAAAAGATTACCTAATTTTTTTAGTTATTGAAGACTTTTTATAGGGAATTCATTTTGCAGTGGGCAAATCTGAGCAGATTGGGAGCAGCCAGAGATACCTGGAACGTTTGTGCAGTTGTGATGAAACCTCTTGATTAATTTAATATCTTCAGAAGCAGCAGATACCATGGATTATTAATGCTCCAGATGCCTGAAAGCATGCTTGTGGTACAAATGGAGACCAAGGCAGGGTGTCCCTAATTTATCATTGGACACAAGCTCACACGGGGCAGCAGCAGTGCCTGGCAGGTGTGGGAGGTGACATCCACAGCAGGAGGTGCTGTCTGGAGGCAGGGTGTGCTAGTTCAGAGGCACTCCTGGGTGCACACAGCTTCCAGGCTCTCAGCCTGCGTGGGTTGAGTACTGGTAGCAATAGTCTGAGGGGTCTGCTGCCATGAAACTCACCTGGGAAATGTTACCTCAGCAGTGAACTGTGTTGAAGCATTACCTTCAGCAATGTACCACTTGAAATCTTGATAATCTTGCTGAAACTTTCCTCCTAAATCCCTGTGGATATAAAATCAATCGTTTTCAATGCAGCTTTTACGTGAGAATGCCTTGTTATCACCTGCTGTGTCATGTATATTTTTTTAGATCAATACCAACAGTATTTTTTTCCAAGCTAATTTTCCTAGCTTACCTTATTTTTCTTCCTGTATACCCACAACAGAGCTATTTCCAAGCTGTTTGAAGTCAGCAGAAGCACTACTAGAGACTTCAAAGGAACCTGAATGTGTTTTCAAGAACAGATCAGAACATGCCTCCTGTGCTGGAGGATCAATTAGCCCAGGGAATGTGAAGTGCAAGCAGAGACAGCACCAGGCTCTGTCATTTCCCACAGAAAAGCGTAATTCTTCTGAGCAGAGAAGATATTTGTGCAGATTACCTGTTATGTTTGGGGAGGTAGGTTTAGGGTTGCATTGTGCAGTCTAAGAAGGCAGAAACCATTTTAATTTGTGACTGGTGACAAGATGAGTTTTTAGACTAAAACAGTTTGCTGGTGGAAGTAGCTATACATCTTGTTTCTAACACATCTTTGCACTGAAGATGTATCCTGAATTAAATCTGATTTGATTTCAGTGAATCTGCTAGTTAATGTTTCTATTCTGCAGTCCCATGCTTCCCTCCACAGAGCCTGGTTTATTTTAAAGCAGACACAATGCATTTCTCTTAACCCCTGACCCCCTTTATAAGCCAGCTTGACTTAGTTGTGATGTCTTAAACAATATGAAATTTTTTACTGAGGTTCTAATTGCCTCATCTTGAATGGCAGTAATTATTGCCAAACCAGTTTGTTGTTTTTTGGGTTTGTTTTTTTAATTACTGTTCCAAGAATGATGGCCACTTATATCCATGTGCTATATGATTTCCTAGTGTATCCAGATATATCAGCTGGTTTTTTTTCTTGTCCAGAGGAAAATGCTCTCAGTCTGCTTTGAAAAAAAAAAATCTAGATTAATCTTCTCTGCAAGGCTAAAATTCGTGTACTTAGTGGTTTTGGTTGATTGTCAACAAAATCAACTAAATGTATCTGCAATTTTCTGTGTTTATTGTTCTATCAATTATAACTGATATAATTTGCTTTGTGATTTTTGCACTGCAATTGGCTTATCACTCACCATTTATTGTGTCTTAGGCAATAGGACGCATTTGCTGCTTGGATTTAGAAAGGTTCATAAAGCAAGATCCCATTAAATCTGTGTCCATACTGGTTTCTTTTTTAATTCTTACCATGTCTCCATTTCATGATAAACAAGCACAGACACTGCTCAGCAAATTACTTTGTAATTACAGATACCTGAAGATAAATAAAATCTGTTTTATTTTTATTTTTTAATTCACTTGGGAGAAAATTCACTCTTTTATGCATGAATAGGAACTTATACTGAAGGACAACTTAGGCAAAGTTAGTGATTATTTATATTGTGAACAGAATTATGATCTAAGTTGTACGTACAGAAGCCCAACAATTTACTTGAGCAATTAGCCTGAGGCTAATGTGCTTCCTTGACTGGTGATGTGACTCCGTGAGCTCTGTGTTTTAAATAATATTATCCATATAATTAATATAGATTGAGGAGATGTTCAGAATTATAATGAATATGGTAACTCTTCAGCTTAACAGATAATTATATCAGGAGGAAAGAATTAGCCAAATTGTGCTGGGTTTTGGCAGACAGTAACATTGGGTAGCTATATTTGGCTTCATTTGTCCCCAGTTGATACAGGCGACACAGTCTCCTGAGACAGACAGATGGACATGGCTCACTCTGTTACCTGGTTCACTGTCTTCTTGTCTGTGGTGCTCTTCTTATAGCAAAAAGCTGCTGCTGGTAAAAATTTAGCATAGAGACTCATGAGCAAAACATACAGGCACACAGCAAAGATTTGGAATATTGAAATATTGTTAAAATTTCCTTTATTTCCACCCTGTTTATTTTGTGTGCATTTTAATTAATGAAAGCTCTCTGAAGCCAAGGCATTAAGGTTCAGAGGAAAGTTGTTATTTTGGATTCAGATACTAGAGTTTTAGCCTCTTGGAAATAGTTGAAATTACTCTAAGTGTTCTTAATTTTGAAACATTTTGATGCCAGTAATCTGCCTACTGTTTCCTACTTCAGTCTTGGCAGTTTTAAATTTCACTGCACACTGGTTTAATTCCTGCTTATGTGCCAAGATACTAATTACTAGTTATAATGATAATAAAAATTGCCTGAAACTAGGCCAAAATGTTCCTCATTTGGGAAAGAAAATACGCATACCTGTTTTGAAACTATAAAGGTCTTCCCAACACTATAAAATCCCCACAAGTAGGGATTTTTTTACAGAGGTGAGTCATTAGGTGTAAAATATAATATACATGTAGCATACAAATACATGTATATAACCATATATAATACTGTGGACAAAGCATGAGACCCTGATTATTTTTATGCTACCTATTGACTGCTTTCCTTCTAATTCTGTCCTTTCCTAACTTTTTTCAGATTCACCAATGAAAATGCTGTTTCTACAAAAGGTGTAAAATACATAGTCACAGCCACTCCATGACCTCTTCAAATTCTTTTGTGTATCAAAAAATGTATTTACTGAGGAGTGCAAATATAATATGCTTGGGAAAAAAAAAGTATCCCTTTTGGTAAAAGGTAACTTTCGTGGTGCTAATTTTCCTATAGCATTTTTCTGTCAGTGAGGTCTAACATCTGTCCTAGTGCTGTGAGATAGTGATACAACTTCCTCACTCCAGAGAATTGGGTTTTCTGGTGCATTCATAGCACTCATTTTCACTAGTGCCTAATCTTTTTAGTGCCTAAAAAGTATAGAGACAGTAAGACTGAAAATAAAAACAAAATTAAAATAATTTTGTGCTTGTGTGCAAAGAGTCATTCATCCTTGGCAATTGTAGTAACAGGTCATGCCTTAATTATGGACCCCTCTTATGGCATCCTCTGCTTTTATCAGGTTTCTATCTGAGTGGTGTGCATTCACTTTTTGTAAGGAAAATAATATGAACTCTAATTTTTCTTGAAGAGTATTCATCTCACCAAAATTATTCAAAGAGAAAAAAGAGTTTTAATTTTTTTCATGCTCAAGGACTATTACACAGGAATATAATGTGGAACTATAAATACAGTTCTATAAAACTTTTTTTTTTTTTGCCATTAAAATGAAGTTATAAAACCCTTTTGTATTTATCACAGAATCATACAGGAAATGACTCATTAGGGCTGGAAAAGACCTCAAATGTCACAGAGTCCAGCCTTTGAACAAACACCACCATGCCAACTGAAACAGCACTGAGTGCTGTGTCCAATTGCTGCTTCAACGTTTCTGGGGATGTTCACTCCATATCTACCCTGGGCAGCTTGTTCCAATTCTCAACCACCCTTTCAGTGAAAAAATCCTGCCTGGTGCCCAACCTGAACCTCCTCTGGTGGTTCATAGCTTGAGGCTGAGAAGAGGCTGATCCCTGCCTGGCTGCAGACTGCCTTCAGGGAGCTGTAGAGTGGTAAGGTCTCCCCTGAGCCTCCTTGTCTCCAGGCTGAGCAGTCCCAGCTCCCTCAGGCTCTTCTCATGGGACTGGCTCTAGACCCTTCACCAGTTCTGTTGTCCTTCTCTGGAGTTGCTCCATCACCTCAATGTCTTTTAGTGAAGAGCCTGGATCTGGACACATAGTTGTGTTCCCACTAGTGCCAAGTACAGGGGGAAAATCTCTGCCCTGGCCCTGCTGGCTGCACTGTTTTGTTACAGGTCAGGGTGCCATTGGCCTCTTGGCCACCTGGGCACACACTGGATCGTGTTTAGCTGCTGACCAGTATCCTCAGGTCCTTTTCTGCCAGGCAGCTTTTCAGCCACTGTGCTTCAAGTGCTGCATGGAGTTATTGTCACTCGAGGCTAATGACCAACACTGTCTTGTTGAACCTCATACTCTTGGCCTTGCCATGCTAATCCAGCCTGTCCAGATCCCTCTGCAGAGCCTTCCTGCCCTCCAGCAGATCAGCACTCCCACCCAGCCTGGTGTCACCTGCATTACTCTTGTGATGCCTTAAACTATGACATTAAAACTTCCTACTGATTTTAATGACCTTTGAATCAAACTCCCAGTGTTTTACTTGCTTTTAATTTTGATTGATTTCCACTGATTCAGAGCATTTTCAGCAAACAAAACAAACACCCAAACACACAGGAGAATCCTGGTGAATTCTCCAGTAGGAGATGAAATTTAACTACTCTATGACTCATGGAATGACATGCATGGTGAGTTTATAAAATCAAGATTGTAACAAAGAGGCCAAATGGGTGGTTTAATTAGTAAGACAAATATTTGTAATCCCTCCACATTGCTGTGTTTGTGCAAAGTCTTTGTGTCATCTATCCACTACATAATTAAGCTAAACAGAATTGTTATGTTAATGAACCCCCAAAGTATCTCACTGACTTCCAATGACTTACACCACTGATGTTGTCCATACACCCACAGAGCTGAATATTAAATAAATAATGCAAAAATCAAGAATTTTTTTGCAGCTGCATCAATAAAAACCTTTAGTGGATAAAGTATTCTACAGGTTTGAACTCCTTTCTGCATGAAGTAAATTCAGACAGCTGCTGGTACTTGCTAGTGGTCTAGCTGAAAATCAAAAAAATTCTTTGGGACAGTTTGTTTGGTCCTATAATCATCTTCTACTTTTTGTTAGGAATAAAGGACTCCTGACAGGATGAGTTTAGGGCAAACACATACTTTGAAGATGAGAGATCAGTGTAATTACAGTGTAATCAGTATAAGCAATAGATGACATCCCTTAATCTTAAGCAAACAGAAAATTGCCTATATATTCTTCATTTCTATGAAGAATATAATTTTAAACAAATTATTTTTAATGAAAAAAAAAATCCACAGTAGACAAAAATTCAGTATTACATAAGCCTATGATTTGTAATTAAGTAGGAAAATTTCAGTGCCTCCTGTCCTTTTCTCACATGTGCATTGCAATCACATCACATCCTCCCCTAATTTTCATGTCAAAATAGTAGGGGAAATGAAGCAAAAGAAACTCATCATGTCTTCCTTGTCAAGCATAACAAGTAGGAGGCTCTACAGGCTATATAAATTATGTGCCATTTTCCTCTGGCCAGGAAATTAATTTGCAGCTGTTTTAAAAACTTCTAGTGATCATCAAAATGAGTTAACATTGAGAAGTACTGAAGTACAGCAATATAGAAAAAGAAACTCTACGCTTATCTTCCTATGTGCTGCAGTCTTATCTCTAGTCCTAGCTAGAAGGAAAAATAGAGATTTTAGCTGATACTGACTGCTTAGTTCTCTAATAACAAGCTTGAAGCTACTTGTGTATGTTTTCCAGCAGTGCAAGAGAATTAAAATCTGAAGGCTAAACAGATTTTCTGCTTGGAGCCTTGCATCACTGACCTGACTCTCTGTCTATTACCCAGTGCTGGCCATTTACTGTGACCCTAAAATCAAATGCATATGTGTAAGATGTGTGTTCCTCATGAGGTCTGCAGCATATGCTTGGAGAATCCTTTGGACATCTCAACAGCCACTAATAACAGATGCAGCCTGTGCTTGGCTCAGCTGCTCCCAAAGCTGGGAATTTGAACTGCTTGGCAATCTTTACACATCAAAACCACATTGCATTTGTGTGACTGTGCCCGGGAGTGTTAGCTGTCCTGGAGTTGCTCACAAACTGCAGGAGACCTTAGGGCCACAGCTCAGCTGTCTTGCACCACATCACTTGGTGTCCCTAAATCATATCTGCATCTCCTTTACTTGGTGACTGTCAGTGGGAAAGGGGGGGTGTTTCATTCCAAATCCTCACTGGAAGCAAATCAGTATGGCCCATGTGAGCAGAGTGATAGCACTGTATGCTGGCCCATGCTGTGTTTTGCTCCTTGAAGTGTATTTTCTTCTCCATTAAATGTTAGGGACTCTCAAAGACCTAAAGTATTACTTCACATTACCCAAAACATGTTTTATTCATGTGTTAATAATGTCCTAGATAATTTAATATAATGTATCCTTAACTTGCTGTTTAATGCTAGCAACACAACTATCATAAAGAAGCACACATAATTTTATGCAAGGAGCATAGTAGCTGTCTATTCCTGGAATCCACATGAAAAGCCATCACTTTATGTTCAGGGCTAAATTTTTTTTATACATTTCAGATCTACTTGATTGAATAAAAAAACCCAAAATAAATTTAGCCCAATTGCAAAGCTTTTTTTTAAAAAGGTTTCTTTCAGAACGTACATGTAATCTGGGCTGATTAGCATTTTAAAAAGAATGTTCTCTAGAAACTTTTTTCTCCTTTTGTTGTTTTCATTTGTAAGCGTATTGTTTATCTTGAAAAGCTTGTTCTGTTCTACAGGAAATTATTAATTTCCTCTGTCTGTTTCCATTTTTTATATGCTTGCTCTGTGATTTTCAGGCTCTGTTGCTTCCTTCAGTTGCTCTACCATTTGCAGGGGAGAGGGGAAAAACACTGCCCATTTTTATTTTTTGCTTCTCTTCCATTTTCCCTCCCCTGTTGCATTTGTGCAAGTCCTGTCTTTCGTTTTTCATGCTATTTTCAGAATTCCATTGAATGAATTATATGAATTTTAAGAGTATTTTTTAAATTTATGACACAGATTTGTTACATTTTTCTAATTTCACTGGGGTAGAAACCAATTTAACCAATAGCATCTGATTTTCATACATCTTACTACACTGAGGGCAACACAATCTGGGGAAAGCTGTAACACTGACTTACACTTGCATCTTACTACCAATACTATTCCAAAACAAAGGGGAAATGGGGATAATTTAATATATTTCCATTTACACATTCCCAGTTTCTATATAGAGGTGCAAGGAGCTGATTTTCTGAAAAGTGGTGGGAATGGGAGATAAATTTAGTCAGGAATCCTAAATGAAGTGCACCAATGTGCAAAGCACTGGATGACACTGAGCAGACTTGGAAAGGGTTCTGGTTGGATTTTAAATGACTACACATGGGAAAATGTGTCAAGCCATTGAGAATGAGGTCAGCGTGTCTTGTTTTCAGTTCAATCTTGTCAACAGCCTTTGATAATGCTGAAAATCCTGTGTGACTGTGACTAGTTTGTGTACTTCTCTGCATTGTAGTTATGTGAATCACAGCTCTTGATTTACCACAAAACCTTTTCAAGAAGCAGAAAGAAATTACCTTTCACTTTGTATCTGTTAGCAGAGAAAAAATAATGAGTACACAAGGGAAGTTTTGTTTTGCTGGGTATTATGAGGCAGGAGGCATATTGAGGATATGGGCTCAGAGGAGCTGTCCATGGAAGATCCATATCCCAAGGAAAACTGAGAATCTCTTTCAGAGGAATTCAATAGCACATGTAAATATAGATAATTAGGGAAAATATGTAAACACTGACTTTGTAGAGAAGAATAAAAAGGGAACAACTGAGTAACATTTTCAAAAGTAACACTAAAATTCAAAGAAACTCCTTCAAAATCTGCTCTAACTCCAGTTTCAAAGTTCAGAAACCACAAAAGAAATGTAAGTTTTCTAAATGCCATTGAATGATATTTCATGCATGGGGAATGTCAGAGATGTTGCTCTTAACTTGTGTATCTGGAGGTGACCCCTCCCAAAGAGCTTTAAACTCCTTGGTCACATCTTTCTGAACATTTCACTCCTGGTCCTGTAAGGCCTTAGCCACCCCTCTATATATTGAAAGAAGTTCTAACACTGAGGTATTTTTCTTATCATGCCTGGAACCTCTATCCACTGAAATTTATGTTCACCAAAGGCATCATAAAATGTAGTGGGAATTATGAAAATTTGGTAGATACAGGAAAGACTCAATAAATGTATCGTAAACAATCATAAGATAGCACAGAAAATCCAGGTCAATCAAAATGTAGTCCTTCAGAAAAAGCTGATACTTAGTTCACATAAGGCCTCTTATGAAAAATTTCTTTGTGTGTGTGTGTGTGTGTGTGTGTGTGTGTGTTTGTATTTAATGTTTCTACTGCTTTACCACTTTTTTAATGAAGCTGAAGGAATGTTTGCATGCTACAGATCTGCCTCTTTTGCTGCAGGAAATAGTGTTCTGTAATGGTGAATTACAAATATTCTCATCTGTAGTGATACCAGCTTATCTTGTAAGGATGTAAGTTCATGTTCAAGGTTGCTTTGTAATAAAAGGTTGTTCAGCTTATTTTGGTTACCCAGCTGCGTCTCCTTCCCTTAAAACATCTCTTGAGCTTGGGCAAAAGTGTGATGGCAAGGTGAAAAACAAACAAACAACCCAAAGCCTGAAAAAGTTCAGTTTATAAGTAATTAAAAAGTGAACTTTAATACTCGGTCTTAAGAAGGACAGAGCTGTTTCTGAATGCTCTCCTTACTGAATTTACTGGAGCCAGTGGCAAGCAGTGCTACTCCACATCAAAGTCACACTCAATGCAGTACTTTGCCACAAAGCTGTTAGAACTCCAATAGGTGGAAATATTGAGCCATCTTGTATTTCCTAGCACATTTCTAGAACTGTCATGTCATCAGGTTGGTCACACCTGTGAGAAGGATTGGCCCCTGTCAGTTCTTGTCACACTTGTGCTCACATAGCACCAGGGAGCAGTGACTAGCAGGAGCAAGGTACTTCCATCTTCTGCACCAAGGATGACATTTGCTTATCCTGTCCTGTATATGTGGAGCTGGGAGATGCAGTATCACTACAGATCTCCATGCCTTCTCATCAAAATGCACTCTTCTGTTGCACCACTTGTATAAATGTTTGACTATTAGAGCAGTCAAGTTTTGTAATAAGTGTAAGCAGTCATTAAGCACACTATGCTTTTTAAATCAGTTTTTAACTTGCACATTTTTCTTGGCTTCTTTGTAATTGCTATGAAATAGAGTTTCAGATTATTATTTACCTGCTGTGTTACAATTAGCATGTTCTACTAGCTTCAAAATGGGAAACTAAAGATGAACATCTGAGTCTTAATTAGTAGTTCATGTCGCACTTTACAGGAACTGATACTTGTTGTTTTTGGCAGAGTTAAGAGCCAATAAAATAATATTTATAATGGTCATACTAGGGTGCCAAACTTTAAAATGTAATTAGTAAAAAATGAATGTAATTTGACTTCTGGAGAGACTGCTATCTGAGGAAGAGGGGGATATTACATTAAGGAGAGAAAATAAAACTGCATTCTTCACAGTGCAAATTAGCACTCAGTAGAAGCTGGATTCATTTTTGCCAGCATTATTATGTATAAAGATCACACAAAGGGAATGATGGTTTAAATGTCTCCTGCACAGAGTAGTTTGAGAATAGCAATTGTCATCCAGTTACATTGTCAGGAGGGCATGAAAATCCTGGTTTGTACTTCTCTCAGCACTTCCTTGAAGGGTTAATCTAATGATATCACTGAATATCCTCTGAATTCTGTCTGGGAATTGTCACCCTTATTCTAATTAAATAGGGGCCTTGGAAGAGAATTACTCTTGAAATTTATTGCAAAGAGTGAATTCTTCATTGCTTTTCAGAAATTGGTGTTCTTGTCCCTGGCAGAAATACTTCCTTCCTGTCCTTCCTCTGGTAAAAGGCCTATGGTTCCTCACATAAATCTGCCTGATTCTGACACTGGTAATAACCTTCAGTCCTGTTCTTTATGTTCTTACTCTTGTTTGCATTTTCCAAAATGTTTTCTTTTATTTTCTACTTGCTATATGATATCCTTGAATCCTGGTCTCTGCTTCACAGACTATTTTTTTTTTTGAGGGGTGGGGGGCAGGTGTATGCAGACCAGGGGGCTAACTAGTATTTTCTTTTTTACCTTTTTATCACTTTTTCCCCCTAACATTCTTACAATAAATTTTTCAAGGTTCCTATTTAATTAGATACTGGCTAGCTATTCTCAGAGATTTAGGTGAGATTCAGTTACCTCATGTTACTAAACAAACAGTGAAGGTGCTAAAGAATGATCAAATGGTTTAAGTACCAGGAATATGAAGGAGATTTCTGTCTTTGTAGCTGAAATGTGTCCACAGTAGGAACTATCATAGGGAGATAGAGACTGTGTGAGTACTGGAAAAATAGATTTTTAAATCTGACATGATTATAGGGAAGTTCTATTAAAATAAGAGGTTGGGAAGTTATGTTGGTACCTGAGAAGAGGAAAGTCAGTTATACAAGAAACTTAAATGTCTGAAAGACTAATAAACAGCAGGAAAACAAACAAGAAAAAGTGCAAATCTTCATGTGAAAAAGGTAATGACAAGACTTTTTCTGTAGGGATTATAAAATGGATAATCAGTAAAGTGCAGCTGCAATGCTTCTAAAATTGCTTTACAAAACAGGACACTAAATTCTAATTATCCAAAATAGTGCTGCAAAATATGGTAACTGAATATAGTGAGACTTGCAAACCCACCAATCTTCATGCCACTGAAGATAACAGAAGATTTGTGTTAGTCAATGAGTTTACATTGCAAAACACCAGGAAGTGTTTAGTTTCCAAGGCAGTCCACCTTCATTTTGGATAGAAAGGCAAAATCTTCAAATGTTTTTAGGTGTAACTCAGTCCTTTCACCAGAAAGATTATTGCACAGCTGCTTCTGGGAACTATCTGGGACTTGTTCTATTTTTGTTGTTGTTTCCCACAAATGTACAACGAATTCACAGTCATTAAAGCTAGCAGTTGGAAACCCATCAGATTTTTCAATTATGTGCCCAGGAAACTCCAGGTTTATCACTTAGCACATATTTCATCTTGGTCTCAAGTCTAGACTCTCCAGTCATTCACACATTAGCACATATGACTGGCACAAACTTCAGTAAAGATTTTTTTCTGGCTTGGCTTGCCACAGAACAGCTATTTGGCACCTACCTCCTCATGAGCATAGTGTTAACATTTTAATTCTGACCTTCAGTCAGATCATCAGCATGGAAACACAGGACACTTGAAGGAGATTCTGACCTGGCAGCTCTAGACAGCCTAATTTCCTCTGGAGTTTTTCTGACCTTCAGCTGCTGCTCCAGACTTTCTGTCTCCTTCATCTCCATCTCCCTCTGTTCACTCTATCTATCCTTCCACATTTGCAGCTTGGCAAATCCATAAAGCTACATGGCTAACCTCTGGAATACCATGCAGACTCACTGCAGAGATCTGCTCATTTGTCTTCCTTATTATTTTAAGGAGCACTAACTGCTCCATCTCCTGAGTGAAAAGCAAAGTTCTGATGTGTTCATTGGGTTGCATGTCTAATCCTCATACAGATAGTCCTTGGATCTCAGTCATTAGCAGCTTTCATTATAGTACTATTTGTAGAAGCTTTCTTCCTCCCACTTTTTCTCCTCTCCAAGAGGCCAATGCTTATTGATTTCTACAAAAAAACCAAACCGAACTAAAACAATCCTGAAAACAGTTTAAACATTCATTGTTGCTTAATGTGTAAGCTTACTTAGATTGCCAAAATAGATTAAAGGAGAAAATTTTGGTTCAAATTGCTGCTAGAGAAAAGTGGAGCTATTCCAAACCTCTTGGCTTTCCAGCCACACATGGCACTCCTGCCTGACAGCTTCTATTAACTTGTTTTTAGTTGTACCACAACTGTTATTACAAGCTATAAAGACTAAATTTCTTCTTCTGGGTTACACTTGCAAAATTTTTTAGCAGAATTGCTTTGTCAAAAACCAGAGATTTAACATCTGTAGCAATTTTTGTCTGTAATGAAGAGATTCTATCCTGCACCAAAACAACCATGGCAGCCTTTTGTGAAATGACTTTTAACCAGTGGCATCAACCAAAGGTCAGTTGTTTGGACTGATCTGTTTTGGTGCTGGCCATGAAATACATGGAGAAGATGCAGTGCCTGGTGGTTCAGTCATGAATGGCACAGAGTTGTTGCAGAGGTAGGTGACACTGCAGAGTTGCAGCACCAACCATCTCCAAGTGCAGAGCCACACTGAGACTGCAGAGACTGCTCTGGCTTTGTCTCCCTGCACAGGTTCAGACTGGCACTGTCAGCTGGCTGCTCAGACTTCTCTGGGTGAAAGAAAGGCAGCTTTGTAACACTGTCAGAGAAGAGCCAGAGCATCCCAGTGCTGTGCCAAGGTGTGGCAGATTTCTTGTCACACCTCTCCAGAATTAAAGGCTCACTTGCACTGTGGGAGAGAAGGAGATGCATTCTGTTTTTATGAAACAACAAAAAGATCTCTATTTTCCCCCAATGTCTTTTATCATTATGTCACCAAATCTCCCCTATGAGTTCTTTCTCTGAGGGACCATTTTCAGCTCCTAAGGCCTTTTATGTCATATGTTTTGCCTGGTATTCAGACATAAGAATATAATGTTTACTCCTTCTCACCATTTAGAATTTAAAGGCAGCTGAGACACCACTATAAAACTCATTCTGTACCTTTCAGTGTACAGGGCAATGTATCAGTCTCTCTTTTTTCCAAAATGGAATCCACTGAGGATTCATTTTCTTTTAAAAGATGGCTGCTTATGGTGGCAGATCTGTTTTTATCCTGGCACCTTTCTAGAGACAAAAGTAGTATTTTTCTGATAATGTTTCAGAGGTTCTTTGGCAATTCAGTATGCCTGAGTTAGTTCCATAACTTGCAACAATATATATTTTGTCTTTGCCGGTAGAAATGCATTTTAGAAAAATTGATCCTAGTTCAATGAGCAGCAGATCTGTGAACTTTACTAAGATCCCCCTTACACATATGGATTTAAGATGCTTCCATTTTAAATGGAACTAAGATGGAAATTTTACTTCCATTAAAAGTAAATGCAAATAAGACATTTATTTTTTTACATTAATATTAAGGTAGTAAGATATTTCTGCCTGGTCTGGCCTTGCTTTTGTAAAGAACCCAAATTTTATATTGCAATTTCTAATTCTGAATGGCAATAATACCTTTAGTACAGGACCCTGTTCTAACTGAGTGAGTACAATTTTCAGAATTAATATTGTGGGTGTCAAAGATCATACCCAACATTCTTTCCTCTGTCATAATTCCTTTCCAGATTTTCTAATACTGGAAAAGCTTTTGGTTTCCAGAAGTTTTTACTGTATTTACTGAATGAGCCAAGACTCTCAAGGAAAAAAATGAAGTGGGAAGATATAATTGAAAACTGTGCCCTAATATACACAAGATTGCATAGATCATCTTGAGGTTTTGTAAGATATTGTTAGGTAAGATTAAATTTCTGTGCTAGTTCTAGCAAAAGCTAATTTAAAACTTTCCTTGGAATGTGAATTCAGTGAGAGCTGAAGTGGTTCCACAACATTAGAAATCCAGCCATCCAGTCTCTCCATACATATGATTCCATTATTTGGATCCACGTAACTGTCTAAGAATGAGAACTCTTGATTCTGGGTTCACTGCTAACACTGACTTCAGTTTTAAATGGCTGTGTACCTCCTGCCCCTCTCCTGCTTCCTGTTCAATTTACTTTTAGGACAGAAGTACATGGGGCATCCTTAGGTCGTAAAGCAGTTTTATCCCTCCTGCTGGAGCAAGAAATGAAATACGTAAATGCACAGGGCTGCACAGATCAGCTCAGGTTTCTGGCAAAACAAAAAGGTATTTCTGGAAGAGAGAACAGGAATTATGAAGATGGCTTGAAATACATCACGATGAAGATACACATTTTCTCAGGTAGAAATCAGCTCAGGAAATAAATTTGCCTCTCAATGTGTAGCATGGAACAGCACTATGGAAATGCGTATGCTTCAGGCTATAGGCTATGTACTTGCAGATTAATAATCACAGTATAACATGTACTTCACAAATATATTTATACTGTACTCAGACCATGATAGTTTGGGTGTTACTGAAGTGGATATCTACACCAGCATCTCCATTTACTGGGTGTATGAAAAGTCAAATCTCTTGTATATGTCTGTGTGATTCCAAGCAGAGCCAATTTGTTGTTTTCCTTCATCATTTATTCAAATCTCTGAAGGAATCACAGCATAATAATCCATATAACACTCCGTGAGAATTGCTAACCCTTTTCATTTTTCAGTTCCTTAACTTGTCTAGATTTTAGGCAGAGAGAATGACTCATTTGCACGTCATCACAATTACACAATCTTGCTCTAATATTTTAATTAACACAGATACAACTGCTGATAGTTCACTTACTTTCATTTTATTACAAGTGAAGCTCAGAATTTCCAGAGTGACCCAGAAAACTTAATGAAATAGCTACCTTTTGTAGTTTTAAACTGATTGGATTTTTCTACATTTAGCTATCTTATTTTTTAAAAATAGATGTTAAGTAAATTTTACATTCATATAACAATTTACTTCAAAAATGAACTGCAAACAAATACATGGTCCAACATCTCATTCCCAACAGATTTTCTATTTGTCCAACATCTGATTAAGAAGTTCCACTTCTACTTAATTGTTAACTGCCTCTGACGAGTGTCTTCCTGGGAATATACTGAACATATAATCCTTGGCCATCGTACAGCAAGCAACATCTGCTTAGGTTTTGACTAAAAAAACACAGCCAGAATTTTTGATGTCAAGATGATGACTTTGGAACTTAAAAAGGTACAGTAAGGCAAACCCTTCAGCACTTTTCCACGTTAGCTTTCAATTCTCTGAGCTTCACAGGCATATGTCTGTCTAAACCATGGGCAGAAAATGGAAGGTGATATTTCATTGCAGAACATCAATATTTGAGTCTTTGCAGGTTGCAATGGTTGCATAAAATACTGCTCCAATAAACCTAGGACATTATAAACATGACATAAATAATATGCCACAAGACATTGGTGAAGACACTGTTAGCTTTCAGTTCATTCTATGTACATTTATTCTAATAAGTTCCTTATTTTTTTTCTTGAGTAACAACATTGCTGATTAATAAATAGCTAATTAATTAAGCTATTATGAGCCTGAAATTTAAGTTTTGTTCTTGTTTTATATCAATTCAGCTTTTAAAATTGTTACTTTTAATTAGCTAGTACAGGAAATCTTTCTATCTTTGCTCATTTAAAATATAATTCAATGAAAATAGTTCCATAGCAAAAAGAAAAAAACCAAAAAAAAACCCACTCTGAAGTAAAAATATTTATTTTACTTTCATAAAAGAATGTGACAATTTTGGGGTGGTTCATACATATACAGGAAAAGCAAAAGCTTTGAGATAAAAGCACTAAAGTATATAATTTTAGTAAAGAAGGATTTGTATGATGAAAGGTAAGGCAAAATAAATATCCTTTGCTATTTGAGCTGGTTAATAAAATTTTAAAAGGCCAATTTGTGTGATAGTAATCTTTTGTCCTCTGAATGTCCAAAAAAATCCCCTATATTTCTATATTTTCTATTTCACATTTTTCCCTTCACCTTGGTTCACCATATAGGCAAGGAACTATGTAAATAAAGATACCTGACAAGTTAAACTGTGCCCTTTGGAATATGCATACAATACTAGAGCTGGATTTCTCTGCTGTGTTTTATAGCATAGCCATTTAATGGCTGTTTTTCAATGAGGTGGTGAAATCAAATACTGTTCACAAAATTCCAGCAGAAGCACACAGTGCACACATGAAGTATTACAAAATGTGCACACTGAAATATAAATACTGCATGTGAATTGCCAGAATTACTGAAGCTGTTGCTACTCTAATGTTCAATGCACTGAGATGCAGAGACCCCCAGACACCAACTTCATTACCGTACCAAAATTCTAAGTTGTTCTGCCACAGCAGAAAGCTAAAATGTGTGAGCTCCTCTTCTTCAGTATCAGAAGTTTTTAAGGCACAGTGGAAGACCAGTGCAGATTGATGGTTTCCTGGATTCACACCTGTGTGTCCATGTGCTCCTCTCCCAATTGCACTGGGCTGGCTGCGTGGTGTCAGCAAGATTGCAGTGTGGATGACACTCCTGCCATTGTGGAGTGGATGCTTCACAGCTGCTACAACCATATCAAAATCAGGGAATCATAGACTCTCCTGAGTGGGAAGCAGTTCCCTGAAGGTTCCCTAAAGTCCAACCCCTGGCCCTGCACAGGACAGCCCTGAGAATCACCCAAAAATCACCATGTGCTTGAGAGCATTGTTCAATTGCTCCTTCAGTCTTGGTGCTGTGACCACTTCCCTAGAGACATTGTTTCAGGGACAAACTACCTTCTGGGTGCCAAATCTTTTCCTTATAACTAGCCTAAATGTCCCCTGACACAGCTTCATTCCATTCCCTTGTATCCCATCACTGTCACCAGAGACAAGAAATCAGTACCTGTCCTTCCACTTTCCTCACAAGGAAGATGCTTTAAGATGGAAATTATCTCATCTGGGGACATTTAGAAAAATAAAATAAAATAAAATAAAATAAAATAAAATAAAATAAAATAAAATAAAATAAAATAAACCAAAATACCATATTTCTTTTGCTATCTGAAAGACTTGAAGGCTATTTGCTGTTTGCAGATCTTTTGATGACCATGAGAAATTGTTCTGCTTGCACCTATGTGCAAGAAGGCAAGAAATCTTTTTAAGATCAACACTGCAGAGTGATGGGAAAATTTAGTGTGTGAGTGGCATCTGGCACTTTATTCACTCTCTGGCTTTAAAAGGGAACAGTTCAACATCATGACCTATTTGTACATTTTTGAGGGTGAGGTCTCCCAGACCTACAAGCAGCAGTCAGAGTGAACAGTGAAAGGATAACAGATACTATTAAACCCACTGGAACAGATCAAAATGAACTAGTGCTGGAGCTTATAACAATGGGTTACTAGTCTTATAATGGTCTGGCTAAAGAATTCAACTCAAAAGGAGAAATGCATGGATAGGTTTTAACAAGTGCTCACCAACATTTAACATAGAGTACAAAAGATTACCAGGTTGTCCTGGGAAAGACAAATGTTTCAGTGCAGATGTTTTCAAGGACCACTTCTTGTTTCAACAGAAAACAAAATGGATTACTTGATGGAGGCTTCAGCATCAGACTAGGCATTAAAACCTAAGCTAAACTAAATCAAACATTATTGAAGAGAAGGCTCCACTGTATGCCATGTCAATTGGATGAAAGTAGAGATCTACCACAAAAAAAGCAAAATTTCACACTGAAAGGGAAAAAAAAGAAACAATGTGGTGCAGAATTACCTGAATTAAAACCTTAAGATGCTCAACATTTATTGCAGAAGGTACAACTGAACTGCTGCTTTGTGAATGAGACTGACTCCTTCAAAGTCACCCCCATGCTGAGACCCCACTATATTTAGCTAGAACTTTTTTGTTAAAGGACAGGCAGTCTTAGCTAAGTATAACAAGAGTCAGAAGCAGCAGTATAACTCTTGGTAATTGATTTTTGTTGTTTAATCACTGCAATGGAATATAATGCCTAATTTTTTACTTTCAATTTCTTCTCTTCAACTGGTTTTATTATGCTTTTCTTCAAAAGATTAAAGAGCTGTTTGATGACTGATAGTTTCTACCTGTAAAGAAACATATACTCTGTAAATAGATAATTTCATCATCCATTTTAAAGATGTAAGTACTTTTTTGCAGTCCTTCATTAATTTCTTAAAAATTCTGTTCTCAGCATTGTCTCACCTCTTCTACACTTCTGAAATTATGAAAACATTCTAACAATATGGTGCTGTTTAGCACACAGAATATTGTTATTCCCACAGATCTATTACTTTGCATTTGCTATACTGAAATGTACTTAGGCAAATTTCATTTGACAAACAGTTCAGAGCAGTCTCTCTGATCTCTCTCCTTATCAGTAGTTACCAGTTTGTCAGCTCTGTGTCATCTGTGTGCTTCTCATCACTGAGGTACTGAGAGCTTTCAGTCTATTATAGTACTGTAAATGCTAGAAATACATCTGTTTTATGATTATTTCCCCCTGAGAATGACATTTTATCATTATTGCTTGTATATATTCAAATCTATTAAACTTATGCTTCATGGATGCTGTGTCAGACTGTTGTGCAGCACTCAGATGAATGCCTTGGTTCTACCTGTATTGTGTCTATCTCTATTATGTCTGTATGTGCTGTAAATGAAATCCCCTCCAAGGATATCACATTTATTTGACAAGATCTTTTTTCCATAAGACTGTGTTGGCTGATACTCATTATTTACTTTCTCTTTAGTTCTCTGTGAAATAATTTGAATTCTTTATCTTTTTACAGGTATATTGTCCTGACAATAACATGCCTGCAGACCAACTGCCTGATGCATGAGAAGAGCTCAGAAATATTGGCTGTTCCAGGTTCAGCTGCCCCAAGAGCTGGATCTGGGTTTTCTCAGTAGAGCCCCATACAGCAGCGCTCACCCCCTGACCAAGCCCCCTGTGGATGGCAGCAGTCATAGTTTGGTGTGCATTTTTCTGGGGAGTGCTGGGGAGTATGGGAACTTGAACACTAGTCCAAACTTTACTGAAAAAAGCATCAGCAAAATAATCATCTCCTTGGCCAACACTTTGTTATCTGGGCAAACTGTCTGGGCTTTCCTGGGTGTACATTATTTCACTACCATCTACACTGGTGATTAAAGCCTTCCTTAAATAATCAGTATAACAAAAAGCATTTTGACATTAATATGTAATAAAATATTTCCTTGCTTCTTTTCAAGTAAAAATAAAAAATATTAGTTGCACAGTTCACACTATTCTATTTAATGGAATTTTGATATTCATTCCTTATTCAGGTACCCAGTCTCTTTTCTCCTTTGAAGCAGTAAATCTGCAGTGCACTATAGGTTTATAAAAAGTCAAAGTTTGCCTGTATATTCATAGTACTGGTCTGAAACAGTTTATAATATTTTTGTTTTGTGGTGTACACAAAAGGCATCTTATACTTGAAAAGGTTGTCCTGTTGTTAAACTTGTCTTATTTTTAATTCCTGCTTTATTTTCCAAGTCTGTAAGAAAAATATAGCAGATTAAAAATTATTGTTTTAATTCTCCCTGGATAAGGAGTGAGCACTTTCATCCTGAAACATCAAGGGTATCAACTTTGGAGAGTTTCTTCCTCAAAGCATACCAAGCCTGATTTTCTCCTGGGTCACATTGTGAGAAAAGGAAGTATCAGGTGTGTTATCCCTGCTTAATGCCTTCCTTTGGCAGCATGTGTCCATGTGTGGGTGGGCACATGGTAAGCTGCATTCCCCATAAGTTTTACACCTTTCTCTTTCGGGTGGGAGGGTAGAAGTTTTGGATTTCAGTGCCAGACTGGTATCTCATCTGAGCAAATCTTCTTGAGGCAAGCAGCCTGGCAATCTCAAATTAGACCCAGAGCACACCATGCAGGAGCAGAGTTCTTTTGTGTATTTTCCTAGCTAGAGTTATGTTTCTGCATTATGTGTTACTCTTGACTTAGAGTAAAGGTTAAGCAAAGTTATCTCTTTTTAAAGTTTTTTTTGGCATTATTTTAGATACAAATGTCTGTTACAAATGAAGGAAGTGTCCTTGGCAGGGAGGAGAGCATGGAGCTTGCTGTGACTCAGATTAGATCAATTGGGTCAAATAGGTTTGGTCACAAAGAATTTAATTTTGATAATTTTTGCAGCATTGAGAGGATTGGTACTGCAGAGGAATATTATATTTTGTTTGTTTATTTTAGATGTTTCACTGCTGGAGAAGTTGACTAAAAGTTTTTAAAGTAATGGAACATTGAGATTTTCCATAGAAATCAGGATCTTGCAGCATATCCTTCCATGTTCTAAATTCTCAGGAAACTCATTCCACAGCTGTAGCTGGTTTATTTCCAGCACTTTCCATTTCCTGGGCTTTGTAAGGTGTATTGCCAAAAGCATTAAAATCTAATCTGAAATAAAATGCAATAAGCGAGTGTGAAGAACAAAAAATGGGAAAAGGAACTTAACACAAATTGCTTTCTTGAGCTTTGATTAAACTGAGGTATTTCAGTCAGTCTCCTTGAAAGCCAGTTCTTCAGATTTAGAACTATGCAGAGGAGAACAGCAATAATTTAAAAGTGCTTAATGTTTTATGCAGAAGTTTTGTGTCTGTGAAGGAAAGGAAAAGTGTATTATCTGGAAATGGTTGTTTACACTGCATAGCTTATATTACTCTGGTTATGTACTTCTGTACTCTACACTTGGATCATCTCTGTATAATTTGAAAATGAACAGAGATGCAGAGATGAAATAGCTTAAGATAAACATTCTTCAAAGTTTGTGATGGTAATGTACATAGCAGTATAAGAGTTCTGAATAAATTCAGTGTGAAACAAATCCTTTTTCTTATTCATAAGATTCTGAATACCTGGAAGTGAGCTAAAGTGTTCCCAATGCTTATTTTGAGGAAGTTTGTGAGTGGACACTGCATATTGTATTCTACTTTTCAATACCCTTCTAGGGCATTGAGGCACTGTAGTTTTTGCTAGGAGTATCTGTAAAAATGTTTTAGTCTGTCCCTTGGATGACTTTCTGGGGGAGGCTTGCATGTATTTCTCAGTTTTACTTGTAGAACATAATAAATGGATATTGGATTATGGGTGCTCCAGACACAGAGTAATTGTTGTGTGATTTCAAGATGGTGCAAATGCCTGTAATGTAGCTTAACCAAGACTGATGGCAGCTTGTTTCTCCTGAAGCAAATGTCGCAGCTCTATGGAATCAGCACTAATATCCAGTTGCTGTTTTATCTTGTTTAAAGATATCATTGATTCAAACTGCCTCAAATTAATCCATCTGCAAGGGTATTTTGCCTATGTAGTTCTACTGTTAAGTTGTAATACTGCAAGTGTGAAAGTGTTGCATTTTTTCCATGTTCCATGTGGTAGTAGAATGCCTATAACCAAAGCCTGGCAGGTCTCACAAGACTTCATCTGCATTTATGAGCCTGAAAAAAGCTACTCCTTTATGCCAGACCAGAAATGTATAATGTAATATAAAATTGCACAATATGATATAACATAATTGTATAATGAATTATATGATTTTATCAATTAGTAGTCCAAAGGAAGGGTTGCAAACCTGTAGTAATCCCAGTATGAAGACTTTGAGTTTAATCAGTTCCCACAAAGTACTTTCCAGACCCAACACTTTTCCAAAAATGACATTATAATCTTGACTAGCAAATTCCTTGAGTTCTTTTCTGTGTTAGTAAAAAATTTCTTCACTCTCTTCCCAATAGATGCAGTAAAGAGAGAATGATCATGGTAAAAAAATGTACTTAATAACATTCTTGCCTCTTCCCAAAGACTGTCAAATGTCTCCTCACCACATGATCCCACTGTGTTAGTAGCTGCCTAATTAAAATTCCATGCAGCTCTTGGAAAGCAGAACATGTTTATCACAAGATGATATCCACGGTATTTTAATGTGCTGCCTCACTCCTATTAACTAAATGTTGCATTTGTTTGATACCTACAGTGCTGTATATAATTGCTAACAGTCTCATGATGCTAATATATTCAGCAACTCCTGATGTATGTTTTTTCCTTGCAGAATGCCTCGTTGTCGTAGCTAGATCTAGCTATTGTGCTCTGATATATGTCTTCTCATTTGGAGAAAGCAGTGAGAGGGCTGTCTTGTCAGATGGGGTTTTGCACAAAGTATCCTGGGCAATTGCTCAGACATGAGGGAAAACGTTATGATGCTTTTATCACAGGAGCTTCTTGCTGCCAAATAAATGAGACAAGCGTGGCAAACTGATCTGTGCTCCTCTGTGCTAGCATTAATGGAAAACATCTGTAAAACTTACACTGGGATTTGCCCATAAGTGTGAGCGGGGATCTGTGAGGAATTGTGCCTCTATTTAACATATAATGCCTTCCAATGTCAGAAATATTGATCATTATCTCTGCCCTTGTGCTCGGCTGTCCTGTCATGAATAAAACATCTGGGAGTGGAACTTTAACCATCTCCACAGAGCAAGAACACTGGTGTCTCTTGTGTGCCAATCAAGCTGTCTAAGACAGGGATCTTCAATCATTTTTTCCCTATCTCTGAAATGCCAGCATTCCACAGAGCTTTTTCTTACAAAATATATATTTAAACACAGCATGCTTCGTTGCTTCCCTACATAATATATAGCATAGGGTTAAACTATGGACAGCTATTTAATTTTATAGATAAATCTTATTTTTTCACCATTCTGTTTCCTCACCCATTGCAGTATTTCTTATGACCGTAAAATAGTCAATTAAGATTGAAAGATTTAGTTACACTCCAGACCTCTGGCAGCACAATTTCACTCACTTTATCTTTCTATAATAATTTTTAAAGCTAAAGCCACTGCTGAATGTGAAGTAAAACATCACTGTCACTAAGTCCAAAAGAATTTCAGAGAAGAGGTAAAAACAGGTTCTGAATCTGATAGCTTGAAGACTGAGTAAATGCTTTATAGATACTATCGACTAAATTAGGAAAAAAACCCAGAAAAATATTGATTGGGAAAAAGAAAAAAAGATGAAGAAATAACATCTGTTTGGGAAGGATCTAAACCAACAGCAGCTAATATCCTCCAGTAGATCTCTAGCAGACATTATGCTCAGACGTCAAAAACTTGTATGAAAAGAGAATGACAGTATTCTACACAAGTTAGTCTCAGTCTTTGCAGTGGGAGAATATCTACCTGTAATGTAAAGGATGAGCTTTACAGCAAAGTTTGGCATGTTGAAATTGGTAATTTTTGAATCTCATATGGAGAAGGAACTAAACTTAATATAACTTGCAGTTAGTGTGCATGACTACATGTACATCTAATCTGAATAGAGGTGAAACACAAGGTATTTAATTTTCTAATACAGAAGCTTTGCTGTATCTAAAAGGGCTTTCCCTTTTAGATAGTCATTCCTAAGGTAAATAGTTTGTGTGACAGGCAGGGTTCACAGTGTTAGTGGTGTGCAAGTCTGGCTTCACAGGCCAACTCTGCTGAGTAGGTAATTTGAAAACATAATGATGATAAATGGCTTCAGACCAGGTGCATACCAGGAACATTGCAATACAAATCATGTCACTATAGACAAGGCTGTGTTTCCAGTAAATATTTTCAGCTTCTGGTCAGAGAACACAGCACTTGTATAGGTTCACAGGATGGTGTGAAGGGTTTTAAGGGACCCTCAGAGGCCATCCAGTCCTTCCTCCTGCTCAGCACAGGTCCAATTAGAGCAGTACCTTATGTGAAGGACTTTTTCTCCCATAAATCTCCCTTTCAGTTCATGCAGATGATGAGTGAAAAAACCTCAAACATGCATTTCTTTTCCATGCAGACTTTTTTTCTCAAGAGAAGTTCAGCACTGTGTTCTGAACCTCTCCAGTCTGAACAGCAGGCACTGAACTTGATCTCTCATTCCTGTAAGAGGCTCTAAATACTGTAAATACTTAATCTTTCAGTGTTGTTTTTCTTTCTTAATTTTCATCAGGGCCTTCTCTTAACCCTGTGAGATATTTGGTGAAAAGGCTGCATTCTTCTCTGCTAGTAGAATGGGACTAGCATGTCAGGGTCCTCCTCATCTTAGCCTCATGGATCCTAGTTTGGCATAATGAGACTGCAGAGAATTCCCAGAGGCACAGAGAGCAGCTCACTCTAATGAGGCATCAGATCACTGTGTGGAACAAAGCACAGGATTATTTTTAAATACCATGTCCCTGTACACATCAATTTAAATGACAGGCAGATATATTTCTAATGAAATATTTTTACACTAATTAGTTTCATGTCAAAAAGCTAAACAATAAGAAATAAATGAGAAAAACTAATTTTTTTTTTTAAGAATGAAATTATTGCAATGCAGATTAAAGCAGGACGAATGTTCTTCTATAATATATGTTGTGAGATAACTTCATTGTTAGGTACAGGGTGTAACTGCTGGTCTTTGATATGGATGAGAGATGTTCATCTTACACTTCCAATTTTCTTTTAAGACCAGAGAAGGAAAACTGGAGATATAAAAAGAGTTGGGAAATAAGATTCTCTTTCCTTAGAAAGAAAATAAAGAAAAAGTGGGCAGGAAGAGTAATCTAACTGCAAAGAAAGAGAAAAAATATATTAAAATGTTGCTTTCTTAATCAAATGGGGAAGTACCAAAATATTCAAGAACTTCCCTGATAGCATAAATGAGAAGACCTTCATAATTCTTTTCTAATGCCACAGCACTCAGGAGCAAAACAATATATTTTCAGCTTTACCTCCCCTCAGAATGCTGATGTTCTAAAGTAAGGGAATAAAATTTTAAAAATAACAGCTGGCAAGAATTGTAGAACATAAGGAGAAACATAAGAGAAATATGAACAGAAGAAGCATGAGACTGTAAAACAGAAAATATGGTGAGAAAGGAGAAGAGGGAGGACTTGTACAAAGGGGGAAGAAAACAGTAAATACGATCACTGAATACAAAAAGTAGAGAGCATTGAATCATCAATCCATCCCAAGGGACTCTAACCCCATTTAATAGACAAATTTGCATGAATATTCCTGTAGTTAGTTAAGATGTTGCACTTTGAAGAAGAGAGGACTTATATAAATATACTAATGATTTTAGATTGTGCTGCATTGACCCTGGCTGGATGCCATCTGCCCATCAAAGCAGTGCTACCACTCTCCTCCTCAACTGCATGGGGGAGAGGAAACACAACAACTCGTTGGTCAAGATATGAGCAGGGAGAGATCCCTCCCCAGTTACCATCACAGGCACAACAGACTCAACTTGAGGAAAGCTTGATTTAACTTATTGCAAATCAAATCAGAGTAGGATAGTGAGAAATAAATCCAAATCTAAACAACACCTTTTATCCACATCTCCCTTCTTTCTAGACTTTACTTCATTCCCTATTTTCTCTCCTCCTCTTCCCCTCCAGTGCAGGGCAATGGGGAAGGGGGAATGCAAACAATTTGTCATGTATTGTTTATGCCATTCCATCCTCTCCTGGGGTAGGACTCCTGGACAGTGACTCTGTTCCAGTGTGGGTCCCTTCCATGGGATGCAGATAAAAATGACCTGTAGTGCAAGCAATGATGTCATGTGGGCGGTGGATTGCCCTGGAAGATTTAAGGCTGAGGATATATTTTTGAAAAAACTTGACCTAAAAGCAGTGTTTTGTACATCTTCTGACAATAGTTAGTGATATTGAGCTGAGAATAACTAGAAGATGGATTTTATTCTAGTGGAAATAAGTGTTGGGATGAACCAAAAGAAGAAGGCAGAGAAAAGCAGTGAGGCAGTGAAAAAACCTCTAAGAGATGAGATCAGCATGCTGTGATAATGTGTAGTCAGAGCTGTGGCACATGTACTCTAAAAAAAAAAAAATCTTTTGTCTATTACACTGTCACATCCAAAGCAAGGTTCATATCCTGCAAGTTCCATGGGTTGGGAGCTTCACAGCTAAGGTGCCTTTCCTCGTGTGAAAAAGTGGGTCACCATCACGTGTTTCACAAGCATTGTTATCCTGTTGGCTAAGGAGGATGCTTCTCTCTCAGGTTTTGTACAGTTGGTAAGCTACCTGTTCAGAAGAATTCTGTGGATCTTTTATTAGAAGTAAAATGCACTAAGTATTGTTTAAACAAATCCACAACATTTATAAACAGTTAAGCTATGCTCATTTATAAAATATATAGATAATAATTCACTTTTTAAGCCCTGATTTAAGATTTTTTCAAATTCATGATCAGTACATATTCATTAGTTCCCTTCCTAGTCATAACATATGGCTGTGTTATTTATGTGGTTGTTTTCTATTCAGAACAGGTAATATAATTCTGATGAGAACAACACATTTTTAGAACCTTTAGATTCTGTAATTTTATGTGACAAACTTTACCCACTTGTGATACCATTTAATAAAGGCATTTTCCCTGTTTTTATTAATTTAAAAATAGAATATATTCATGTTAGTTATAGGTCAAACAGTGATGCACTCACAAGCATAGAGATTCAGGATGTGTGTGTGCACACAGATATATGTCTAGCATTAAGGGGAGGGAAACTGCTTTATAGATTTTCAGAGGCATCTCCAATTTAACAAATATTTGAGCTTAGGTGTCTCTCTTAACTCCCATTGAGAAGATTACCTCTGCACACTTCTGAAGCTTTTCAACAAGCTTCAAGGGCTATTGTGAGTTGCATATGAAAAAGAATAAGCAACTGGAAATCCATTTAAATGGAACATTGTTAAAAACAAATTCTCATGAAATCAGTTTTATGTACAAAGCCATGAAATCTATTTTTCCTCTTATCTGGATCTGAAAAAACTTCCTGCTGTGTCTAGACTCAAAAAATGTAGCTTTCTTTTCTCTCATAAATTATTGAAGTTACTTGAAGCATCTCAGCTCTTTTCATTTATGCTTTTCTTTTCCTTCTCATAGCTCCATGAGAATGTAGACCAAAAGGATTTCTTTATAGACACTGTTCATATCTAAAAATCAGAGATCAAGTGATAAAAAGATACCTGGCCTTGTCCCTCAGTAGGTCAAACATGCTGAATGTAAACACAGAATGAAAATATACCAGGAGGAATGCATGCTGGACCCCAGAGTCTCTGTAAGGGACACATGCAGCTGAACTCTTGAGTAAAGAATTTGGTTCACTCTCTACTGTGGCACACAAATGGTCTCACCTACAGTGTGGTGTGAAAGAATTACAATAAACTGCAGTGTCAGCAACTTCATAACAAATGTTAATTAAAACTACTCTTAAAAAGACCCAAACCAAACCAAACCCCAGAAAGATTCTAAGATGTTTTGGACATGCTTCCCAGCAATTTCATTTCTGAATATGCAAGTTGGTATATCTGTAAGGAATGGATGGTTGCAACAATGAAGAACGTGTTCTCTGCTTTTGTAGAATTTTCCCTTTGTAACTGCACTCAAAAAGAAAAATAGCAATTAAAATTTAGAGTTTCTTGTTTTATGAATTTTGAAATGATTCATTAAAAATGTTTCATTATTGAAAAAGCAAGTAATTATTTTGTCTTTTAATAAAACATACACTAAAATATGGTGGAATTGAATGAATAAAACAAAGCACCTAGAGATTGCTACCATAATTACAAAGTAAGCAGACATTTGATTATATTGCTTTAGAAGTGAATTGCAATTGCTGATATTTCTCAATAATTACAAGTCCTGAAGATATTTTGTTCTCCCCAAAAAGGAGGACTAAACAAATCCTGTGAGTCATTACATTTGCATAATGACTAACAAAGTTTAGCATTTAGAAACTCTCAGGAAAATCAATTGGTTAAATGAGAAAGAGTGATCAAACAAACTTAATTTTTAAAGAATCCATTCTAGAATGTAATCTGAAAACTTATTTGATAATTTGAAAAATAATTTGAAATTATTTATTGTAATTACTTTTTTTTGTATTTTTGGGGTTTTTTGGTTCCATTCTACATATTTGCTACAGCAGATAATTTAGGACACTGAATTTTGAAATCTGCTACACTAGGTAACAGTGCTAGGTTTTAACCCAGACAATAATTTTCAAGGAAGAAATAGTAAAATACCATGGGTGAAAATGAAACTAATTTTCAGCCTTAAGAAATTTTTTATAGGGAGTCCATTTAAAATTAATCAATTTCTAAATAAAATTAAAGTAGTAACTTAAAATATAGTTTATACAAAAATTGAATAATACTCATAGTATGTATTATAAAAAGTCTTGAATTCAGTTTTCACCTGTTATTTCGATAACTATTTAATTAATCTAATTAAATTTACTTAATTCGATCTTAAAATAAATTTTACTTCTAATTTATCTTAAGAATAATTAATCACATAAAGTATCTAATAAGCAGTACTTATGCACTGCCAAAGAGCTGGGACAAAATATTTAAAGGCTTTGGGACAAAAAAGTATGTTTGAATGACCTTGAGTTTCTGTAAGTAAAGGGAATTTTGCAAAAAACCTTTGTTACTGTTTCCAGTTATTGCGTTTTCTCTACTACATTTTTCCAACTTGTGGTCAAAAGCACCTTACCAAGATTAAAAGTATACAGTGTAATCCAAAATTCAGAATAGGCAGCTGGAAAGATTAAAATGCTGAACCCACAGTCTGAACCCACGGACTTTTTCAGGATGTGCAAGACAACACTTATTAACCAAAGAAGAAATATATAAGTCATAGGAGCATGTCACAGAATAAAAATTATCTCTTTGAGTTGAATTACAACTTACTAACAGCTACCTGTCACGTGGAGCAAAGTGTCTCACTCCTCATTGTTAACCTTTCCCCTTTGGATGAACTGATACAAAAAGTCAGCAATTTTACAATAGAATATTAAAAGGCAATGGGAAGTAACTTCCAAGTAAAATAATAAGCAAAGCTCATTGACACGTAGTATCAAAGCTAGGTTCTTTGTGCCTAGAAATGAACTTTGTAGCAATTTCCTAAAATAGTAGCAATTTATATATATCTAAAAATTATATATATAAATTACATATATATAAAATATATAATTTATTATATATATATCCTGTATATGTATGATGCATGTATGCACAGACACACACATAGATACATAAATTATAGGCTATTACTGATAGTTATATACTTCATTAATGCTTTTTCCTGTTTTTTACCTACATTCCTTGTTGTTTTAGTTGAACTGTTTAAAATGTCTCTTATCAAGCACTGGAAAATTTCTTAATCTAATTTAAAGGCAGTCACAAGGATTTGGGATTTTTCCTCTCAAATTTGACTTCCATTAGATTTGCATGTATTATTCGTATATTTGGGGAAAATGTTCAATGATTTCCTCACTATTTCTAGTCACAGGAAGATTTCTCATGTCCCTCCTGTAGTTACACAAAGATAACAAAATATTTGAAGATCGCTGAGTTAAAAATTCATTAAAACCTCTCTGAATATTTTAAATTTTTCTTAAAAGTGTGGATTAATTGGTATTAAAACTATTTTAGAACACTGGAGAGCACAAACTGCAGGTACAGACTAACCTAACCTATGTTTCACAGTAGGATTAGCAATAAAGAAAAATACAAGTACATTTTATATCCTAGGGATTAGCCGCTGAATCCTACAGCGTGACAAAACCAGAAGACTTTTTCCCAGTATAAATCAATAATTGTTGTAATATCCTGTGGGTGCCAGAATAAGAGTGAAACCTGATGACCAAGTGTATCTTGAGAAAGTGTCTTGGCAGCCATCACATCAGTTCCTTTTCCAGGACAGAGTAATTACTTGGATTTTTGAAGTGAACACTGAAATAGAGAGAAGCACTTCTAGCTGTGCACTTTCTGCTTCTTTTGAGGTACAAGAAGGAGCTCAGTATGCCTTTATCTGTGTTCCAGAACATAGAACATCTGATTTTTGCACAGTATATGAATTATTTCTGGAATCCATTGTCAACATACATTCCTGTGATCAGCTCTTTAGTCTGCATAAATGACTCTAACAGTTCTATATGCACCTAAGCACACAATCTGGTGTAAAGAATGTGGAATTATAAAGTAATGATACTCCTTTAGTTTTAGGCATAACACTTTAGCAGAAATTATTAAGAGAAGAAAAGAAATTTTCCCTTTGGGCGGGCTATTCCAGGATGAGATTTCCTATTTCTTTCACTTAAACATCTGCTGTACTAGATAATAATTTTTATGGCCCCCAGTGCTAGTCCATAATCACATGTTTCACATCATTCCTTTAAGGTCATACATATTTACTTAGAAGGCCCAGTGCTAGTGAATGAATACCTTAAGTGTAATTTCTCAGCTGCCATATCTAGCTTTCTGTCAGTACCCAGGCTGGTTAAAACTCCGGGTCACATTTGTCACCAATATATTTTGCCAGAAAAACTACAAGGCCTTTCTGCTCCAATTTCACTTCTTTCCAGGAAGTGGAGAGATGCTTTCTCCCATAGAATATGTCATGGCCACCAGCTTTCAGCTCATGAATCCAAGGTGTGATGGCAGCAGATATTTCTACCAATACTTTAAATTATTATTTATATTGTGAGCAGTAGGCAACCAAGATTTCTTGAAGGAGTTTGTCCCCTGCTATCCATTTATGAGCAAGTAATTGGGCACAGAGGGAACAGATCAGTGTATCATAGCAGTGTTTGTGCCCTTATACCAAAGCAGAATAGTTGAATAGTTTTTGCAAGTTTATCCTCTGAGTAAGTTTAGTGTGGTGCCCTGGACTAAACATTCCTGCCAGGTGTGTGGTTTGAAGTCAGTCACACCACCATCAAGAGCTGGATGAAAATCTTCTAGTACCTTAAAATGCATTTGAACTGTAAGTTAATATTGTTCTTAGTTCTGTGTATCTTGGATATTTTTCAATGCATACTGGGGAAGTTACCCCACTTCCAAATCTAAACTAAAAAAGACTCTGGTAACCACAGGTAAATGAGAAACATGAACAGAAATAAGGTTGCCACCCACTTTTAAACTAAAGCCTAGCTGTGTTACCTGACTGATGCACAGAAGCCATTAATCTTGCCTACATGTGTGAGCACTGGTGTTACTGTTTTCTCAGGAGGCACTTACCCTACTGCAGCAGTGAGACATCAGGCTCATCAGTGGCAGTGAAATCAGGATACATGAGCAATCCCAGATCTATGACTTTCATGAGTCTGCAAACGTCATTCCTCTACGAATAAAATATTTCCCAAGTTACTGTATTCCAAACTGGGATTATCTTTTAGATCATAAAACATCTATCAAAACTCTGTTAACACAAGTGCAGGGACCAGACGGATGTTTTTGGGCAGTTTATCATCCAGCAGTTGTAAAAGCTGAGGGACTGTTAAATCTCACAAGCCTTTGTTCTGGTACACTGCAGCTGGGCCTGCTGGACCCACTCACATCTAATGGGTATTTGGAAGAGGTAAGCTATGAAAAGTGACAGCATCTTCATTGAGAAGTCAACCTGTAAAATTCCTAACAACGTTAGTGTGAAAATCTTACCCTTTCCCTGCTTTTATGTAAAGTGATGGCACTGCCCTGAGTTATGGCTGATTAAGGGCATGGTGCAGGAAGCCTGGAGGCAAGCTTGAATGTCATCCTAGATCAAAGCTAGGTTTCCTGTCCTGAAAACAAAATAAACAGCTATAAAACCCCAATAGCCTATCTATTAGACAATTTATTCCTTTTTTTTAGTAATAAAATTTTTTTTATGAATAAAAATGTTCTCTCAAATATTATAGCTCAAAATGTGTAAAATATTTATTAGAAGCTTACATTCTCATACCCTCTATGTGCATACACATATTTTTATACATATACATAGGAAATAGGTTTTGTTTAAATCACTTGTAGATCCCTCATATTTGAAAATTGGAAGATTGTTTTATTCGAGTATGTCTGAAAAGACACTATTGCTGTCATCTTACTAAGTGCATTTGATATCTTTCGTGTTACAGGGTGAGTCTGAACTTCACAAAATTTTTCTTAATATCATTCATCACCAATCCACTCAAATCTCACTGCAGGCAAGAGAACACAAGATGCATCTTAAGTGTGATTACACTGGAAAAAATGAGGCTGTGGATTTCTGTGCAGTCTTTGTCAACAGTTTGTATTATGTACTTATTTTCTAGGCAGAGATAGGATTTTTTTTTTAGCCATCTTCCTTTTTTGCTATTAATGAAGTAGAACAGTGAAAATGCATCACCATATAAATTATTTGAAAGCAAAACTGAAACGAAAGCAAATATTGGTTATGATTTTGCATGCAAATAATCCTCTATGCAAAACTCTCTCATAAGACAATAGTGCCTGTATCATAACACTTAAGGACTAATAAGTACTTGAAGGCTAGAGACCAGGAACACTGCTGAGGCCTACCTACACACTGAGTAAATAATTTTTAACCTTTAAAACTCATAAGATTTGTGAGGTTTCCTCATTTCAGTAGAATTAAGGCAGCACCATCGCAATTTCCCACAAGGGCCTGTAAACAGGCAGTTCAATCATTAATTAGACTGGCATCAGAAGTACATCCAACCCCTACCATCACAATTCTTAACAAATTTATTTGGCAATAAATTTCATTTTCCCATGTTGTTTTGCCTGTGATGGTAACAGGTAATCTCCCTGCCCTAATCTCAGCCCAGAACTTTGTCCAGTTTATTGTCTCCCCTTTTCATGGATGAGGAAGGGCATGGTGACAGAGTGGCTCAGAGGGAGGCACAGGGTTTGGAACAGTTCCAAACTCTTAGGATGGTGTAAAAATGCAGAATTATAAAACAGGGAGTCCTGTTTCCAGCCAGGAGAGGTTTAATTTTTGCATTAGCCTCGAGAGCTCATGGCCAGGACCTGGAGTTTATTCTATACTACCCCAAATAATTCCTGGGAACAGAGTAAGGGGTTCTTGGGAAGGACCCAAAGGGCATTGTTGGGGTTTTGGGAGACTTGCTGTGGAGACAGAGGGAGTTTAGCAGCTGAATCCCAAGGCATTATCCAGATGATAGCAGTATATTCTTTCACAGTTGACTTGCAAGTTTAGAAAGCACTTCTCACTGAAAGTAAGCAGGATAGAACTTAAAAAAATATTTTGATGATTTTCTTGCATTAAGTAAGCTACTATACACCCAAACCTGATTAAAATGTGTACTAAACTTATGAAAATTTCAGAATGTTTCCTTTCATTCAGACACATAATCTTTCCGTATTTGTTTTAAGAACTTCTTCCTGCCTTCTGTAAGAGGCTTTTTGATGTCAGCAAAAGAGCAAATCGTGTCTTGATGTGCAGAGTTATTCCTTTAGAGGCACTGCTGTTATAGGATGAACACCATTAAGTTCAAGGGTGATGATAATAGGATGAGGCAAAGAACAGGGAAAACTAGCAGAAAATGGAATATATCAGGCCCTGCAATGGCATGCAAACAAAAGGAAGAGAGAAATCCTGCCTAGCTCTTTATCTTGTTTTATTTGTCAAGTTACAAGGACTCTGTACCTAATTGTGGATCAAGGTCTTCCCCTTCCCTAGGAAGGAACAGGGCTGTGCAGCCCTTGGATCACATCACTTCTGTGTTTGCCTCCTGCTGTTTCACCCTACCCACCCTTGAATATCTGAGGGCTGGGAACTCTACTTTGTGTCTGTGCTACAAAAAAACCTTGGGAGTGATATAATATGATCAATTCCACAGAAAAAACACCACAACAAATTAAAAATATCCCAGAATCCCTCAAAAAATAAAACAAAAAAAACCCCATCCAAACAAGTTGAATTTCATGCATGATCAGATAAACAATGCTTGGATGCAGCATCAAAACCTTGATGTCAACCAATTTCATGCAGTTCCTTAGCTGAGAATTGCATTTGGAGAAAGTAGAGGGTGAACAGGGTATATAAGACATCCAGAAATTATAAAAGTTCTTAGAACAACCAAGCAAACTATAGATGAGGAAAAATACCACTGATACCTGAATAAAACCAGCAATTCTAAGGTGGAAATAAGGCCTGAATAAGGTTGGCAATTTTAAGGTATAACACAATAATATAATATATTAAAAAACCCTTTGCCTTACTGCATACAATTCAGCTAACTTCTTTGCACTTATTTTAAAAGAAAATAAAAATTGTTTCAACTCTGCTGATGTGAAGTGTTAAAACACTTCAAAACCATGCTTTGTGTATGAAAATGGTAATTCCACTCCTGTCCTAAACAGTGGGATTGAAAACCATCTCAGAAAACAGTTCTTGTGATATTGCCAGGGCCTCTTTGCAGACCAACAATGTTTATACTCTAGAGTTAGGGTAAGATTCCAATAAGAGCCTATTTTCAGTTATTTGTCCTAACAGAAGTGATGGGTTTTGCAGTTGGCCAGTTGCTGAAATGCTTTGTATGAAGATCAAAAATAAATCTTTTCTTTGTGTGAAAGAGAAATATTTCTGTGTGAATATTTGGGGCTGGGTTTTTTTTATATAAAATGATACTTTTTTAAAATGGCATTTTTAGCTCTCTTCTGAATGAACCAATATTTGTTGTAATTTTAAAATATTTTTAAAATGCAAGACAAGCCAGGCTGTTATGCTGGCTCTGTGTTTGCTGTTTATAAACAGTGTTGAGGATCATCCATCATCTGCCCTAGACTTCAGAATGATGACATCTGCACTTCATCCTCACAATGCTGTGGCACTGTCACCTCAAACAAACTCAGAAAATACTAAAAAAAAGAGCACAACTTACAACCATTCCACAAGCATAATGTCTGTGTGCAAACGAAAGGCTAAAAGACTCATTTGGCTGGAAATAAAGTTTTGGGGGTTCTTTTTTTTTTTCTTGGTTTGGGTTTTTTGCCCCCTCTTTCCTTTTCCTGGCTTTAATTTATTGAACTTTTTAGTTAAGGCAGCCTGAAGGCATGAAATTACAGATGGTGCTCACTCATCCCAAAATTGAAAATTTCCTCTTTCCAAAGGTAATTGTTTCCAGTTGATACTTGCCACTTGAAGGGGATAAGTCAGTAATTTCTACAGTGAAAACAGCTCTTGTATTCCTGAGAAGGGAAACTCGCTGAAAAGATCTGTGTCCTCAGAAAAGGAATTACATCTTTTTTCCTTCACCTATAATCTAACTTTAGGTGTCAAACCCACACACAAAAGCTTTGGAAGAAACAGGTAAAAGCAGCAAGAGTTCCTTGGTATTTACAGTCTATGAATGCAAAAAATATGAGTGGGAAAAGCAGATAGTATATTTGAAAATACTAAGTATTTCAAAACTTTTTCACAAAGGCTGGTCTCAGAGATCTAGTGCCTGTAGCCTTTTAGAAATTTGGAGCATTTTGAACAGCAAATCATGGAACAACTGCAAGAGTATGTAAAGAGAATATGCCATTTACAGTGTGTTTGATTAGGTTTCTAACCCACATTGAAAGAAAAAAAATCCCAGCTAATGGTATCTATTTAAATAAACATTTTTACAGTCAGAAATATAAATTAGGTTCTATCTATAACTTTTGAGGGCATGCTGGCTAGTAAGGATGTTCTAATTATTTAGCAGCTCCAGACTGGGAGTAAGAATCTTTGGATTTTGTCTTTACTGCTCAGCAGATGTGAGCCCAGACCTCTGAGGGAAATGAACTGTGCCTTTTCTTACTGGGTTTAATAAATATATGCAGACAGTAAAGGCCTGCTGAGGTTTAGGAATCTTGCATTAATTTCAGCTCTGAAGAATATCTCCTTTAGGGTTGCAAATTCCTTTTCCTCTGAACATTCTCCTTTTCAGTTTCCTCTCATTGCCTTTTTCTGCCAACTAATCTCTCCTTATCCCAGGCTTGTATTGGATGTTTGCCCTCTTGGAAGCAAACAAAGAACGAAACAATTGATGACTTCTATTTGTGTCTTTCAAACACAGATTTGACAGCTTTTATTTGTTTTTTTGAGCTGTTTCTGTCTTCTGACAAGCAGAAAAGCTGCCCTAACAGCATAGTTGCAAGTGATACAAGCAGCTTTCCATGAAAGCTCTCAGAAAAGTTTCTGTGGCTGAGATTTGAACATCAAGATCTAAATCCGGTGCTTAATTTGAATGATCCCAATAGCTACTTTTGCTTTATTCAGGATCAAACACACTCCAGGTTCTTCCTGTTCCTCTCAAAATAAAGCTATTCCCTCCTGTCTGTTTGCACCTTGATGAATCTGATAAGGGTTGCATTTTAGGACATGTGAAATTAGTGGCAGTTATCTAAAATTTGCATTCTCTCAGCGAAACCAGGTGCTTGTGTCCCATTTATGACTCAATTTTCTTTTTTTCAAGGGGAGCAATGAGGAATGAGACCCAAAGTACAGCTTTGTAAAATTATTAGAAAATGTTCAAGGGAAGGCATAAGAGCTGTATTTCTAATAAAAGAGAGGGGGGAAAGGGGAAAAAAAGGAAATAATAGAAAAGGAACTGCAGAACCTGCTCTAGTAATGGGAGAGAAGGGCTTCACACACAAAACCTCCAGGTTCTATGAACCTGGGGCTCCTGAGACAGGATCTCTCTCAACACCTGATTAAATGAAACTCAACTGAGAAACTCCTTGTGCTTTTCAGTACTCCTGTTTTGGAACTGAAGAAGAGTTAGTAAGCTGGAAAGCTTGTCCATGTTTTTTTTTCTTCTGCTGTGCCAGATGCTCTAGGAAAAAATACTTTATGTGGAATATAAGCTGTAAAATAATATTCACTGCATATCTGCATGTGTACTAAATATCCTTATGTAGCATGTAGATAATTTTAAAATATAGGGACATTATCTTGCAGTTCAGTACACCTGTTTTCAGCAGTAATGCTAAAATCACAGCACCCAAACCAGCCACCAGGTATGCTGGGTGTCATAAGTGACAATAGAAGACAATGACAATAATGAATGACAATAGAAGACAACCCTTGCTCTAAAGAGCATGTACTCCAAAGAGAAGAAGTGGATGGAAAAGCAAGAGAAAAGACAGGATGCAATGTCCTCATTCCCATTTTACGAAAGAAAATTGCAATGTAAAAGGTTAGAGATGGACGGGATAAATCTTCTATTAAATCTTACTGTTTTGGATCTCTGCATCCCAGCAACTCCATTTTAAGTTGCCCTCTAGAATTCTGTGAGGTGAACTGCAAAACAAAAAGCAACTCGTGTTCTTTTGACTGTATATTGACTCTCTTGCTTTCCAGCTGCCCTATTGCCAAATCTCTCCGTAGATGAATTCTTAGTTACTATCAAGCTGTTCCATGGTTTTTGATTTTTCTTGAGTTAACAAATGCCCTGTTTGTTCTAAGGAAATGTCAGGATTATAAAATGTAATAAACAAAATTTAGTGTTGGGAAGGATAGGAAAAAAATTACTTTCATTATTAAAATAAGTACTATGTAGGACAGATTCTTGACATCTGTGAAATACCTTTCTTATATTTGTTTTTTCCTCCAAATTTCTAATTTGGATTCTCTTGGCATTGACAACTTTGTCTTTTCTTTATTTGTTTTGTTCTTTCATAATAAAGTGTGTATAATAAAGGCTTCTCTGAATTTATATAAGGTAGAAGTATGTGTTTCCAGAGAAAGGCTTCATATATGGAGGACAATGCTGGAATTATACTTGTTTAAAGGAAGCCTCTCTTGAGCCACTGATGTGGTTGAAATTATCCTCATGAGAAGTATTTTGCTGCCTTGGTTTTCTCTAGCTATTGATGATGATATGGCCTTAAAGAAAACATACCTTTTAAGTGATCTTCATGCAGTTGTATGTTCATTCTTTCTTCATCAGGTACAGAAAACTTTCCCTCTTTTTTTTTTTTCCCTTTTTTTTTTTTTTTTTTTAAAGCAGTTTTCAATAAGATTACAAGAAAAAATTCCAAATTAATGCCTCTAGAAGGACAGCATTGGCAATATATAGCTTCATCTCAAATTCTACCTGCATTGCCTGGTAAACCAAAGTGGGATCAAGTGATGGTATAACTTCCCTTGCTTACTGTATACAGCTTAGCAAGGTGAGAAAGTTTGGATTTCTATAAAAATCAGGTAAAACCAAATCAAACTTTTTCACTTTCTTAAGAGGAGCAATAATATCTTTTGTAATGTTAGCTTGACTTGCAAAAACTTTTCCTAGAAAAAGCTAGGACTCTATATTATCTTTACAATAGTTGGAGTTACCTCTGAGAAAAGAACAAGGAACAATTAATTAAATTTAAACATACTGATTTTATTTTAGCCATTCCTTGACACAGACAAAAAAAGTACCAACACATGGCTTCGAAATTCAGAAAATAGCATTCTATAAAAGCTTTCACTGAGTATCAGCTACAAAGGAAATGCAAACAAGAATAAGAAAATTGCATCAGATTCAGCCCTCTTTGTTTTTACCTGACTATTTTAAATTTCTACCTCCACTCTTTTTCTCTTAATTCATCCTTTCCCTTTTGTGTGCTGTTTTCTTTTGATGTTTGTGCTTTGAGGACAATGAAGAGGTTATGTTCCCACTAACCCCAGGGATCTTCTGGTAGTAACGTAACCTGGAACATTTTTGATGCTGAGGGTTTCTCTTGGAAAATTCTTCTGTGGATGAATCTTTGCATTATCACAGTTTCTTTGGTGGTTCTTTACAGACCAGGATAGTTTTTTTTCTTTGGGGAATATGTCCATTGCTACTCAGACTAGTAATTGCCCATGAATACTGGTTTATTGTACTGTGCAGTATTATGGATCCAGTAATGCCATGTATTGAGTACCCTACCTTTTCTTTTGAGTGGTAATTCAGTATTACTTTCTGACATCTTCTTTTAAGTGTGTAACAAAGCTATTTTCAGAATTCTATCTGTAATAGTCTCAGTTTATTAACCTCCAGTTTTCACATAATCTGTTTGTATCATCACCTCTAACATTTTATTGACACAAAGCTGAAGTGCATTAGGAAAGTACTAATATTACTTTGTGCAATAGGGGAACTTGATCAAAAAATCATGCTTCGTACTAAATGACATGATTAAGACAATGCTTATTTATAATCACAACTTTTCCTTAGAAAAATTATCTACAGCTACATAGCCACAACTATATCCAAAAAGTTTAACATTTCTGATTTTAAAGTTCAAAAACTTTAAACTTGTTAGTACGTACTTTAGATATTTATGTTACTCAGAGTGGTTGAAATATTAATTCTTATGACTTCATGGCTGCACATGCCAGTTTACATCACCTGGTATTCTGCTTTTAGTTTTTATTTTGATGTCTCAACTTGGTTCCATTTTGAGCCATGCAGCCTATGTATGCAACATTTTCATAAATATTATCCTCTGAATCGTGATTGTAGGAATATTACTGACACAGTTCTTGCTTTCATTTTCATATGAAATTGCTCCATTATATGTGATTTTGTTTGAAAGTCATTGTTTTAATCAGCTTTGACAGAGGAACCCTGCCTACATGCTGCACATAGTTAAGAGTGGGTCTGCTTCCAAATGCAATTTAATCTGATTACTAAACAGAAGCTGAGTTCCTGAAACATGTCTACTATTCCTCTGAGTCCTAATTTCTGTTTTTGAAATTACTAGCTAAGGGTCCTTCCACATGATGTGTCTGTTTTTCCACTTGTGCTTTCTTGACATCTTGTGCATCTCTACCCTGAGAATGGTTTTGGTGGGTGTCTGTGCCAAGTCAATCTGACAGATTCAGTGAGTAATGATTTGATTCATTCAGTCAGATCTTGGGAGAAAAAGCAAATGCACATGAGCAGAGAGATCTGTTTTAGACAAAAGCTAATCAAGGCAAACCCTGACATCAATGTAAAGCATTTTTGTGTCCACAACTCCAGATGCCACATTGTTTAATGTGCCCACACAGCCTGATGGCTGTGATGTTAAGTAGCATGAGACAAAAATACTAAAATCTTAGCAAGTTTTTCATTAATTGGTAATTTTCAAGCTAAATGGATTTTTTAATCCAGAAATATTTTAAATCACTTTATTATTGAAACTTGAAGAAAAAAATCTTGTAAGATTTAGATTTGGGAAAATATGCCATGTATACTGTTTTTCTCATATGCATATGATCAGACCTGTTCTCCCATTTCTCCAGCACAAAAACTGTGTTTATATCTAGAGAATAATAAACCCCCATCAGTCACAAATACTAGAGGTTTCCTTTTCTCTGCCCATGCATTTCCTTTGGGATGGTGGAATTTAAGCCTAGAAAAGCCAGAGCTGCAAATCAGAGGTGTCTTCTGCGTGGGTACACTAATTAATTTTCAGGTGACTAAGCAGTGGTGCTGTCTCATTCTAAGGAACATTATTTTCTTAGGTGTCCTTGTCAAGTAACAAGTCTTTGAAAGTTCCCTTGGGAATGGGTGAAAGTGGAGAAATTAGAAGCAAAATTTTGTTACTTTATTAGAAACTCTTTGCACACACTGCAATGAAATGTATTGCAGTTGTCTTGAAGAAAATTTAAAACACTTCTTATTAAAATGATTCTAAAATTGCTTTTAACTTTGAAATGACACATAGGTTCCTTTTTCAATTTGCCTTTTGTTTAAAATTCAGTTTAATAATAGGAAGATCATACTAGGAAAATAAGTAAGATGAGACATAACAAGAACTCAAATTTCCAAACTTTTAATATATTTCCTCTTAGAAAAGGTATAGGCTGAAGAAATAATAAATTTGAATAACCTCCATTAGGTGGATCTGAGATTTAATCATGCAGCAAAATACATTTGCACAGTTGTGGGAAATTATATGGTCATTTTGGCAGATGCTCTGGAGACTGAATTCGATTTTGTTGTTTAATGTTTGCCATTAAAAGATTTCAAAAAACATTATTTAAATACACAGAAACAGTTTTGCAATTTTGCTAAACATGAAACACACTGTTTTGCTCAGTTTGCTCTTTTCATAAACAGCAACCCATCATGAATTAGTCCACTTTTTCATTTGTATTATTTTCTCGTCCATATATAGCTGGCAAAATGTTTCAAGTGGTCTACTTCATTAAGAATCTGAAGCAAACATATGAGCTGCTTTAAATGATCACATTATTCTGTATGTCAGTTATTCAGCACACTTAAAATGACCAGAAGTTGCAGCACTTTAAGCTAAAATAATGATGACATCATGTTACTGCAACATAACAAAGCATGTCACTAATCCATCCAGGCAACTCACATTTTGAGATTATCAGAGTGAACTAAATTGTTGTTTCATTTTGTCATTAATGACTCAAGACAGCTATGATTTGATGAAGTACAAAACCTTTTAAAATCCCTATATCTGAAGAGTATGAGGATCAAGAGTGTGAGTGGTCTGTCTCTGGCAGGGAAGGGTGATTAGACAGAGTCCTGACCTGCAGACAGACACTGCACTGGGCTTTTTTGAGCAGTGGTGTTAAGTCAACACATTTGGCCTGAAAGATAATTTGGGCATTGAGAGTTTAGTTTTTGCACCCAGAATTGGAAATCCAGCTGTACTGACAGTTACAAAAGACAAATTCTCTGCTCAAAGTCAAATAAAATCCCCTGAATCCCGAATTGTGCAAACATACTTAAGAATATAAGAGACATTTATGTTTGGAAGATTATAAACCTTTAGATTAGTCAGAAAAATTAATTGAATTATCAGATGAGGTGTTTCATAAAGGTGTTTCATGTTTGTGGGTGGGCACTGACTATTGTGCACATGAATGTGAACAGTTTTTGAGTTCCTAAAGTGATAATGGTTAAGAATCACTTAAAAGGTATAATCTGGATTTCTTCAAGTACATCTTGTTCTGATCCAAAATGTATCTTAGGAAGAGCAGTTCTAATGACCTTACAAGCAACAAAACACTCACATAAGACCATAATTTTTTTCAACGCCCCCCAGTTCTGGCCTTTCTAAATTTTTAATTCTTTCTTTATGTGCGAATCCATTGGCAATTTTTGTGTACATAAGTTATCACTTCAATAATGACATTAGACCATTAAGATGGTGGTGCAGTAATGTAAGGAAACAACTCTCTTGAAAAGATGAAAAAGCACTTCTCCATTCTCTGGTGACTGTTTCATTATCCTCTCTTTTCCACCTTTGCACAGATACATGCATGAAAGATTTAGGAGAAAACTGTAGTTGAATGGTTATAGAGATTTTTCTCTTTCCTCGCAAATTTATTAGTGAATGGGAGAGCTGACATCTTTGCTCAGAGTTCTGAAGTTTTTGTTGGATCTCCTAAAATAAGATGACTCAACTGCATAATTCTAGGCTTGATGAAGCTGAGAAATATTGTTTTTTAAGGATTCTAACTTTACAATCCTATATGCCTGCCAAAGGTGGGTACAAGTTGTAAAAAAAATTCTTTCAATCTTTAGGCACAGTGTCTCTTATTTTAAGACTATCAAAATAGTCTGATGTTCTTCTTTTATTATTTTTTTTTCACTGATTGAATGTTCTTGGACCCTAGAATGAGTTCAGTGGAGAAGTAGACATTTCAGCAGCACTGTGGCAACAAACACAATTATGTTGTTTTATTTCTAGGGAGAGGAAGAAAACACTTTCTCTGGTTTCAATTTTCTTCTGTGTTAGGGCAAATCACAGGGCCAATTATTCTTGACAAGACATTATTTTATTTTGATGCATTGAGCTGTTGAGGAACTGCTGCTAACCACAGTATTCACTGACAAATCCATACCAGCTATATTGTAGTTTAGTACTAAGTTTTTGAAATTATAAACCCCAGAGATGAGAAGGCAATTCCAGACCAATCCAGATAAAAATCATAGTAAAGCAAAAGCAAAGCTTCTTACAGATCAGTAATTTTGTGTTTTGACAACCTCCTGCAACAGTTGGAGCTTCAGTTAAGAAGTCAAAGGAAAAAATAATGCTGAAGAGTTGACAGACTGGATAAGGTGTGAAGAATACGAGATGCATGTTGAGTTTAACAAGGGCTTACAATTGCTGTCAAACTTCCTTGCTAACACAACACAGCCAGTGAAATTAGAGTTACTTTACATGTAGTAGCTTGGCCTAAATGAGAGGAGACATATGGATAAAAAATGACAGTGTTTTGCTTTGAGGCAATAGAAAAGGAAATCTAACCACTGTATTATGGTCTGTTTAAATTGAATGAAGTATTTTTCTTATGCATTGAATTTTTACAGTGACACTATCTGATAGCTCCTTACTGCCCATAAGAGCAAAATCTGTTTTATTCATGTTAGACATTTCATCTTTATCTGAAGTAATACATGACATTACATTTAAATACTGTGTGTAGTCTGACCTTCTTTTGAAGTATAAGGAGGAATTGCAATCAATTGTCTTATATAGTAGATTAACTTTTTTCTCTTGTTAGCTTTGCAATGGAACATCTTTGTAAGTCAGTACAAACTATTACCCTTTCCTCAGATACTTTATTTATAACTGCAAAAGTGTGCTTCATTTTTTTTTTTTTTTCCCTGTGAATTCCTACAGGGTTCCTAAAGATGAATAAAGATTGCCATTGCTAGCTTATGCAAATTCTTATGTTGGAGGTGAACACTCAGGTGCTCTTTATTTCTGGAAGCAGTGCTTGGAAGATCTGCACAGTTGCTTTTGTGTCACCTACTGACTAAGAAAACCAGCTAGAAAAGACTCATGCTCCCACCAAAAGGGAACTTATGAAGTGATGATCAGTAACTGATCTGGAAGGAGATACACAAGGCCAACACCTTGTGTTTATTAATACTAAATAAAGAGGAATTGTTTTACTGGGCAAAATTAAGACAAAAGTTCTTTAAAACTTGACAATTATATGTAGTCTCCGTATCACATGACTTATCACTTAATACCTGGTATTGAATACCATAGAGTTGTTTTTCCACTGATATTTGTTTGAAGATATTCTTAATACACTGCAACACAACCCACTTATATAAACTGAGATAAGCTAATAAACTAAAGATCTGCAACAAGATTTGTTTACTTTAAGTAGACTCTTATATTCTAGCACTATTTGAAACATTTTTAAAAAATCAAATATTTATCATCAGGAATATCATCCTGGACAGAGTTTTCTTTCAGTTGATAAAAAAAATCTGAATCAAAATTTTAACTGATGTCTTTCACTCTTGACTTGATCTCAGTCATCTGATCAAAGTGGACAGATTCCTGTAGTTTTTATTTAATAGTTTCTTGTAAAAGTAAGTGTTTTTTTCTATATGTATTTCCTCTTTTTTTCCTAGTATTTTTATTTCAAATTTGATAATTGGTCATGAACAAATTTAGGTAATGTGTAAATATATAGTGTTTGTTTTTCTTTTGCCACAGAATAAGAGAAGAACATGGTAATAAAATTTCTCAATCAACAATAATCAAATCCTAGCTCCTAGCTACTGGCTATTTAACAAACCTTTCTTTAAACCTGTAACACAGCCTGTTTTTTCCAAGTACAGCTCCCTAGGGTGTCACAGGTCTGTAATTTTAGCCTAATATCTAGGTTGAGTACTTTCTAGCATATGTTCTTTTCACTGCTCTCTCTTCACAGGGTCAGCCAGCCACTGGATTGTCTATTTCTTGACAAAACCATTTTTAGAATTGTGTATTGTTGAAGCATCAGAGATGTCTCTTAAAGGAGTTTTTGTAGGACTGGAACTGTGTTGAATGAATTTGAATACACATCATGGACTTTGTCACTCTCAGTGTGTTTGTTAGTTGAGCGGTTTTTGTTGAGGGTTACTTTTCTTTCCTCTGGCTTATTTTAGCAGTGACATGTCTTGCCATTAATCAGAAACATTTTGATAATAGGTATTCCTTTGAGAAGGGAGCAAGTAATCTCATTTACTGAAGGCAGCTATGCTAACAATAGTTAGAACACAATCCTCCAGTCCTTACTTCACTTGCATGTGAAATGAGATGTGTGCAGAAGTATCCTGAAAAATATCACTATATATAAAGCTACTTGCAAGCTTGTGAGACCCATTTATTTTCTAGATATTTCTACCCCCTCAACAGCCAAAATTTACTTTTATATAAAAAGGAAGATTTGTGCACTGAGAAAATTGCCTGCAAATTGCTCTTATAGGAAACTTATCTATCTAAATGCTTTTATCTAAGATGCTTTACTCTAAATTGCAAAAAAAAAAAAAGCAATATATTAATAAAATTTAAAATTTATATAGAACTGTGGAAGATGAATCAAATGGAAGATTAACCAAGAAAACCACCCGTGTTTCTCAGACCTGCTCACTGCTGAAACTTTAGCTACCACCACAGAAATCCAAGTAACTGGTAAGCAGATTTGATTTGTGTGTAAAACTGAAATATAGTGTAGCTTTGTGAAAAGGTCCATTGAGATAATGTGACCAATTTCTTAAACTACTTTTATCCCTTTCAAAGTTCCAACATTAAAAAAAAATATATTTTAGCCAAACTTGTTATGATACATTTCAACAGGTTGGGAAATGTACAGGGCTATTTTCCAATATCCAGCTGTAACCAATGAAGTTAAGGTAAATTGTGTCACTGTAAATTTTGGGGAATCACTAGAAAGGCGATTACAGCCAGGTTGAAAGCCAGTAAGGGAGACTAAGTCACTGTATCTTGCAAGCAAACACTTTTTCAAACACCAGAATTCTGTAGGACAATCAATCAGAGTATTTTCAAGAAAAAAGGGGTAGATAATCTTGCTGATGCATGAATATTCTGTTGTAGTTTGATGTGGGGTATAACAGAAGGGGTAAGAAGATGAAAAAAATTTATAACCAAACCAGAATTACCTAGAAGAATTTCAGCTGCAAACTGAAAACCTCTTTGCAGTGAACAAAAATGACAAAACCCAGGAATTATTGATTACTGGTATGATTAAGGGCTAACACTGTAATAGTGCTGGAAATACTGTGATCTTAAGAAACAACATACAAAATATTTCCATAAGAGTATCATTTGTAAAATTGAACATACTAATTGAAAGATCAGAAATAGCCATTAAAATGCTTAAGAAAGGTTTACTTTTTAGTTTATTGTCATCCATCTCCCCCAGTTCTATATTTGTCTTCAGGGAATTTGAACAGATAATCTTCTTCATCTGGTCATCTTGATTGACAGAGTTTCCTTAAGTGGCTACATCAAATTCCATATAACTAGTGAGGACCAAAAGTAAATATACGATCCTTCAATTTATGTAAAGAACTTAGACTGTGTAATATATTTTGATTTTGACCCTTTCTAGTGGAAGGTGTCTTTGACCATGGCAGGGGGGCTGGAACTAGATGATTCTGTGAACTTCTTTCCAACCCAAACCATTTCATAATTTATATTATTTCTATGGGCTCACTGAATAATTGTATTAGCTTCCATTTCTTTATGCTATTTCTTCATGTTATTGACCAGATTGTAGGCTTTAATTTGAAGGAAAAACCCAAACATCCTCTGCACAACCATGATCCCTAATCTAGATAAAATCATGTACAGTGACAGATATGGAGTAAACAATTTGTTTATTTTAATTAGAAAATTATTACCTGGGTTTTCATGTGACAGTGAAAGTCTAGTGTGATCTGTCAAGGGCTTCCATCTCTCCAAATTTTCTAGAGCTGAGCTGATTAAAAGCAATGCCTGGAATTACATTGTTGAAGATTATATGCCATTTCTGCCTGGAAAGGGGAAATATAAAAGTGGATGTATCATTATACATTAATGATGTAAATAATGGCAAAGAGAGGAAAAAAACCAGAAGCGTGGATTAAAAAGGATCTGTTGGGAGCAAAAGCATTTTAGAGAATGAAAAAAGCTGCCCTTTCGTGAGCCTTATATTTAATTCAATATATTTTCTATAGGTGGATAGAAGTGTAGTGGATGATTAAGTCTATGAGATCAGGGACAGTATTATTCTCTGATATATTAATTTCCCAGATATATCTTGATAAATGAATGAGAACAGAGGTGCTGGTGGGCAATAGTTCTCAGATATGTAAGTTTTCTATAGCAAATAGTCCCCAAATCAGTCAGAACAGATGATGACATTTGTACTCTAGCTTTGAAAAAAAGAAGTAATAGAGGATTTATGATATAAAATAACCTTCGAAAAACACCATCACGAGAAGGTTTATTTTAAGTAAAGCAGCAAGCATAACTAGATTTTAAACTAAAGCTTGATTTAGTTGGAAGAACAACCTGAATGAATTTAAATAACAAGTTTTGAAACCATCTGGATCAAGCAAGATACTTTGATACTTGAGTATATAAAACATTTGGAAATATTCAAAAACAGAGGTGGAAAACATGCCAGTATAAAGGAAAAATTCCCTGAAATTTATGTTCTAATAAGGGAAATTGTAAGAAACTGTGTCAGCTCTAACATCTCAACAGTTTTAGAAAGAATAAGTAAGAGTTTTAAAGAGTAGAGCAAGAGAAACAATCATTTGCAGGAACATCAATCACAGGGGAAGTCTGAATCCTCCTGAAGAGGATTAGACTACAGTTTCCGATATTCAGCTAAACAAAGTAGAAATAAGTAGCAAAATAAGGTGCTTAAAAGTTAAAGTGATGGGCAGTACTAGCTACAGCATGGTCTTCCAACTTCATCACCTTGTAGAATGGGAAGATTTTAGCAGAGTAGCTTCCTTTATTTTCTATCTAATTCTCAGTAAATTAGAAAGGGGCTCAGTCCTTAAAAGGGGCTTGGGACATCTCCACCTCCCTTAAAGACCACACTCCTTGGAGCAGTATCAGCATCTGTCTTCCCATGAAGCTTTATATCTTCTCTCTAATTCTCCATGTCTTCTGTTAGTTTGGAAACTGAGCTAATCTGCTAAGGGAGCTCGATGCGTTTGAATCCCCATCATCTAGACTCAACTCACCCATGCCTTCTCCTTTGGATTTACAGCCTACAAACCTGGCCTCAGTTTTAAGGTGTCAGCATTTGATTTTATGAGAAACCACTAGCTTGTATACAAACAGATGCACCACTAACCACGTGTTTTTTATTGCTTGGTGTCATGACATAGGGAATGGCAAATTCAGAGTGAAGTACTCAAATGTCTTTCTGATTAAGGCCCACCTAGTCTAAACTTTTCTTGCACTGTTATCTGGGTGGGATTAGAAAAAGTTGTAGTTTACATGTCCCTCTCTTGATCCTCTTGTATATATACTTGTTTTCAGTGTTGCCCGTTTTTTATGTTATGACTTAAAGTCTTCATCTGTATTTTGCACTTCACTTGGTACAACTAAGGCATAAATTCAGGCAAATAGACAACAGCTGGACATTTCCTATCTAAAACTGTAGGAAATGAGACAAACCTCCCACATGGTGCATGTCGCTGGCATATTATTGAATGTAACAGGGTAGGTGGATTTACTCAAAAATCCCAGAAGTCACAGAAAACGTGTCACAGCCCTGTAAATTGGATATAGTTCATTACCTAAGCTCTTCTTGTTTATGTGTCTGGTTCTGAAGTTGGCACAGGCATAACAGCCTCAGGTCTGGCTGCACTTTTTACAGAAATGCAGATGGCTGGTAAGTTACCTAAGCAGGCATGAAAGAGACACTGCTTTCCAGCTAGCCAATTCACCTCTTTGTTTTAAAATGCTGTTCCTTTCACTGTGGTTTCTTGGCCAAAACAGGAACCTGATGGTCTGAGGTGCTCCCTGCTTCTGCCTATAGCTACTTCTCTGAGGACACCTGCTTAATTATTGCCCAACCTCTCTTTTTTGCCATCAACTGCAGTGCTGATTGTTTTCAGTTCTCTTCATTCCTTTACTCAAAATGCTTGCTGCTAGAATCAGTGAATAGCTGATGGGCTCAACCAACTAATTTTTATTTGTTTAATTATTTATTGATTGGAAATAGATCAACAAAAAGGATGATTTACTCAGGTTGAGGTAAGAACTGAAAACAGTACAGGATCACAGATGGCCTGAGGGTCGTAGTAGCAGCACAATATCTGGAGTGGCAAGCAAAGCTGGTGGACTCAGAGGGAGGGCACTGTTCTTTCTTCCAGCAGTATTGGAATTGTGCTGTGAACTTTTCCTGGGCAAACCACAGGGCACTGGGAAAGGTGAGTCCCTGCTGGTCAGCAAAACATGTTGGACAGCCTCTCTTGTAGCATGAATGGAAAAATTGAGAGAGATACAGATTTTTAAGCATTTTTTTCCTAAGCATGTTATCAGTTTTTTGTGAAAAAAATGGAATAAAGTCATTTATGTTGTGAGTGTAGTTTAGGATTTCCAGTGTAATTACTTGGCACTGAAAGTGGGGCGTGGAAGTGGTTGGAAAATAACATGGATATACCTACTTCATTTTAGAGGTAACTCTTCATGTGTTACTGAAATACTAGGATATGGAATCATAACTTTTTTATAAGGAGCATCTTTCTGTCTTCCCTGTGATGTAAAAATTCTCCCTTCATTGTACATCTGAGTTAGTTTTTGTGGAGGGGGGTACTAGAAGAATCCACATGCTGCTTCTCTTTTTAAATTCTTTGAAGGTCTTTAGAAATAGATGCCACTCAAATTAATCCCTACATGCAGTGAGAACACATTTTTCTGGTAGCAGTAAAAAAAACCCAACAAGATGTAAAAGATTTCTTACTCATTTTTTCCCTCTTATGTTTATAAATGCCATTATTCAAGTTAATTGTTATAGATAAAGGCTACAATTGCAATATGTCACTTAATGTCATGCTGATCTGGTTGTTTTTCAAAGAAAACCTTCTTTCATCCCACTTCCAGCTAAGAGATCTATATTGAGCTTCTATTTGTAAAGTGGTAACATCAAGTGCTATCTTGTGCAGTGGTATTATTATGTACTTTCTATTGCTTGCTTTGGAATGCAAGTGATGGTTAATTGAAAAATAAATGAGCTGTTTTGAAAAAATGAGACAAAACCAAAATAATTAAATAAATTTTTAAAGTTTTCTCAGAAAGTCAATGAGGGTGACTAAATGATGGCATCAAAATTAGTAGTGACACCCATAAATACACTCACTTAAAAACAGGGAAATTAGTAAATTACTGCATCCTTATTCTTAAACTATGCTTGTAGTAAAATTGCATATTTTGCCAAATTCTTGAGTTGAAAATGAGTGATGAAAATACCTGTAAACATTTTTTTCCCTCTCCATAGCATTCTTTATTGAGAAGCAAGTCTACATTTGAAGTACAGACAATTTTTGAAATTCTTTCTTTCGTGCCCTGTGGTTTTATTCCTAAAATGTATTTTGGGATATGATAGTGTTATTTTATTCTCAAAGAAACATGCAGAGCATTAGACATAACAAGTGTGTCTTCTCTAACAAAAAAATTATTTCAAAAACTCTTTCAATTGCCAATATTATCGAAGTGTCTGAAAGTGTTTATTCCTTCTAACCTTTTCTCTCTCTCAGAAAATTGTGTGGATGATTAAAATTCAGTTTAGTGTGGGAGATTTAACAACTGAGATTTTGTAATAAATACACACGGAGGTAGTCACAGACCACTGAGAATTTCTCAGGTGTCTTTTCAGCTTTTCAAAAGGAGATTTTTTTTGCAGTCAATGTTATTTTAGCTAGCATTTTTCAGACTTTCAAATGAATTTTTTTAGTTTAGGTTATATTTGTATAGAATGACTCATAAATCCCCTTTCCCACTGGAGCCATAATCAATCAGCTTGTTAAAAGGAAAATTTCAGTTCAGAATTAATGTGTATGTATGCGCAGACTGGGGGAGAAATGTTTTAGACAAAACAGAATTTCAAACCAGCATAGTTTCTCATGGCTAAGGATTGGAGTTCAGAATGCCATTTTGTCCAGATTTTTTTTCAAGGAGAAAATTCTAAAGCCTTGGGTGGTAGTGTTAAAACTAAAACTGTATAGTAACCCTCCACCTTCCCTTCCTGGCCAAAATGGCAGATGCTACTTCACTTTACAGTGCTACGTGCTTGTCTTCCAAAGTAGATAAGTTTTAAGTTGTCAGCAGCAAAGTCTCACCTCACAATGGCTGCTTTTGCAAGAGTGGAGGAGATAACTTCTTATTTATTATTAGTCTGAGGAGTTATGAACCCATTCCATTATTTCCACTGTGTAACTCTGATTTTGAAGTACACTTGTTCTGCTCCTGCTTGATTGAAAGAGAGTTCTTGATGTGAAGTATATGTCAGGGTATATAACTTGGGTTAAAACCAGATTCCGTTAGATGTAACCCAGCCTACAATTCAGAAAAACATCTCCATACCATAGCCTGAGTTCCCTTCATATTGAGATAATTGCACTTCATGAATAACCTTTTATAACAACCATCCTGATAATGTTGTAGAAAAATGTTTTTCCGCAAAAATATTTTTTCTCTAAAATTGAGCTGACAGGATACAATTCCCCAGAGAAATTATTTGTTTGGCTGGAGTAATCCCATCTTGGAAAGAAATTGAATGAAGTTGTTGTATCTGGTTGAATGGCTGAGTCTTGGGAATTTGTACAAGGCCTGCATGCATTTATTTCTTTTAAACTTTGGTTCAATGCAGGCCATTTCATGGGGAGACTGTGGAAGGATAAAACCCAATTTCAGTGACAGAAATGTGCATCAGAAATTCTTAAACTGAACCTGTAACTCATGTTCTCATTCTACTAACCATAACTGTAAAATTCCTTTTAATAACTATTCTACTGCACTTTAATGTTATATGAATCTGAAGTGATGCTGCTTGTGATAAATGTTCATTATAAAACAGAGATAAAGATCTGTGCTGCAACTATTTTCTCTTTGTAAAGCAGCCAAGAATTGTCTTGTTTACAATAAATACCTGTCTTTAGCTATGTTTTGAAATACTAGTTTATAATATTTTTTATCTTTTTTTTAAAGGTGAAATTTTTTTTCTTAGTCTAATAATATAATGCCTCAAAGACAACCTGGTCAGAAAACTTAAACCTTATTTTAATCTTAATTTAGATCCTTTAAAATAGATACATAAGCTTTCATTGAGATAAAGTAGTAAATTAAATAATCATGCTGGAACCATTCCTAGATTTAAATACAGAATATTGATTTACATTGTCTTACTTTGCAATCAATCTTTAGCTAACCTTTTCTCAATATTTCAAGGAACTCCCAAAAGCAATAATTTCTTTTATCTCTATATAGAGATATTAAATTATATGCCATATATCATCTAAATTGCAAAGACATAGAAGTCCATAGACAATACACAGAGGTATTCCTAGGCTTTTGATCCATGTACTTCCTTGTAAATCCACAGAATTGAAGTTAGGAGGAATGGAAAGGTTTTTGGAAGCTATTATTCTCAATGATTCAGTGGAGTCAGAATCTTCTGGTGCAGTAGAAATTAAATGACAATTTGAAAAGAGAATAGGGAAGCTGTTCAATAATTCTACTTAGTCTGATTAAATTCTACCAGAAAATAAGGAAGAGTGCAGGGTTTTCAGTATTAAAGAAACATGCATTACTATTTAGTTTAAAAAAGTCTATAAGAAGGCAGACTGATTTTATTTTGGAATATTAGATTAGGTATTAAAAAAAAACAGATGCAAAGCTTATTTTTATAATTTCACTCCTACTGCTATTTTGTTGTCTGGTTTGGTTTTATTGGGGATGGAAATGACATCTTTCAAAGCTTTTTTCAAAAAAGGAAAGTTGCATTCCATATTTTATAACAGCCTTACGGAATTTTTGTTCTTAAATTCTGTTGGTTCAGAATTGATAGTAAATCAGAAGAGAAAGTAGGGTTACACTGCGTTGACACAATAAGGCATTTCTATTTTGAAATTCTGATTTCCAATATAAATTCACCGTAGAAATATTGACTAGAGAGATGAAGCAGAAGCTAAAAAAATGTAAGAATGTTTGTGGCCCAAAAGAAATGAAATGCAAAAAGAGGGATCATTTTATAGTCTAAAAATTAATGTTATTATTTTAAAAAAATATTCCTATGAATATTAGTGCAAAAAAGGAGATCTAATTTTTATAGCTAAAGGTTTTGTAGTCTGCAGAACTGCAGAGTATGCTGTTCATAGACCTTTCTATTTCTGTCTCTAATGAGAATCTTTGCCTCTTTTCCTCTCCAGACACTCTATGCACCTATTGCCAGCTGTCCTTGTTGATGGGAGCATGGTAACCATGCAATATGTAGCCCCATCATGGAGAAAATGGAAATATATATGACTTAGAGGCCTGATAAATTCATTACTGATTTTTTTTCTGAAGCATTAAGTTTTTTGGTTTTTTTTTCTGAGGCAATATTCTCTTGAAGATGGAAAAGAATCTCAGAGTCCTGGTAGATGAAGTGATATAGCACCTTCACATGTTAAATGATGGCAGGAGGTTTGTTTTTCCAATTCAGGTTGGTAGAATTTTATGGTTGCCATCTTTTTTTCTTTCCTAGAGAACTAGGAATTTATTTCACAGGTAGGAAGATATAAGTACAAGTTGATTTAAGTAAAGGTATATCAAATAAGAGTTTTATAATTTTTAACTTGTCATATAATTGTCTTTGGTATAACTATCAGCATGAAAAGCTGAAAAGCAGGACTGTAATAAACCAAGAAAAGAGCATGTCTTACAGTGCTTGGCTTGAATATAACATCTCCTGAGGATGCCAGCTTCAAAAAATCTTGACTTTTTGCAATAATCTGTGGGCTGTAAAATAATCAACTCTAGCATGTGGGCATCATGAATTTAAAATTACCTCATGGGAAATCAATAAAGTTACTTATGTTTTTTTAATGTTTGGACATAACATAGACCAAAGACATATGCCAAGGATAAAAAATCCAGCAGAAAAGAAATGTCTGCTGTAAATGTTCAACATGCTGTCCCAGCTGTGCTGCCCTAAACTCCATTACAGCTGAAGGCAGGAAGCAATCTTCACTGCATTCCTGTAGCCTCTAATGACTCAGATAAAGGGAGGAACAGCATCTGAGTTTCAAAATCTGGTGGCGAGGATAAAGGAGGTTTGGGGAATGGAGGGATTGCATCCTGGGAAGATATAAAATCACTTTTCCCTCTGGTAATCATAACAACAAAACACTGAATGGAATGAACTTCTGAATGGACAAATTCTAAAGGCACAGAGTATCCCTGGTGAAAAATGGGACTCCTTTTCAAGTTGCAGATAGGCCTGGAGGAGAAATAATTATATGTCTTATATGACTAAAAGGTTTCTGATATTTACTTGCATTTGAATTTCAGAATTCATACAAAAGTATAAATTCAACCTCAGTGCCAATAACTGCAGTAAAATATGCGTTGATGGAGTAATACCAAGTTGTTAATTCTGAGTTCCTAAACTGTGATGGATCTCCAAATAAGATGTTGTGGAAAAGTAAGTTTGTCAGAAAAAGCTGAAATGTAGCTGGTGAAGTTATTTATAAGTTTTCTGAGTTTCAGGTGCAATTGGACAAAATAACAAAATCCCACCAGGCACTGCAAAACTATTTATTTTATTTTTAGACAAAGGTGAGCATGACCTGCAAAAAAACCTCCTGAATTTGGGATAAGAACAAAGATCTTCAAGTTTTGGGGTTTGAAGAAGGATTTGTCATTTAATAGTCCAGTTCAAAAGCATTTTCTATGATTAATGTTTTTAAAGCTTCAGAGCTACTTTTAATTATGAATCTAAATCCTGGTTTCAAGCTGATTTTTACTTTGTATTAGTTTGTCTTATTGGCATTGCTACTTATGAAGAGTGGAAAAAACATTCTCTGAACTAGGTGAGATGTTCCCACTCCCATCTTCTTTCAAACAGGACATGATGATTGGCACAGCTTCGGTCCTTTAATTTTTGTCTTTTTTTTCTGTCCTCAGAGACTCTCTGTTGCTTCTCCTAATTTTCTTTTCTGTGTCTGTTACCTTTTCATCTACAGGATTTAACAGGATGCAGATAACCTTCAGCAGGGCTTCTGTTACAGCTGCACTGGGACAGCAGACAGGGAGATTCCCAGTCTGTCCTTCCTGGACCTCCCATGTATTCTCTTCCAGGGCTGTCCACTTCATCCCTTCCTAGTTTTAACTCTCTTTCTAGAAATAAATATTTTGTGATTATTCAAAGCGACCAATGTATTGAATGAGGAAAATATTACTGAAAAGCCTTTCATTATTCAGTTTGACATCTAAATATGTACTACCAAATTAATTTAAGAATACTCTAAGTTATAAAAACAAAAATTCCTGCTATTGGACAAGAGAGGATAACACAGTCCATTTTATCTTCTATGTTTATTACTTATTCACTTTTTTTATGCAGCCTTTTTTCCATGCCAGCTCAAAATACAGAATTCTTCCACAATGTGTTCATTCTTCCTCTGGCTGCTATGAAGAGTCAGAGGAGGAGGCATAATCAAACTTTCAACAGCTCTTCTTCCACTGCCAAGATTTTTTTTCTGTTGTGAAAGGAGTGGGATTTATTTATTGACCTTTTCACATCCAAGCTATTAAGGCTCTAAGGAAGAAGTTATTCTTTAAGTTGCTTTAAAAGATGTGTTCTAAAGTCTCTCTTTTCCAGTTTTCTCTTCTAGTAGACTTTGGTTTACATGTATACCAGGCCAATTTACTTCTTTAATTTCTCAGATGTTGCTACATTCTACGTTTTTTCAAACAGTTTTTTTCTAGTTAACTTTACTCTGTTTCTTGTGTAAAGATTTGGTCTGCAGGTAGTCATGTCAAAAGGATGCCTACCTGTGCATGAATCAACTGCTGTAGTTCTGCTTATTAAATGTGACTGAGTCACATGATTTCTGCTCAGCTGTGAAGAAAAAGGAAGAGACAGTCAGTCAGAGAGTTATTTCTTCATTTCTATGTCACCCAAGAAAATGTGCCAGCCTTTTTCAGATTGCTGGTCCGCTGTCCCCAGAGATATTCTGTTGGAGAGTCACTTCAGTCTATTACTTTAGATTACCCTTCTCTGTAACATCTCTAGAGAATATACCCTTGGGGAGATTTTAAAATAGACATGTAAACACTATTTTTGTGGATTAAGTTAACAGATATAACAACAAAAACATCATATCTACACAAAAAACCCAAAAAACCCCAAGAAACCAAAACAAAAAAAAAGCAAGCCACCAAAAAACCCCATCAAAAATTTGAAACATTTTCGTCCTGTTGAGGAATTCTTTCAGTGCAGGTATCTTGGTGGGCAGCAGCAGTGGGAGCTGCAGGTTGAACTCTGGGTGATGGAAGCCCCAAGCAAGGAGCCATAAAGTGCATTTTCAGAACAAAAGGCACAGGGATCTGTGTCCCAGCCAGGTGACTGGGTATTCAGAGACATAGCAAGACCACAGAATTTCTCCCACTTAGACTGGGAGGGTATGGCCAGGGCTTGCTTTGTTCAGGGTCCCTTCTTGGAGGTACTAGCTTGAGCTGTTACATATTTAGTTATTACAAGGTTAAACAGTTTTAAGGATTTGAACATCTGAGACTCCTGTGGGAAACCTGGGGTTGAGCTGGTAAGGAAATGCCATCTGTGAGGAAAAGAAGGTAAGTTCCTCTGAGGAGAGGAGAGGAGAGGAGAGGAGAGGAGGAGAGGAGAGGAGAGGAGAGGAGAGGAGAGGAGAGGAGAGGGAGAGGAGAGGAGGGAGAGGAGAGGAGAGGGAGAGGAGAGGAGAGGAGAGGGAGAGGGAGAGGAGAGGGAGAGGGAGAGGGAGAGGGAGAGGGAGAGGGAGAGGGAGAGGGAGAGGGAGAGGGAGAGGGAGAGGAGAGGGGAGAGGGAGAGGGAGAGGAGAGGAGAGGAGAGGAGAGGAGAGGAGAGGAGAGAGGAGGGAGAGGAGAGGAGAGGAGAGGAGAGGAGAGGAGAGGAGAGGAGAGGAGAGGAGAGGAGAGGAGAGGAGAGGAGAAGAATGATGACGGTATAATTGTATTCCCCTGCTTTTGACATGTAAGTTTATTTAATAAAGCAGATAAAGCATGGGGACAGTCTAAATGAATCAGTAGGAAAGAATTTGAGACTTGAATTGTATTTTCATAAGCCAAGAATGTTTTTCTGATGCTAAGTGTCTTAGAAATCTGAGATAAGGCATGTCTGCCTAATCCCTGGTAGCTAATCTCAATTTTGAATGACTTTAATTTTGACTGCCACAAAGGACTGCTATTTTTCCTGCATGGAAAATACATGAGGATAGGAAAGAGGAAAAGAAAGAAGTGTTCTGTATATTAACATTCTGTATATTTGTATATTTACCTTCTGCACCTTTGCTTTTATCCTAGCCCAGACAGCAGTATTATTTGAAGCTTCACTGCTGTGCAGAGGTACAATAATATTTCCACACCAGGGCCCTTAGCCACTGGCCCTAAAGGATGACCTTCCTTGTGGTGAAGTGCCTCACACAACACAGAGAAGCAGCTCCTGATTCCTTTCCACAGGGAACAGTAATATGCATTATTATAACAGTAATATGTTTCACCAAGCTCAATCTGCTGTTATTTCTGCAGCTCCCTTAATGCTTTCAAACATCTTTACACAGGAATTCTCATAACTTCTTGGATTTACAAATAATTTGGGGTGTTTTGAAAGCAAATCAGCAATAAACCAGAAAGAGAGTGCAGGAGTTCCAGCACTTGCCATGCTCTTTCCTAGTCTTTGGACCGACTTCCATGATGCAGATATCAGGATGTGAAAAAAGACTGAAGAGTAGGAGTGATGTTCCTAAGCAGTACTGGCAGCCTGCATGGGGACAGGTATTTTGCAACTTTCAAAGACTTTGCATTTCATCTCAGTTACCTGAAGGGGGTTGCCATTTACCTTTCTCTCATTGCTATTGTCAGATAGAAAGACTCCATGAGGAATAAAATGACAAAAATATGGTTGTCAGTTCATATTGCCTCTAAAATCTGCAGCCAGGTGATTTAATACTGATTGCATGTTCTCTGTGTTGATTTTAGTGTGCTGACTTTTTAACACAGATTATCTGCTTTATCTTGACTCTCCTCCTTTGCCAGAAGCAGACAACTCTGAAGGGTTAAGCTATCTCCATCCACAACTGGATTGGTCATATTAAAATGGGTATAGGATTCAAGGCATTGCATAGATATCACAGTCCTCCAAGTGGTACCCTAAAGTATCTATTTTTGAAAAATGAAAGTGGGAATTTGTTTAAACTTGAATTACATCAATTTTGTGATCGCATGTTCCAGTTTTTCAGTGTTATGACATCCCTACACTTAAAAAGCTTTCCCTGTTTCCATATCTGCTGCACTGCAATCCCACTGGTTCCTGTTGTATCCAGAGTAGATAAGAAAGTGATTTTCTTGCCTTTTTCTAGTTACTTTTTATGTGCTTGTCCTTTGCAGGTCATGCTGACCCACTTAATGCCTTCAATGTTGCCCCTAAGTTCACGTATTTTGACCAGATGCCCTGATTTATAGACTTATTTTTCCTGCTGTCTCACACCTTGTCTTGAAGTGCAGGATCTGAAACTGGCACTGAAGCTGGCCTAATGTGGTGGCATAGAAAGATCACTTTAGAAGTGTCTCATACAATGCATCACTTTTTCAGCACTGCCATCCTTATGATTCAAACTCTGTCTGTGGTGCTCTGACAGCTGTAAGAATGATGTAGGAGGTGAGAGAGGTCACCAAACAGGGAGCCAAGAATACAGCAGTAAGAGTAATATGCTCTTTTAAGAGTGGGAGCACAGACAGGGTGTGATAAATGGATACAGGCTATGATGACAATCCAGTAGGTATTCAAAAGCATTTTGCTGCCATCTAGTACATTGTATTAGTAGAAGCACTACTGTTTGGAAAAACACTAGGAAAAGAAAAGAATAACATACAAAACAAAAGATACCAACCCTAAATATGTGGCATCTAGTATGAGCTTCACATATCAGAATTGAAGAACATATTCTGTGAGCCAGTGCTTCTCTGTGGGATACCTCTGTCCACAGGGGATTTAAATCCATAATGTAGCAGTATTTCTGTGAATGGGAATATGGCTCTTCCAACTTGCTCTATCGCTGTAAGCATAAGGAATAAACTGGTTTTCTTACTGCAGGGTCTTTGAGATGTGCTGTTTATAGTGCATGTATCTTCCTGGTCCATGCACTTTTCTCAAGGCACTGGTTTAGAGTGCTCTCTGACAGGTTATCAAGCTCAGTTTCACAATGTGTCTGTGAAATGTGTCAGTCAAAATACTGTCCCTAACACAATCCAAGGATTTGTTGGATTATATTTTCCCTGTACTCCTCCTTCATTGGAAATATATGCAAAAACCCTCTCATTAACACATTGTGCAGTGCTCTGGCTTATTCTACAAGGTATAAAGAAAAAAACCCCTCAGCTTAATCATTTCTCTTCCTCATTTGGGTAGGCAGGAGATATCACTCTGAAAAAAAACTTTATTCTATTCAACTTCTATACCCAGAAATACTTATTCCCTTGTAAAGTACAAATGATATCTGTTTCTATCCGTGACAGGTACTCATAAATAATCCTTACCTCTATGCTAGTGTGGCAAACAGTTTTTTATTTTATTTTGCCATATTTCCTTCATGCTATTTAAGTACTATTCAGCAGATTCATGAATTACCTGGATTTCCTGAAATGGACTGTTTGTGTCAAAATTACTGTCTCTCAAGTAGCACTTGAGAGTTGAGGTATCCTTGACACTTACATGGAAAGGACAAGCCTAAAAATCACTTTTAGGATCCTAAAAGTCAATTTATGCATTTCACCATCTAAATCTTCAGTAGAGACAATTTGTATTATTTTCTATATCTGTTTCCAAATAACAGAGGAAAAAAAGCCATCATGCCTAGCTGAGGGACATGATGAAAAGACTTAGGAGTGCTGTAAACTGTACAGATGTCTTCCTTAAAAATTAGCATTTATGATACCTGTATTACTGTACCACAACAGTTACATATGCATGTGGGAAGGACACTAGTCTATTTCCCTTTTGAGAACAGGTAGATCTCTCTGTTGTTTTACCATAGCTGCAGATCCAAAATGAAATTTCTGGCAGTCTGCCAAATAAAAGTTCTTCATCCTAACATTTTTTACAAATTCTATCCACTTGACCTTGGTTACCCATATACAGTCCCAAGATAGACTGAGATGTACATAAGTGGATGCACAAATACAAATATGAGTAAGAGATGGGGGTTGTGCTACCTTCTGTCATGAGGACTATGTTGCAGTTTTTTGCAGCTGTGAAGAGTGAGGTAAATTCAGGGATTAGCACACAATATATTTATCATTAGATGATACAAGCATTTTTTACACACTGAGATATTTTGACCTTCCAGATAACTTGCCTTCAGCACAGTAATATCAAATGAGGATGTTCAATTTAGTTTCACACTGTGATTCTGTTTCTGAAATCTGTTGTGCTTGGAAAAGGCTCTGTAACCTGTTTGCCTCTACAGACAACAGAATATAAAGAGACTGTTTAGTCTGCATGACTGTGAGCCTTGGATTTATATTTTATGTATAATTTAAATCCTCCAAAGTGCTTTGATTGCCTTTATTTTTAGTTCTCATTTGGAAGTTTAAATATTTGCTGCAGGGTTTTAAAACATCTGTTGTTTTGTAGCATGACAAATGATAGATATTGGATGCTTGGTGTGAGAGAGTTATTGGATAAAAAGATACATTAAAATTGACTGGCCTACAGATTAGAACTGGGTTTGGAATTCAAATGGCTCTCTGTGTTTCACATAAGTTTTTAAAGAAAAGGAGTACAGCATTAGAGACACTGGAAAATTACTATTCAATATTAGTTTTGGCTTGACAGAAAATATTTATCAAACTCCTCACTATTCAAAAATATGGTTGGGAAATTGTATATGAACACAAAATATGATTTTGAAAGCAATGTTTGACTAGTAATTAAGCTGCTTTCTAGTTCACTTTCTTTTCGTAGTATTTTGCTGGTTGTTGTGCTTACTGTGTTATGAAATTCACTTTTATCTAAATACAACATTACAAACTTAGGTAAGCTAAATCTATGTGTAGTATATGAACACTGATTACACTCAGGCATAAGAATATTTTTAGTACCTTTATGTTGCTTTTTTTCAGTTTGTCATAGAGAAGAATATTAAAGATAGATGGTATTTAATACAGATTTAACCCTCTTGTGATAATTAAATTTTTTCCTATTTGTATTGTACGTGAAAGAGTGTGGCACTGAAAAAAGCATGGGACTGTTGTATCTTCCTTTACATGAGATTTTTGTACTGCCAGTTGCTAAAAGCCTGTGGGCATCACTATGTGCAAAAGAATGATGATGTTGGGTCTGACAGAGGGCACATGGACAACTTCTCCCATGGACAGCACTCATTCATAACATAACTGCACTTGTGGGACCCACAGGAGAAACCATAAGGGTAAAAGCAGCTCCAGCCATGCAGAACAAGGAAGTATCAGTGCATAATTTCCCCGGGCTGTGTATGCACTTGGACTGCCACTACAGAGGAAATGACAGCTTTTGGAAAGGAACAAAAGAGCAGGTCATGTTGCATTGATTTCATGACATATTCTGTGTTTCAGAGCACAGGTGGGAGGATGATTGTATAACAAAAATGTTCCCCCCTTCACCTTAAAAATTGCTCCACAGTTGCTGCTCTACTATGGTTTTATTTGACTGACATCACAGGAATTTTGTTAGATTAATTCAAACCAAACTCTTGACAGTTTTGCTAGCTTGAAATTCTGGTGAGGTAAAAATTTGGCATTCTGCAATGAAGCAATGGACAAAAGTTGAAGGAATATTATTTAAACATAAATATCTATCCAAATTTTCAGTGTTTTCTCTGCATGTCTTTGTAATCTTAGGAGTGTATTTAAATGCATACAAATAATGTATGCAGAGTCTACTACTGAATTTTAAATTGATTTCCATTAAATCAACTACAGAAAGTTGCTGTGGGTGATGAATTGTGCCATATCTAGCAAGAAATAATTCCACTAAATAAATGAAGATGTCCCAGCTAAACTTCTGGTGAATACAAGGAAGAAGAGAATAGTCTTCAAATGTCTTAACCCATTTAAAGAAAAGTAAAGCCAGATGTTAGTGAAATATGTGCTAATTTATCCATGAAAATAGGAAATTTGTGTTTCAGTCTAAAACATATGGTGCATATTTGTACATTCTCAAAACAAAGCTAATGAGAAAACTATTCTACCTTATCTCATTAGAAAGCATGCAACCTTTTCACTGGAATTAAATTCAGTGAGCCACTTTGTTGGAGAAAGCAACAGGGAATTCTTTTTGGTGTAATGTAAGACTAGTGATGGCCAAAAACATTAGGATGTGGCACTTACCTCAGTTTATTACATCTTTTCTGGTCTGTTTTGGACAAATCTCTATAGTCTTTGGAGCCTGTACTATTTTATTTTCCTAGTTAATCTCTTATATGGAAAATCTTTTGAAATCCCTAGAAGTATATGAGAGGAGCTGATTCTGAACTGGCTATTTAATTACATAAGCCTCTAACCTTAGTCTGAAGGGCTGAGATCTACTTACCCAGCTACTCTGAAATAAGAGGTGGAAATAAACCAGAACTAGAATTAATGGTGGCACCAATGATGTGTAATGCTAAAAGCTATACATTTTTATTGTCAGAATGAATTACTGAACTATAGATATGTTCATCATGTGAACTACCAAGTGTGATAGTGCTAATCACAAGTTGCACAGTAGGGTCCAGTTGCAGCAATACATAATTTATGTTACATTATTGGCAATACTGGGCTCCTGCCTCAAGAGAAATCAGGAGCAAGTAAATCCATAATGTGGATCATTCATTGATGATTAATGGAGAATTAACAGCATTTCATGACATAAGCATGCATAACCTTAATATTTCAGGACTTGACCTTTAAATGACAATTGCCTACTTCTAGCTGCTTCTATTTGAGCACTAGTAAATTTAAAGTTGCTGCTCAGCTGCTTCTTAGCCATTTAAATTCCAAACTGTGAACATTCCTAAAGATTTTCAAAATGTCTTCCAAGCACAATAAATCTTAAACTGAGTGAGACCCCCTTCAAATCCATCCTTGTCACTGAGCTCATTGATGGGATTTGGTCTTCTATCATCCTCAGTAGATGAACATAAAGAGAATTTACGATCTCAGAGTAGTTTTCCTTGATACTCCCTTGATTGTAGAAGAATGAAGAAAGAAGAGTGATGGAGACCTGTAAAAAAATACTGTGCCTTATTCAAGTGGTCTGGAAAAAAAAGAAAGAGCTTTTGCTGATAGCTCATTTTGTGTGTTTACTGACCCCTCTCAGCCATGGAAGTGATACTTTGCTATCTACCTCCTATTCACTCAAGGAAACTAATGTGTTTTGCAAGGAACCTGAGGGCCAACTCCCAAGGACACTGTTAATGATGCTGAAGTGTGCCAATGCTCTATTTGAAATATTTTCATGATTTGAAATTATTTGAAACATTTTATCCTATGCAATCTCTGGCCATATATGAAAATTCGAACTTGATGATGTGTTGGAACAGTATTTCCCATGCATGATGAACTCTAGCTTCCTAAAAGGACAATGAAATAGTACCCTAGTGGTTCTTACAAAATTTTACCCTCCAGGAGTGCCAATGGAAAGCACAAAGACAGGATTCAAAAAAGAAAATGGCTTTTCAATGCATGATTTTTTTCACAGGTGTAGTTTTATCAAGGTCTTACCTGGATGAGAAGGTGTACCAGCGTCCAAACACAAGTCCAGGGACAAAGTGTTAATGTATGGCTTGTGTTTTTTTTCAAAATCACCAGTTCTTAGAATTGAACTAGAAAAGCATTTTTCTGAGAGTTTCTGAAGCAAAATATCCCAGCAGATTGGACTCTTCAGTCTAGAAAGAAATGATCACCCTTATATCAGCCATCCTTACCAGGAAAAACACCCCAACAATAAACGACATAATGATGAAAACATCTGAGTCACCTAATTTTATTTTTTCAACATCTTTGTGTGAAATGACAGAGGGTTTTGTTTTCCATTAAGGGGGGAAAAATGGGCTGCTTACTATTAAAAAGAGAAGTTCATGAAAGAATTCTTTAATCCAAGACTTGCCATAGTTTATATGCTTCCATTAAAAACCAAAATATGCAGCAAACTGCTAAATAGAGAACTAGATTGAGATGCAATGGAAATCAAACACAAAAACACAATACATCAAAACATGACAGAGAATATATAGAATTTTTAAATGGTAATAAAAATTAATGACTATTGTGAAAGTTAATGTGTGTATAAAAAGAGTTGCAAAAATACCTAAACCAAAAATCTCTTTATGATGCAATTTTAAACTCTTCACCTACAGAAATTTTTCTATGGCATTGTATATCTGGGCTAATTGGAAATGCTTTGGCAGGTTCTCCTATTACTTGGAAAGGCATGTCATTCTGTTCAAAATTAACAAGGCATAATTTTATCATATGCTGCGAAGTATAATATTGTAATTAATATGCCGCATATGAAATGTCATGTACATAAACAATATTGGATTTCTGCCTTCATCAGCAACTTTTGGAAAGAGATATATTTGTCTTTTATATTGATAAGGATAGGGTTATTATTTAGCACAGATGTGATTCTACACAATGATCATTTAAAGTTTATGTTGTTGGGCTTATAATTAACCGGGTACAGTTGTCAAGACCTCATAAATCCGCAATTCTTGGAATAGCCAAACTTTTATTTTCAGTGCTAGCAAAAATTTCAAAAAAGTTGTGGGAGACACTGGTTTCCAGTAGTGTCTCTAGTTCCACGTTCAGAGCAAGCCAACCTAAACCTGCAATAGCTCAAAAGGAGCATTTGTCATTGTCCCTTGGCTGAATGGTCCTCTTTGATTGGGTACTTCTATACTGACAATTGTTTTTAGAAGTTTAGGGTTTTGACTGAGTTGGCCTGGTTAAATTAGAAATTAATAATATATTAATATGTTATGTATAGCATAAAAATATAACATATTATATAAATATAGAATATATAATAATTATATATATATATATATATATATATATATATATATATATATATAAATGCGCTTCATCCTTTCGCAATTCTGTTTTGCAGAAATGCTAATACTAAGGTAAACAAGACCACAGCTTGTCTTCCTAAAAATGAACTTTTACTTACACACTACAAAGTAGAATATACATTAAGTATTATAACCAGAAAGCTTTCTTTTCACTTTTATTTTGTCAGTATGGCCTTTGTTAGAGAGACATAAGAGGAGCTAGAAATATGTAAAGATTCAGATAGTGCTTGGGGAAGACCAGTATAAAAATAGAATAAATTTTTGGGATTATACGTCTGTTTGAAAACCTTGGATGAGTAAATGGTTTTGTTTGAACCTAGAGAAGATAAAATTTCTTTGGCATTTTTATTAGCTCAAAGTTATCAACCAACCAATCAAAAATTTGTATTTACTTTTTTTTTTAATTAATTGGAGCAATTTCTAAGACACTGTATTGTGTATCTGTTTATAGAAAAGGCTGAAGATGCAGTCTTCACCATTTTACATCCTATTAGAATGGTCATAATTGCCCCTTTTATATTTATAACCTTTAGGTTTTACCTAAAAGTAAAGATTAAATCCTGAAAGATTTGATCTGTTTGTTTCCTCACTTGGAAATACATTCTGGGTAACAAATTTTATATGACTTTGTATACTGTTGGTATTTCTAGGTAAGTCTTGCTCTGTACAAAATATTTGATATAGATCACTATATATTTCAATTTTTCTATTCCAGAGATTCTAAGAGCCTCAAGCCTCTTGTAATATAAAAATCTATGCACTTTATATCCTCATTTGAATTTCTTACATGACAGCTTATTTTGCTCATACTTTTTATAGTATTGTCATTACAGATACAATTTCTCTTTTTTATTTGGACAGTAGAACCAAGTAAAAAAAGGAAAAGCAAATTGTGAAGATTTTTCTGATTTGTGCAGAAGTATTAAGTTTTCATACTTTTGATATATTTCTCGCTTAACTATTGTTTTTTACTTTCTTATTGTCAGATTGTATGTTCTTAGTTTCTATCTGCTTTTTCCAGACTCACAGTACAAATGAGTTCAGTGTACTTTTTATAGTCAGCATGAGTCCAGGTGAAAAAAGATTTGCTGTCTGTTTTTAGATAGTTATATTATTTCATATTATTTGTCCTGGAATCATTCTTCCACATTACTAGTTTTTCTCCTCTTATATACTTGAAAAAAAATTTCTTCATATACTTTTTTTTTTCTTTCTATACTAAATTGTGGTAGAAACCAATTCCTTCATTTATCTCCAACCTAAAAATATCAGTTTTAATTTATTTTCAACGTGCTTATTTCTTTTATATTGATTTGAGTATTGCTTTCTCAATAAAAACTTTCCCTTTGTGTTAAAAGCATTTGCTATAGCTTCAAATGTCCCATTAAATTACTTCATACTAACAATGCACATGAAACCCTTAAAACTGTTGGTTTGACCCTTAAGCAGAAAAGGGGACAGGAAATAAAAAAGCAAACCTGTATCTTGCTTAATTTATTTCAAAAGCACCAAGGCAAGAGATTTCAAATAATGACTGCATTTGGTAAAAAAGCAAGCTTTAATGATGTCCATTGCCTGTTAATTCAGTAATATTAAAAATATGAAACCATCAAGCTTCCTGTAAAAAGCATATTTTGCAAACAATCTAAATTGAAATACTATAAGAAAACAAGTGAAGTGCTTTTTCTCCTGGGCCAATTACCTCAGGAGGATGATGGGATGACTGCATCTTTTATCAATCTACATTGCCACACCACTCTCTGTGGTAAGATGCCAAACTTTCTTCTCCTTGGAATAAACAAGGTGAATTCCACAGAGATGGCAACTTTCTTGGTTTTGGACTTTTGCTATGAAAGACAGTGATGCCCATTTTGTTGATAATGTGACAGTACAAAATTTTTCTTCATCGATTCCACCAGGTAAAATGTCTAAATGTTACTTTTTTGAGAGACACGAAGGTCTGGAACTTCATATTTTTGCAAAGTTTTCTTTCACACAAAAGCTGTGCTCTGTATGACACAGAGAGGAGGAAAGGCCTCTTCATGAGCCCATGTGGGTGAGATATTCTTTCCCATAGACATAGTAATGTTCCCAAACAAAGGTTTTTAAGAATTGATTTGCATCCATAATTGCTAGATGAAAATATAAAACAGCAAATAAAGAAACTACAGTATAATAGGTCACAAAATAAAATTTTGTCTCTTTCTCCTCTAAAACATTTTAAAAAGTCCCTACAGAAAATTAATCTTGGTCAGTGTTCTAGGAGTAATTTGCTCTGCATATAACTGTGATGGAAAATCTCTGGGTAAGATTGGCTTTTCAAAGGATTTCTTGATAAGATCACAAAAATAAACCAAGCTCAGTTATCCAAGTGGGCATCTTCACAGAGGGCATGAACAGAACAACACTCAGAAGCTCAGCACAAGAATGAACTGACAAATATTTGGGGTTTTGTTCAATTTTTCCATAACATAAATGAGCTCAATATATTACTAGGCTAAGCACATACGACTATAAAGCAGAAAAATATAGACTGCTCATTTGATCTTTTTATTGAATAGATAATTTTTTCACAACCCACTTATTTTAAGATGACAATGGTAGAGAAAGTAATATATTTTATTCTTCAAATAAAAAAAGCATTTTCATCAACTCTGAATATGAATTTCTAATGGAAAATACATTTTTTTCTGCTCTCACTATCACATATTTATTTAAAGAATTAATTTAACCAGAAAGAAAATCTTTTTTAGAAAAAAATTAAGTAGAGCAAAAAAATCTAATTAACTAAATTACTGTAACAACTAAATGAATAATTTTCCTTGACTTCCTGGCTTTTGAAAGTCTTGCTACAATGTCCTATTAATTTTCTCAATTATTAATATTATTAGTTAAAAAGCAGTGACTTTTAAAAATAGGTTTATTACCCTACACATTTTTTTTGTGGCCAGCTATAAACTATTCTGGGTACACACTAAATAATAAAAAATCACAATTATCCTAGCTGTAGTGAGTTCTTTTTGCTCTGCTCCATTTGGCAGAACAGAGTATCTCAATTATAATATATATTTAGTTGCAATGCAACGTGGAAAAAACCCAAAGTACATAGCTGCAGTAATATATATTTCCAGGGCAGAAAACTTAATCTGAACTCAGACAAAGCAAATTTAACAGTCTATGTGATGAAATTTGATTGTCAAATTTAAAAAAAACTTTGTTTTTATCACTCTGATTTTTAAGTGTGTTTGTTCAGTAATTCCAGCTTGGAAATTCTTCTTCAGATCTACATGACATTCGCTGTTGGAATGATTTCAGGGAAGAACCACAAAGATGCTCAGAGGGCTGGAGCACCTCTCCTGTGGAGACAGGCTGAGAGAGCTGGGGTTGTTCAGCCTGGAGAAGAGAGGCTGTGGGGAATACCTTCCAGTGCCTAAGGAGGCTACAGAAATGCTGGAGAGGGACTTTTTACAAATGCATGCTGCAATGGGACAAGAGGGAATGGCTTTGCCATTCCAAAGGCGTAGATTTAGATAAGATATTTGGAAGAAATTCTTGATTATGAGGGTGGTGAAGTATTGTAACAGGCTGCCCAGAGAATCTGTCAATGCCCCATCCCTGGAAGTTCAAGGCCAGGTAGGATGGGGCTCTGAGCAACTTGGTCTAGGGTGAAGTGTCCCTGTGGCAAGGGGTTTGGAACTGGATAGTGTTTAAGGTCCCTTCCAACCCAAAACATTACATGACACTACAATTTAATTATTAAATGTAATTTACTTTTATTTATATATATATAATCTATATGTAATTTAAGCCTGTGGACCATAGAGTGCTTTGTCTCTCAACAACAGGCATCTGAAACTGTAGTTTCAGATAACTCTGAGACTTTCTGTTTGAATTTAAGTGTTTCATCTTCTGAACTGCTTACTTACATACTATAGGTCAGAATCATCAGCAACTTCCAAACAGAAATGTATTCTTTAAGCTCTAGTCTGATATGGAGGTAGTCTCCAGGCCATCACTGCACTTCATCCCCTTCTGCTCTATTTTTCTCTTGTCTGGCTATCTGGCTACTCTTGTTTGGTTTGTTTTTTTTTTTTTCCTATAAGGGTCTGTTTCTCTGTGTGACTTCTTTTGGGACACTCAGAACCAAAGAAAGCAGCCACCACATCAAGACAGCACTTCTGTCTCTGCAATGGCCTTGTGCAAGGTCAAGCATTAGCTTCTGAGCTGGTTCCTGATCTGACATTCATAGAGAAGATTATTACTCTTCGACCAAAAAAATCTCTTCAGTAGAAAATAGGGACGAAATAAACTCTTCCCCTTTGTTAAAGCAACAGGGAGTACAACAATTCTAAAACCATTTGAAATGCATATTTGAATGGGCTCAGGAAAAATCTGCTTTTTAATGGAACATGTGTTTTATATGCAATGAGACAGCTGGTCCAAACAGACATATCTTGGCAGAACCCATTTCTATGGCAGTGAGACACAAAATCAATGTGAATGAGAGTTCATTTTAAAATGACTCATTAACTTACAAATTTCACTTCCATCTAAAGATATTTAATCTCTTCCTGTTGCAAGATGGATTGTTGAAATTTGTATTTGTGGATTATTGTAATTAATTAATTAATTAATTAAATAGAAATGATAAAAGATAAATAGTCCTTAATAGCACTTTAATTCAGAAAAGACTCTGTTATACCTAAACAGTCCCATTGAATTCATTCTTCACCCTCCAAAAGAGCAGTTGTATTGAAGCTGATGTTTGCAAATGCCTAATAGGGAATAAATTTGTCAGACAAATTGCATTCTATTTCCTAGTTTAGTTAAATATGTAGACTGTGGATCACACACCCATCTACAATATTGTACTTGAGTTTAATTCCTTTGGGGGAAGTAAAATGAATTAATATTCTTGGAAAAGGGGAATTATTAAGAAATCAGATGTTCTGAGATATTATTCCATAAAATAAGAAACAGAGAAGCTGGCAAATTCTGTAGACTTTCATTTTTAGATTTTTGTCATTATATTATTTAGATGAATTTCATTATATTCCTGCTCATGGTCTTAAAGAGTATGCTCATTAACAAGCTGAAATGTGTGCAATTTGACACGGGATTGGTTCAAGTTCAAACAGTGTAGATCATTACAAAGTGTTAAGAAGTATTATAGAATGACAATGATAAATTATTAATTTCAATTAAAGAAACAGTGTTTACAAGATAAAGAAGCATCTTTCATATTTTCAGGGAGAAGTAAGATATTTATCTCACATAGTTTCTTTTTTCCAGCTGTTTGCTCCAGTAACCCTTCTTGCTTATTTTTGTATGTTTGACAGGATCTGACAGTTGTTTCTGTCAAAGAGATCAGAAACATTGTGATTTACATTATAAGGCTGAATTGCAGAATGCTGTGATATTTCATAGTATTTTCCTTTCCGTAAAACTTACTGCAAGCCATTAATAAATTCCTTTTCCTTTATGTATATGTTGCTTTTATTTCTTTCTAATTTGCCTTCCCTTTATATTCTTCCTGAAGGAATTAAAAAATTAGGATAAAACTTAAAGTTTCCCTGTTTTGAAGGAGAAGAAAATTTATTAAAGATTTTATTTTCCATAATGAAATTATTCTAGTAGAAGGTTGTCATCTCTTTCTCTCACTCTGGACACTTACCTAAGACTTGTCTTACAAGATCACACCAGCAGAAAGAGAGGGAAAATTGACACTACTTAGCATCCTAGGAGATGTATACAGAAGATAAGGTGAAGGCTGAATCAACCCAATAATAAATAATATAAACTTTTTTCAGTCTAAAAACTAATTGGAATGCAAAACTTAATGTCTGTATAGGCTTGAGCTATCTCAAAGGTCAACCATTTTCCATTGGTTACTTATTCATGCTCTGTTTCACCGTTTGGAGTCATCTATCAGTGTGAAAAGCAGAGGTTCATCGACCCATTAGTTGAGCCTTTGGTATCCTTCAGGCTATGATGAATGATTGTTCATGTAACTGCTGCTCTGTGTTCACTTTCAACTGCATCACTGTTCCTGGGCATCTTTCTAGAACATATAAGCAATAGTGACTTTTCAGTGTTTAAAAAATGGGCTAGAAAAACAGCCAGAGCAAATTTTCTTACTGTCATTTTTAACTCTGCTTTAATACTCAAATCAGAAAGCATTCAGAAGAGGTTAAAACTCCTATTTGTGGACTGGGAAGGATAAAAGCATAATAAAATAATGTAGCATAACAGTATTTATGCTACATTTACTGACTGCCCAGGATAGTTTACTGTGGAGAGCTTTGAGCTAGCTAACACAGCTAATACCTAGTAAATTAACTAGTGGCACTATGCAGCAATATGCAGTTTTGTATGCCAGGTAGCAAAAACATTAGGTTTAAAATTACTTTTTTGACTCTTCAACAGGTTAAAATACATTTCAAACATGACAGAGACAAAATGCTTCCCCTTTTGATGAACACTTCAAGTATGTGAACTTTTGTCTGAGAGTGCAACCCTGGGACAAACTGGGCAGAGAGCTATTGCAGTATTGATTCTGCTTCTCCTTGCCTGCTGTCTCCTTCAGAACCCAGTGTGGAACAGGTACTGTCTTAAAATAACTGCCAGGTGAAGTATGAAAATACTCCTTCATGGTGTTAACACAATGGAAGACAAATAGAGTACAAAGAATTGGCAGGTACTGCATGGCACAACATTCCATCTTTTCATATTCAGCCCTATCTCCTTCCAGTTCTGATGTAACTTCTTTTTTATCTTGACAACACCCTGCCACTCTAACATGAGTGTAAATCATTCACTTGCTCTTCCATTTGACCCTGCTTCCTTCAAGACATACAACAGCAAACTGGTCTGTAAGCTCCTGGCAATCCCAAGCAATCTGGGTATTTGCTCTTCAGACTCAAGCCATGCTGTTTCTGCTTGGAATTTTCCTGTATTCCCATAATTCACTTCAATCTTTCAACCTTTTGTAGAGTGACGATTGATGAGTTACCTGAGGCCTGATTTCTATTTCAATGGCTGTTTTCTACTGAAGGTCTCTGATTTGCCTTGTCCTCTACTATCCTGTCCAGGTGGATTTATTTCACACTGTTCTCAGTCACTACCTCCAACACATGAACATGACTAAAACATGTCTCAGATCTTCAGCTTTCTTGTGAAGCAGGAAAAAAAGCTCAGTATACTTCTACCATTTCATCTGTTTATTAAATAATAGCAACTTGGTTAATTATTGCAATAAGCTATCGTCAGGATACTTCATATGAGTGTATATTAGCAAAGTTTTGCATTATGAAAACTTTTTGTCCACTTCTTTCCTATAAGTCCACTGACATCACTAGCGAACTGACTACAAAATTTCCAGAGAAAAATAGAAAATTGTTCTGACTGAAACAGCAGAAGATCTGATGATCTCTTATAGAGAATTAAGTATTCAATTCCTTTCAGTTTCTTACAGAAAAAAACAATGAAGTAACACAACCCCCAAACCAAACTCAACTATCACACCATTGGCAGCCAATGGCAAGGTTTCAATTTTAATTTATTCAGTTATCTGCTGTTTATGGGTTCAGAGAGGGGAATTCAACTGCTTGCCAAGAGCACTTTTCAGAAACCTCAGGAAGACCAGAAGCTTTCAGGAAACCTGACAAGTAGCAGTTGCAGAAAGCTTAGAGTTTGACTAGAAGTGTGTTGCACCTTAATAAAAAGAGTTAGCAAGACTTCAAATGGCTTTAGTGATTTTAATTTATACAGGAGTCTTCGTAAACAACTTTGATTAAAGTGTGACAGTTCAATGAATCTGTGGGTATGATGCAAGCAGAGTGTGAACAGTCTTTGTTATGAATGTAGTTAAAATTGCATATTTCATGGCATTCAGGAAATTAAGATGGTTGTAGGACAAGATTTTGGAAATAAAAAACCACAGCTCAATAAAGTCTTCTCTTAGTTACATATCCCACTGGATAGAACACTGAAATAAATGAAAAAAATCCAACCCTGTTTTAATTTATAAATTTGAAAAGTCACAGAAAATTTTGTGTATATAACTGCATACAATCTTAAGACTCACTGATAAGGTTCAAACTTATTTAAAAAAGTCTTTTTGAAATGAACTTAGTGGAAGAAATTGTATCTTTCTCCAAGGATTACTTATGTGGAAGACAAAAATAATAGCATAAAACACAATTAGAGATGTAAATTTTTTGTCAAAATTGGTATCAAAAGGATTTGCACAAATACTGAAAATCTATCAAACTATTTTTTAATTGAAAAAAAATGCTTGTAGAATAAAGAAAGCCGATCTATTTACATATTGATTTCTAGGAATGATTTCCATATACATGGGACTGATTATAATTCTGGATAGATTTTTTTAAATTAAGGTAAATTGGTAGTTGCTACCAAAATAAAGGACCTTGGGAGTACTTATTTAATTTCATCAAGATGAAAATATACTCTTTCAGGGTGTATCATTTATTCTGATTCCTGATCTGGCTGGTGGAAATGTTCTGTTTGACTTCCACTCAGGAAAATGTTAAAAAGTATGGTGGAGTTCTAGCCTTCAATAAGATAACATTAAGTAATCTTATATCTCAGTGCACTATAATGAAACCTGTATGCCTAAACTATATCTGGAATTCAGAGTATTTGGTTTACAATATTTTGTAATTGATTCTGAATGATTTCCAGCCTGAAAGGAAGTTCATTCTTGCTGTGGTGGGACAACTTTCTACAGCAATTTTTCTTTAAAAACTTCAAAAAACCAGAACCATAAAGTTAATAAAAATTTCTGCATACTTTAAGCAACTATTCTGGAGATTGGCTACTTTTAGAACTACAATATTTTTTGAGGAAAAAAAAGAAAGGGCAAAACCAAAGTTTATACTTCATTCTTGAGCCTGCTGCTGTCCTCAGCTCAAAGTAGCCCTTACATGGTTTCAGCAAACCTTACAGAAACAGCTAGAGAGAAGCTATCAGTATTTATTCGCCAAAAATCTTGTCTTCTTAATGTGTTTTTAGAAAAAAAAAAGTTTTGCAGCAGTCTCATAACATCTAAAACTGATTTAATAAATGATAAATTGTGGGTTTGGATTATTATTTGATTGTACTAGAGCTGTAGCCTGAAAGGTATTCTGTTTATTAGGTAACACTCATATTATGATTAATTTTTTGCTAATGATTTTAGTTCAAGTACTCTCAACTGAAAGATATCTCAGGAAAAAAAGTCTGGTACATTTAGAAGAAAAACTGTAAGCCAAAATAACATATCCAGAAGATTTTATATACCTATCTCTTTTTATCTGAGATTTCAGTATCAGAAATTAATTTATCTATTTTTAAAAATTTATTTATTCAGAAAAATGCTCACATTGAGAACATAAATTGCTGTTTATTGACTTTGTGATAGGAATTTCAGCACCATGCTGTAGACACAGTGTCTGAAACCAAAGGGATAGCTGCAATGCAGAATTTGTAACACAAGGAAATGGAGAGAGATATGTGCTTTTCTTAGGTTCATCAGTTTCCTTTAATTTCAAAAGCATAATTATGCAATTAATTACTCTAATTACTCAATACAATACTTTCTGAATTGTGGAGCTAAGCTTCAGTGACGTTGTGCCCTTTGTGTCACCTGGAGTATTTCAGGAGGGGGAAGTATGATTTTTAGCACACTGTTTTGGATGCTTGTAACTGCAGCTGAGATGTACTGGTGCCATAGAGGCCCCATGAGATCCAAACCAAGACTGAATAGCTTGGAAACTGTGAAGAGAATTTCCATCTGGAAAATGCTACGAATTTGAAGGATTGGTTGATAGATTTGGAAATGTACTGAAATGTTAGCTTCAAAGGGGCCAAAGTACACTGCATATCTGTCTCAAACGATAAATGAGTTGTTTTTTTTTATTAAGTTCATGACATACAGAACAGAATGCTGACCAGTCAGCAGATGCTTATGGGCTGCTGTCAGGTTCCTCTAAGGCAACTACATAGGATTATTATACAAACAAAAATAAAGACAGCCTTTTAGAAACTTTGATTTTCTTCTGAAGATGTAGAAGCTCAGAATGTTCAAAGCAATTGCTACTTTAAGTAAAAGTTTTCTTTGAACAACTGGAGCTTGTCATACGGCATTGAAATAACCCGTGGAGAATGAACCAACTGACACTTAGGCAGAAAGAAGAGGAAATTAAGTAAAGATGATATCATAAGAGTTCAGGTGCATGAAAAGTGACTGCTTGGTTTTCTAAGGTATGTTAATCACACTAAGAAAAAAAGGGATGTTCATCCAAGGTGTAGAACTAATAATCTGATTGTGATGCTAGTGACTAAAGCACAACCACAGTGGATATGAGGAGAGCGTGGCACGTCTCGCTCTGAATGTCTTTCAGAAGAAGTTTAAAAGATGCTTCTCAGTATCCCCATACTTGGGTAAACCTGCTTTGGGCAGAATGATTGATTTGGTTGGCCTTGCAGTGAGTGATTCGATGGCAAAAAAGTCTTTAGTTTTTCTTGTCCAGATCCTATTTTTCATTCTGGGGTCTCTGATTTCATGATCTTTGAGCTCTGTAACAAGGTCTTAACAGAGGTCCTTACAGACTTCTTCATATAGATTCTCTAGCTAACAGATTACTGTTAGCATCCTGAATCAAAATTTTAAAAACCAATATTGTTTTTCCAGCTGTGAATTCAGTTCAGAAAACACACAAAGGAGTATGCAAGAATGAAAGGGGGTAATCAGTACCATGATTCTATAGACCAGTTGCCTTGTCACATGGATTATTGCATGCAAAAGACATCTGTTTTATATCCACTTTAATTTTATTTGATACCCTGGAGTAAAGAAGCTCAAGTATACAAATGGATTAGAAAATACATTCTTTCACTTTAATCTTTCAATGTAATGAGCAAAATGTCTGATAAGAACCATTGATTGACTGCCAGTTGTGATAAAATACCACAAATGCAGTTGTGTAGGGCAGCAATGCTAAAACTGCTTTGTGACACTTCTGATTTATTGAATCCAGCAACGAAGCCTCATGAGGAGCATACAAAGCACAAATCCCTGTTAAGATGACTCAATTTCAAGGCAAAGAAAACAAGAAATACAAAAATAAACCCACATCTCATTCCTGGCTGTGAGGCTGCTGAATTGCTCTGTTTTTAATTTCTTTGACTAAAGTTGCAAAGCCACATGTCTTCTTCTGAGTGTTGTAATATATTTTTTGGTTATCATTTTCCATTCTGGTTCACAAAATCAGAGCACTACATTTACAGCTCTGAAAGAAGAATGTGTGGAAGGAAGCATGTCTCCTGGGGGTACTGGCTTCCTGTAGGTTCTTTGTCTTGCTATTCAGGTTTATTGGACAGAAGAAAATTGTCTAATATCTATACCTTTCCTAATCAACAAATTTATGAGCAAAAAACCCCCAACCAAACAAAAACCAAACACCCCGAGGTGTGTTTCTGAAACACCACAGTCATAAAAGGAGACAATTACATTAAAATTGTGTTCAGAATAGTAGCAGATACCAGGTATTTTGATATCATTCTCTTGGAATGGAGTGGTAATTGTGGAGAAATAATGCAAAACATAACATTGTGTGCTAGCAGCTATCATGGTGGAAAAATGCTCCAGAAATGCACAAAGACTTTCATAAACATTATGAGTGTATTTAATTGACTGTCACTGTATTTTCCAATAGGATTTTCATTTTGTTTATTTGTTTGTTTTGTTTTTTTTTTTTCCTTTTTGGTCCCCAAAACATAAAGTGAAAAATAGTTTTCTCTAATCAAAGACAGCATTATAGTTAAAAGAGTGAGAAAGAAGCAAAAAGCTCCTGTAATACTAGAAACAAAATCTCTGATACTGGAATAAAAATGTGAGATTATTTGAGATTAGTTCAGTAGGTTAGATATTTTAAAATTATTTGAACTAAATCTCATGGAGGAGAATTGGTTGAACAAATCTTCAGACTTGTGCCTGGTGGCTTTTGTTAAGAACTCACAGAGCACAGGAAGACTGGGAAAATATGTAAACAACCAGAAAGGAAAATAATAAACTTAGAGTAATTGCAGTTAGTCAGATGTTTATGCTTCAGAATACCTTGTCATAATTTGTAAAGCTACTAATGGGAAATACATTCCTATGTATTGAAATAAGAGATTTAATTCATGCAGTGTTTTACTAATCTTGTAATCCTACAACAATCCTTACAAGAGTAGGAGTTGAGTGATGCCCCATGTAACTAGCTTGTACACTTGGCCTTTTTGTTGTTTTATACTTGGTGAAGGCATTTTCAACCTTGCAACATGTACATGGAACAGCAGCATTGCTCTGCATCACCAGATGATGTTAGGCAGTAAAGAATCCTCTGGTTGTATATAAATTTTAGGGTTTTTTTCATGTTAAGATAGTGAGTACTGGATATGGATAATTTGCCCATTCACAACAGAGGCATCTGAAACAGACTGGGAATATTCAAATGAACCTGAGCCATTGGGCAGTCCTAATGTTGATACCTGACTGGTTTCTGCTTCTGTCCGTGGACAAAACATGACATATTCTAGGTGAGGCTTGAAAACACATCTTGAATGTGTTTCTGATGTCTCTGGGCTGTACCTCAGAGTTGTTGGTAATTCTTAATGTCTCACCTGCTTGTGATTTGTGGCATCCTTTGTAAAAGGTGTTAAGAAGATGATAAAGTTTTGTGGAAAGGGCTAGAGGTGTCTGCTTGGTCTTAGCCAATTACAGGAAAGAACCTCTAATTATCCTGGCCCTGTCTCTTTTAGCTCTGCTATGTGAACACAAAATGTGTGTGCATGTAGCAGGTAACCAGTGCTTGCAGGGACTTTCTGTTACACATTACACATATAAAACCAATTTTTATACATGTAAAAGCTAAATTTTGGTCTTCTCTGTGCATAAAAGCAGCAGGTCCTGCCTTTCCACGTAATTTTGCAGATTTTCAGCTTCTAAATGACAGTCATGAAAAAATTATGTAAGCATGAGGATAAACTTAAATGCAAAATCCAGAAAAGGCAATATTTTTTTATGCCTCACTTCAGTTGAAAAGTTAATCTAAATGCTGTGCAGGCTTTTTTATTTTAAATAAATGAAATATTACACAGAACATAAATAGAAAAGGAATACACATTTCTGGCCTAAATTAAAGGGCTTCACTCTACATGGTTCACCTTTTTTTGTCTATGTGATTCTTCTAAGGTCTAATAATTTTGTGTAGGCAATTATAAAGTAGTAAGTAGACGATCTTATTTTGTCATGAATTAGAATTTTGGCATATAGTGTGATTGGCAAATCTGTGCAACAAACAAAGCTGAAGATAATTAACATTATCTATGACAAAATCATATTTTTTATAAGGAAATTATTTTAATTTTCTCTACCTCTACCGCTTAATGATATTTCTTGTCAGCTGAAATCAATCTTTTGTAACATAGATCACTATGATGTGAGCATCAAATAGCAATTGGTAGAATGCAAATATGTTAGAACATGAGAATAGACTATCTGAAAATGCAAAAAAATCCCTCATCTTGCACAGATTGGAAATATTGTGCAGCATTTGAATAGCATGAGATACCTCAGCATAGTCTGGGCCTATCATAGGAGCCAGAGATTTTTTAGAACATGAGGCAAATCTTACTTTCAGTCTAGAATCTTCCTCCCTCCCTCCCTCCCTCCCTCCCTCCCTCCCTCCCTCCCTCCCTCCCTCCCTCCCTCCCCTCCCTCCCTCCCTCCCTCCCTCCCTCCCTCCCTCCCTCCCTCCCTCCCTCCCTCCCTCCCTCCCTCCCCTCCCTCCCTCCCTCCCTGCCTCCCTCCCTCCCTCCCTCCCTCCCTCCCATCTTTGGATTCTTATTTTTATCTCTGTACATATCCAGAATACCTTTAAAATTTAAATTGTTTTGCAATTGATTTTTTCATTCAACTCTAGCTTCAATGGATTTTGTTTGTACATATCCTATCTAAATCCAGCTGTTACCCTTGGAACATTATGAAAAAGCTGTTGATCACACACAAGTCATATGCATGGTTATCTTCTACTACTCTTCTAAGAAATCTTTGATAACATAATTTAAAAAAATCCTTTTAATTAATTGCTGTAAATAATTAGGCCTGGAATTTTCTTTGGTTCTCTATCTGCTGTTTTATTCAATTACTAGCTCCAAGATATATTTTTTTACACCAGTAAGACTTCATTATATTTAATGTGATGCTCTGATGAGGGTATGGCTCCTCCTTAAGCTGTGAAGTTACAAGGGCTTAACAAAACAGTTTGTTTGGGTTTTTAAAAAAATCTCTATCTGTAATTGTGCCAGACAAGCACTGTCAACAGGGGCATTAGCACACTAACTCAGTCATTTCATTTTATTTATATCAAGCCTTCTAGAATATTGCTGTTAGTTCTTGTTTTCCTTTAGGTGTTTTAATCTGACTGAATAAATTGACAAGAAATCTCTGACATTTCTGCAGCTCGGTCATTTTATACCAAGATTTACACTTCTTAATTATTCTAATTATGAATTGCATACTCACCTTGCAAAAACTTGCTTCACTTTGTCTCCCCTCAAAAAATAAAGTGCCACTTGTAGATGCTTTTCTACCACTTTTTTGGCTAGGAAAAGGTCACTTGGAAAAATTATGGGATGTAGAATGGAAGCATTAATGTGGTACCTCTGCACCAGCTGCTGAGTCTGTGTTTGTAGGGCACTCCACAGAATATGGAAAACATTACTGTTTATCATTTGCTGCGAAGAGAAAAACTCCCTCTTTCAGCTGGCACAGAGAGCACAGAACACAAAAAGAATGGTTTCTTGTGAAGCCTCAGCAAGAGCCTTTCACCTGCACTGAGCCAAGCTTCACCTAGAGAAATTAAATTAAAATGCTGCCTGGAAAACTGCTGTCAGAGTGTGGGAATGAATCAGAACCCTGAGCACTCCTGCCACTGCTGTTGTTTCTCTTCTGGCAGCTTGCACTCTCCAGCTCTTAGTCTTACCTGGCTCCTACCTAAAGGCACAAGAAATCTCCCTACCCTACAGCCCCTTCAAGTGCAGTAATACTCTGGTCACTGTCAAACAAATACACACTTGAATTATGCAATGGGGACATAAATGTAAAAGAATGGACTGGACCAGGCATCATCTAAAATTTTAATAATGAAAAATTTATAACAAAACATGTAACTTTTTTGTCAGCAGTGGAGAAAGAAACCCTTCAAAATTTTCCCAGAAGCTAAAATATCATGATTTTACTGCATCTTTTCCAAATGTATCTTAACCCTACTCTGTGAAATCAGGCAGAGTTTTTTATACTACTTGTATTGCAGAACAAATGCCAAATTCTACTCAGAGTATGACTGGAAGAGATTGACATTGAAAGCACGTCCCAGTCTGCTTCTGTTATATTCACATAGCTACAAAGCCATTTCAGTGACTTCAAACTGGAGCTCAGTGGAAGAACTTGGGACGATTATCTAAGTATTAGACAAGAACAATAAAAAATTCTGAATAATTTAAAACAACTTTTGAGCAAAACAAAAGCTTTTCCTCAGAGATGCCGTAAACTATAATATTTCTGCATAGAAACAGTTTTTGTGGTTTAAGAATTCTGTTCATATAAAAGTGGTAATTGTTCTTCCTTATTTCCACTAATGAAGATTTATCTAGAACTAGCTCGAATTCAGGCTTTTTCTAAGACAGTTTGGAACAGTTTTTTCCTTGCTTTTCCTGCCTGTGTCTTCGCCTGCCCTATATGGCACCCCAGTAGGTGTGGACATCAGGAAGCTCCAGCAGCTTCTAACAGGAATATCAGCTAACCTTGACCCATGGTACATGAGCTCTTTGCTGCAGTGTCCCTCTGGTTAGGGAGGGTCAATAACTCCTCAGCTGGTGCTGGGGAGTGACAGTCATGGGCACGGGGGTGCAGGTGGTGCTCCCCTCAGTCCTCTGGTGAGGGAAAACAGTGCAAGAAGGAAGGCAGTGATACTGAAGATCAACAATTGCTCTGTTGTGGAGCAAGTGTTGGCAATATAGTTTTGGTTTCCTTAGCCATGGGAGCCTGTTTGAGCATATATATAAATATATGAAGAGAAGGTGCAAGAAATGAGAGCTAGAATCTTTCCAGTGGTGCCCAGTGACAGGACCAGAGGCAATGGGAACTACAAGAAAAGCAGGAAAATTCTTCTGAACACATGGAAACATTTTTTCACTGTAAGGGTGGATGAGCACTGTCACAAGTAACCAAGAAAGCCTCTGCAGTCTCCATCCTTGGAGGTTTTCCAATTGTTGGATTCACTCAAATTGACAAGTGTAAAACTTCGAGAAGAGATGACAAGCATTATGTTGGCAATGTTATTAGATTTTGAAAAGAATCTGGGGGATGGCAGGAAACACTTTCGAAACAAGTGTTTAGAAACAGCATTCTGTACACTAGAAATAAACTTTTTAATGGATAAATCATCTGGAAAATCTTTTAGATTGGATTAACAAAATCAAACATACAAGAAATTGCTTAACAGAACTCAGTGGGGCTCTATACAGAGATTTTCTTGTCCAGAAAGTTTTAACATTGAAATTATCTAATATAATGATTTTGGAATTGATACCTCCACATCACAGGGATTTTTCAATTGGTGAGTTTTATATGTAGCTGTTTACTGTTAATGTAATTTTTTTTAGTAGCTACGCAATGTGAGGTTAATTTATGCAGAGACATTCCAATGATTTTGGAGACTAGAACTCTACTCCAAGGCAGATTCAAAAGGATTCTTAATAAATCACCTGTGAAAAAAGTGGCTTGTTTTTTCTTTTGTCATTAAGAAAGATGAAGAAACAATTTTCCCCCATAAAAACAGTTTTCCCCCTCTTAGATTTAACCACTGTTTCCCCCCTTAATTTTTATTATAAAAAAGCAATATTAAACTCAGAAGATAAAAGAAAATCAGAGATTATACAAATGAATTATTTTGTTAATATGTGTATGGGCATTTTTATGAGATCAGAAAGTTATTCCACATAAATGATGTATTTCAGTGATAACTTCTTTGTAGTAAGTTCTTAAAAAGCATACAATAACTTTTAAAAACCCACAAACTGTATTTCAGATTGTGCTCAATACAACAAAGTCTACTTTCATATTTTCCCTCTTTATTCTGTTTTATTTTGCCACTCAGAGTGTTATCCTTTAATTGAGCTGAAATCTCTCTGAACAGTATTTGGAGAAGGGAGTCAAGATTTAGTCTCTAAGGGACAACTTGGAAAAAAAAAAAAAAAGGTCTGGAATTCTGGAATTAACTATCCTTTCCTACCAATACAGCCTAAATCTAAAAGTAAGTAGGGTTATTAAAAGAGCGTTAGAGTGCTAAGCAGAGCTGAATAATGGTGGTACAATATGGTGGGAAGATATTCCTTACATGGCAAATGTAAATGATATTCTTTACTGGCAAATGTGCCCAGTGTATGGATAACCCATCACCTACCTTCAAACATCTCTGCAAACACATCTGAAGGGTTTCATATCTTCAAGTGAAAAGAGGAATCACTGGGATGTGAGGGGTGGCTGTGCAATCCTGTGGGATCAGCAGGTGTGTTCTGCCGTGTGGAGGGAAGAACATATCAAGTTATGGCACAGATAGGAGATGCACAAAAATGTGCAACTTTTAAAGAAGACATCTCTAAAGTGACACAGGAAAATGACTGTGAGCTTTTGTTACCGTAGGATATTTGGTGTTTTTCTCTCAGCTACTGAAAAAACAAAATGAGGCCATGCTCTATGAGGGAGATGGTGGATCTTAGGCAATTTATTCACAGCTTTTCTTCTACAGCTTCACTATCTATCCCATAAAATAAGCCCACATGAGGAATGTAAATCCAAATCTCTAGTATGTTATTATAAAATATTTTCCATAAGTAGTTGGCAGATATGAGGTAGTTACCGAGAATGTTCTGCAAAATTCCTCGTTGAGACATTTCTCACAGCAATGTGAGAAATAGCATTAAGAAATTGTTTGCGGATTGAAGTGTATATAAACATTTTACAGTATCCCCCATGATAAAGCAGCCTATCATGCCTCTGGGCTTTCTGGCTGCTTCTTGGAGAATGTTATGCAGATGGGAAATATTGAATATGTTGGTGCTTTTGCTTTTTGCATAAACAATTTTATATTTAGTTTCCATTGTCTTGAAATAAATAGATTTTAAGTTGCAAAAAAAAGTGAAATGTTAAGACACCTGTAAATAGGAAATGCAAAATTAATGTTAGTTCAATGCACTTGTGTAACTATCTTCAGTAATGATCCAGTTTGTCAATGTCTTTCTTTCATTTGGGAATCCAAGCTTTGGCAACTACAGTCCACTCTTTTGCAGACACCTAATACTTTTATGTCTCTGATATCTAAACAAAATAGTTTCAATTTTCAGTTCTTATCAAAATCTTTTTAAGCTTTAAAAAATAGTTAAATTATAAAAAATACCCGAAAAACCAAAACCCCAACTTCCTGTCCTTCAATATCAAGTAAGCTATTTCTGTCTCTCCAAGTCCATTGTTGTCAAGGGGAGGCACAGGTTTTCCTTCACTTTCTTTCAGAATGTGCCCTAACTGCTTTAGAAACCACATCATGCAGACCACTGTGTTTTAAGTCTCTTAAGGAAGTAACTTTTTGAGTTCACTAGAGTTTTGTCAGTGCTTTGTTTTAGCTGGAGTGAAGCAGCCTTCTTAATGAGAACAGCCAACTTATACTCAAAATGAAATTATGTTGGGTCTGAACTTTATTTTCCTGAAGAAAGACAATTAATTTGACAAAGCTAGACAAGCTGGGCAGAATAATCATTATGAGTGTGGAGTTAGTTTTTTTATTACTAATTAATTTCTTGTGATTATTTCTGAGTCCTTGAGCTTTCCATATGTACATGGTCAGAAGAAACACATTAATTCTGACAGCAGAGGAGTTCTACCAACACTTGCCATGTGAGCCAGAAAAATACTTGATGCTTTTTACACTTAGAAAAGATTATTTTATTATCTTTTACTTTTTACATTTTTCCAACTCAGAAGTCACAGATAGCTCAAGGGTAAAAAGATCAAATAATCTCAGAAAAAAACAGCCTAAATACTTTTTTGGTACATTTTCTTTATATTCCCATCATGAAAATAGAATTACTGCATCAACAACAACAAAAGCATCACCCTTTATAAATTTGTACTATTTCTCTGAAAGGTATGATAAGATCAAATTATCTTGTTATTTTACTGTCTCTGTGTAAGAGGCAAGGAATATGAATGTGGCTACTTTGACACCAATAAGTCAATTCTGGAGCACATTAAGCAAATCTGTACTGGAAGTATAGTGCACATTCACTGTAAAAAAAAAAAAAAAAAAAAAAAAAAAAGAAAAGAAAAAGAAAAGAATGGAATTTACCTGTTTTTAGAGGGGAAAAATGTTAAAGATCAATAGGTCTAAGCACAGAGTGATACATCTGATGAAAGGTGATGAAAAGATAGTGCTGGTAAAAAGAGAAATAAGTGAGCATCTTACTGAAAGGAAAAAAATGAAAAGTTGTGGTTTTTATTTAGAAAAAAAAATCTGCTAGACTAGAAATATATTTTAGTAGAAAGTTATTTAATTTTATGAAATGACTATATGCAACAGCAGTCAGACATGGTAAATTTGATGCCAACATGGTTGTAGTCATAGATGACCTCAGAGATCCCTTTTATTGTTGATCCATTTTACAGTCAGTTCTGAGGAAACAGCATCCTTCATAAGATCATGAATCCCATGTATCTAGCAGTGAAATTTTGCATCTCTTTGTGGCAGTGCTGTTGGAAGACCAATAAGGAATTAAGTAACCCTTTCTAAAGAAGATGTTGGCATTATGGGAAAATTAGAATGGTGCAATTCTAACCCTAGAGAAGGTATTTTAAAAATTGCATAGTTTAATAATTTTCTAACAACTCTTTGAAACACAAATCTAGACTGGGTGAATGGAATATTAAAAAAAACCCCTTTGTTCTACATTACATTCATATTACCAAGAAAACAGGTTATATAAGGATGACTTTTCATCAGATCGACATATTTAATGTATAGTTACCTATTTTTTTTAAATTAAAGAAGTGCTTTTGTCTCTTTTAGGAAATTGGTCAAGGCTTCCATTTTGCAAGAAATTTATGGAGATGGAGGACTTTTACTGCCTGTAAAATGTGTCAGAGTGATGATGAATGTCTGCTTTGGAAAATACAGATATGTCAATTGGGATTGAGCATTCTCTGAGTGACCTTGTTTTTTTCTACTCTGTATCACTTTTTTATCTTCTTTGCTAAAATGAATTTTTAAAAATAGGTTGATCAAACCGTAAACATTTCAATTCATTATATAAATTAAAGAATAATGTCAAATTTTAAGGCAAGCATTCTTGAGTTCTTAGCGAAGCAAGAGAAGTATGTACTGACCAGGAAGTGAGTTATATCAACCTGCTGCTGGACTAGACAGATACAAAGTTTAGTTATTACAACTTAGGACACATGACTCTCACCCTAAATGTATCTTTAAAACAACCTAATGATTTTCTTCCTTGTCATGAAATTCCAGTAAGTGAAACACTCTGGAGTGTACAGGATTTTTGCTTGCACAACTCTGCATTTTAAGCCAGTGCTAATACCTACACTATCAAAAATTCAGAAGGGAGAGACAGAACTGCATTTCATAGACCATATTTTTCATTTTTATTATTCTATACTTTAGCTTTGGAAATGACAGCCTGCAATGTCACTACTGGAGGTCCAACAGCACATGTTGGCCTGTGTGATGCAGGCTGCTTTCAGCTTAGTCCTAATACTTTTCTGAATTGTTATTTTGGACCTTGCTGTGATGAATGAACTAACAGTCAATTTCTTTTTTTTTTTTTGACCTAGTACTAATTCTTCACTTCCCTGTCTCTGTTAATTTGCTAAATATCAGACCAATTTGTCAATTTAGACAAATGTGTATGGGAACATTTGTGCATATATTTTTCAGAGAAAGGTGAAAGATTATTGATCTCAGTGCACTTGTTTTGAATTTTGGAACTACTGATGACAAAATGTTGTATTGTTTTCTTTAGCTACATGTAATGGATGTATTTCTTCCATATTTGAATGATCCTTACATTTTCATTTTAACAATTTCACATCCAATGACAGCATAATCTGTTTATGACAATAATTTCTGTATTTGACTGTATAAACTGAACATGGAATCAAATTTATTTCTTACTCAACCCTGTCTACTAAGAATATTTTCTGTCTTTCTGTATTTAAGAATTTAAGAAAGGGGTATGTGACTGAAGAAATAGTAGACAATCCCAAGCACATGCAAATCTTGCACATCTCTCAAGATTAAGTCTCCTTTACTCATAATTGCTTGGACACCTGCTCTTTGAGATTCATTATCTTTATTTTTTTATTAGTGCTAGCTTTCCAAAGCCAAAATTATTACTATTTAAGATGCCTGAAAATACAGACTGTTGCTTTTTATAATTGTTTTTGTTGTATTTCTCTATTTAGCCAGTAGGTATTACTTAGGGGGAGAAATTAATGAATTAAAGAGCTGAATGAAGGCCAGGATGCTATTTTGGTCTGTTCTTTATATTGATTGCTTTTGCTGATACAGAAAGGTCTCCATGAAACCTTTCATCTCTCTTTGCTGCTTAGCAAATCAGATGTAATAGTTCAGACCTACAGTAAAAATGTTTGTATTAAAAAATGCAGATGAATTCAGCGATATCAACGGCATTATCAAAGGTAAGCACACAAAACTCATCATCCAATTTTCATTTCAAGAACTATCTGGAAAAACTTCTGCTAAACTCAGAAAAAGACTGATTTAGATTTGTCTGTCTTCCTAAAAGTGCCAATTGCCATTGCCTCATAGTTAGGAATAAGCTATGAGTTTATTTACTTACCACACAATGACATTGTAATTTTCTATATTCTAATTAGCTCTAAAACTCAAAATTATTAATATTTATTTTTCTCTGCAGAAGATTCCAGAATTTTGCAGAACATTTACATATATGGTTGAGCTTGAAGGGATGTGCTCGTCAATTAGGAATAATTATTTAGATAAAAAGACCTTGGAAAAAGGAATTTTATGCATAGAAACTGCACTGAAATATTCTGGTTTGGATTCCAGCTTCTGATCCTTTTTGCTTCCTTCTGTAGTCTTTCTATTCAGTCAATCAAGGAGTGCAGAAGCTGGGGTTATTCAGAAATTTCAGGCCTTTGACCCAGAAATAGGTTTTTTTAGACTGGAGAAAGCTCCAGTAAAAGCTTTAAGTCCCAATTCCACACAAAGGAAACAGCAAAAATTGGGAATGGTGCTTGAATTATCAATATTTCCTCAATTTTCTGTTTCTCCCAGTCCAGTGTATGTGGAAAAGTAAATCCCAGTTTTGAGCACAAACATTATCCTGTGCTGGAACTTAGATAAAAATTACTTGTAACAAAAATTATGTCAGGTGAGAAGTGTCCACCAAAACTCCTTGGCTTACATGATGGCATCCCAGCAAGTTCTGCTAGATCCAAAAGAGCAACAATCTAAGGACTCTCACAGGTCTTATGTATACATGGGAGATTCTGGTGTTGAGAACCCCGATGAGCTGGCAGACTCAAACATCAGAAAGTCAGTGATACAATGATGGGTCTTTGAAAGAAATCATTGATTTAATTGCTGTACCTAGTCTCACATATTAGTTATTATATGGTGAAAGTCTATATCCATTAGTGGGAATGACCTCTTTAGAAGAATCTAGTCTTATTTCTTGACAGCAACAGAGCCATCACCTTTTTGTTTTTCCACGATAACCTTCCTCAAATATGCAAATGGGATATAATCCTATAGTGAAAAGGAGATAAAGAAGATGAAATATGGGATCATTTTTTAGGTTTGTAAATGTTACAGCTGTGTACCATGGTATAGCAGTAATGAGCATTGAAAACATCTAGTGTCCATGATCAGAAAACCAAAAAAAAAAAAAGTAGATGAAAATCATCCGATTTTAGTGAAAGCCAGATACAGTAGGGAAAAAACTTCAGGAAAGAACTGGAAATGGAATGTACCAATCTTTCTCTAACCAGCAAGTACTTTGCTTACAGACATCTAAAAGCCAGAGACTGTTCTATCTTTTTATGGACCAAAAGATCAAAACGTAGAACTCTTGTTTCTGACAGAGGAAACAATACCTATGATTCAAGCCCAGTTGGCTCAAATAGAGAACATTTTTGAAGAAAAATGTTCTTGTTTCACATTCTTCCACACCTACTTGTAGCTGAGGAATGGAAGGAAGAACCATCTTCTTTTAGTTCTAGCTCTTGTATAACAAATGTATTAGTAATAAAATTGTGAAAATCAGATTGCTATAGCTATCTTATACTAAATGCATGAAAAAAAGAATGAAGGAAAAGCTTTTTTAAGATGTTATTCTGTAGATATATAAAGCTTAAGGTGTCTGAAAGATGTCTGAAAGATAAAAACTTTGGGTTAATGCAGGTTATAATACAAATTTATTTTGCATACACTTCCATAAAACATATTTGAATTGCAATTTTTCATTCCACCTCAGACTAAACTAATCAGGAGTATTTTGAAGAGAGCAATCCTGGCTAACAACTGTAAATAGCACTAAATGTTTTATCTCTCTCACAGAATTGGTTCCACAATGCTGTCATTATCTGAAGGGATACAAAGCATCTAAATGAAGAATATGCTTTTCATTTGCATGTATGCAATAACTACCGTATCTGAAAAAATCTGATGATTATATCCCTTGGGGAATGATGAAACTCACCATTTGAGAAAATGACTGCATTATCTGCCCAGTTCATTATAAAAGCATCTTCTTCCTTTGTCTTTTGTGCTGATACTCTAAGATGGGAATGAATGACTGAAAATGAAGAGATTTATCTTTTGAATCTATTATGTATTTTTCAGTTGAATTTAAAGTATAAACATTTTCTGTGCTGCACGGAATACACAAAGGAGTTGCGCTTTGAAGTGATTTATTTTTTAGTTTGTTTTCTAAATTGAATCTCAGTGAGTTTGCATTGTAGAGACTGGGCACTATGAAGAGTTGTAACTATGCTCAGTTGAGCTGAGTTAGGTCTCAGATATGTGACTCTGGTCACTTGAGTTGTGCTGGCTTAGTGGTAGAGGTCAGCCTGCAGCAGACATGGACAACAAAACATTAGGTAAAGAACTTTAAAGGAAAATGCCAGACCTGCACCTGCAGTGGCTAAATGGAGGGTATGCCTGGTTACCTTCCCCCAGGGGACACATCTCAACTCAGCTGAGTCCTATGGGATTTAAATATATAATCTGTAGGGGATCCTCTGCAGTATTCAAGTGAGTTGGGGAATCTACAGAATTGTGATCATAGGAAATGGGAAAGCACCTCAAACATCACTTATGTCAGCATTTTACAACAAAGCACATCAGTGATATTCTGCTAACTGCAAACAAAACTACGTGAGATGCAGCAATGGCAGCTTGAGATATCTGAGTGCTTTAAAATGTTCCAATGTTGTATGATTTTCTTCTATACAGTCAAGTAACTCTATTTTGTTAAATGATCTCCCACATCATGTATCTGTATGCAAACAGATAGCAACCAAGCAATAGAAATGGAAAATATGCTCTCGATTTTTTGAGAGATGCTAATGGAAGCAGATGCCTAAATGAGAAGAGTTTGCAACTTCTACAATATTTAGTGACTAGGAGAGCCCTAATGCTTGTAGGACTTTGAGAATTTGGTGAGTATTAATTCCCCGTGGAAAGCAAATATTTCCGTATTTATTAGTTTTCACAATTGAAACATGGACAGCAAATAGCTTTTTGAGAGAGGAGCTCTTAGATCACTTGTGTGTTTCAATTCTCTGCTGCCTTATATAACATCTGGCTTTGCATTGGCAATACAAATACAGTAATTCAAGCTTTGGTCTTTATTATGTGTAAGTTATCACTTAATAGGCCATGTATCAGGCAGTGTGCAATGGAGAAAAATTGAAAAATTAATATAGATCATAATCAATGAAAAATAAGACTGATATATTGTGGGTAAAACCTGACCATTGTATCTTCACATGTGAAGACTGCTTTCTAGTTGTATCACACCCCATATTTTCAAGAAGTGTCTTATTCATCTCTTTTGAAATTGCTGCTGTGGATGTTAAATTTTTCGTTGTAAATGTAGTTATTCATCAGCTGACACTCAAGTCTGGATACACAGAGATTTGCATTGAAAATACAAAACTTCTAAATTACATATCTGGAAAATTCACTGCCTATTTTCTTCATTAAACTTGTACAGGAGGACCTAAAACATTCAATTGGTTTTAGCTCAATATCTATCTAGTATGGAGGGATTATTGATAAAAGAGAGGAATACTGTTTTAATGCTGACTAATATTTCATATTAATATTTCTTATTTTGTGTTTGTACTAGTACATTCCATGTTAGTGGATTTTGTATGTTTTTCGGGCTGATTGCACCATTCTTTCCCTGTCATTGCTTAGGATAGCAATCCACCTCTGGTACAACAATAAATTAACCTTTTAAAAATTTCCCTGAAGAAGAAGACATGTTGTCCTTAATCCTATGATCCAAATGAAAAATACGGAAAGATTTTGAGGGCAAAGAGGTGTAGAGGTCTTAGGATTTCATTGTGATTTAGTTGATAACCTCATCTAATGAACTACAGATAGCAGCTTTAGAATATCACATCTTGGCAATAAGCTCACTCTAAAGCACTTTTCACCATTGCTGCTGTGAGCATGTCTGGATGTAAATGGCAATCAATACCACTATTCAAGTTAATAATCTTAAATTAATTGTTTTAAGGCAGCATACAAGTGAAGCAGCAATGTAAATTAATAGAATCAAATGTAGAATGATCATGTGGAAATTTAATCAAACTAGTATTTTGTTTATTACTGTTGTGCTGACAATTTCTGGAGCATAGTAACATAGCTTGAGAGCATATATTTTGGCATTTTTATTAGTATAATAGTTTTCTGTGCAGTAGGTGTTTTGTACGTGTCTCTAAACAAATGACTGCAAAGGCAATTTTATAACATTCAGACAATCATATGACCAAACAAGTAAAGTGACCACTTAAATGTACAAATATAATACCATTTATTTTAGGAAACTAAAGTATTGCTATTGCTTTACTCAGAGAAATAAAGAAAGAAATATGCCAAGTGTTAGTTTGTTTTTTCTTGGATTATTTTTTTTCCTTTTTTTTTTTCTCCAGCAGATTGTATAATGGTTTTTCTCACAGAATCAGTGAAGAATTCCCACAGGGCAGAAGCAGAGGTTCAGAGATGCCAGCCAGATGCTTAGGAAAAAGTATTTTAGTAGGTCTTGTCAGCCATTATTTTCTGTACCTCAGATTCTCTGTAACTGTATTTCCATTGGAATTGCCACAAAGAATTTTAAAGGATTGCAAACGGTATAAATGCCTGGGCCTCATTCTTTTGGGGATATGTGAGGCTTAAGAACCTGTTAGTAATTTCTAAAAATTAAAAGTATTAACAAAACATGGGAATTTTAAGAGCCTTTCATAGTGAGGGAATTCTCAAAAATTCTACTTATCTGAAATTTTAGCTTTGTTTTTGATAAAAACAGAAATAGATATTTCAGCTGAAGCATAACATAAACTCTCTTACCAAATAACAGTGATAGTCAAAAGAAGAGTAACCATCTACAATTATCACTGCCTTTGCAACATTTATTTTAAAGGGAAGGAGCCAGTGAAATGCACCTGTGACATCAGAAACAATCTTCTTCCTCTTCAGAGCCACACTCAACTGAAGCCCTTACTCATTCCTAAAGTCAGTAATGTCATAAAATCATAAGAACATAGTAGAGAGGGAATCTCAGAGAAAGCAGCAGGATGACTGGAGAAACCAAAAGGCTGACTTCCAATGAAAGATTTGTAAGGCTTAGTATACATACATGAGGTATCAGAGGAGGAGCTTTATTTGTGAAGAATCTTAGAGATTAAAATCCTGAGGAAAATAATAAATACCAGGAGAAGGAATATAACCAGATATAGATTCTTTCTATTAGCCAGAGGTCTACTTAATTTCACAAACACATCCCTGTTCAATGTTGTAGGTTTATGCACACTAGATTAATTTCTAGCTCATTTCCTGAAGGTTTTATCTTCTTAGGATTATTAGCAGCACTTTGCTAGTTTAAAGGAAATTAGCTTTACACTGATAGTGCTCTACAAATAAGAAATCAATAATAATTACTTTGCACATCAAAAGAATTCACTTGGCAACTGTTGAAACTTTTCATTTGCCAGGATTGCAAAATGAATAGTTATAGTCAAAGATATGATTGCAGCATTAAATATAGTAGATTAATTCTCAGTGGTTGAAACAGTCAGGCTGTAATTTAAACTTATTGTCATTTACCTGTTACTCTTGTTTATTGGGATGAAGTAAAATGTAAAGAAGAATTAGTATGTTAAATCACTTCCAAAGTATCATGAGAAACCATATATGCCAGTAGTTTATTGCAAAAACTAGAGGAGAACCTCTGGTATATCTTTAACAGACTCATAATTTCAGTCATCTTAGTAATTGGCTTCAAAGAGAATAACTGAGGTAGAGTCAACTTTCCTTTCGGCTGATAGAGTGTATAATTTTGCAAACTGATTACTTTGCTAGCTTAACAGAAGAAATTAATATGTTTAGCTACATTTTCCTCAATGCAAGACTTATTTTTTTTGTTTTAGAAATAAAGTGATAACAACAAAAAACATAACTCTACTATGGTTTTAAAAGGGGATTGCAATTTCATAGGATGAAGAGATTACAACCATCTCTTCAAAAGTAATACAAGGAACTCAACTCTGCACAAAGAACCCTAAATAAAAACAGACATCCTCTAGGAGTTTTAAACATAAAATAAATTCTGCAATCCTGAAAGCAAAGAAAGTTTAGAAGTATAATTTAATAATACATGAGATAATTTGTTTTCAAAATTAAATTAAAATGATACCTGTACATTGTAGATAATTGTAATGAAAAGAAAGTGAGCTTTACTATTTTCATATTTCTTCGATCTTTTTATTCCAGCACAAGGCATTGAAAAAGTTACATTTGTTGAAGAGCTTTGTGAGGGCAGAGACAAACACCTATGGACAGCAGAAGGTATAAAATGTTACTGAGAAAAAGGGCTGCTCCTCCAACACTGAAATTTGCAAGCAGGAAGAAATAATTGGTGTAGTGATCTCCAGTAGCCCATTTCATTGTATATTCTTCAAATCTATCAATAACAAAAGGAAAACCAAGAAAATGTGGGCCCATTGCTAAATGGAAGAGGGACCCTGGTAAGAGAGGCATGGAGAAGACAAAATTGCTGAAAGTCTTGTTTGCACTGGTGCTCACTGACAAGACCAGCCCTCAGGAATGTCCCACCACGAAAACTAAGGTAAAGGAATGTTGAATGGAGATTTTCCCTTGGTCAAGGAGGATTGGGTTAGAGAACATCCAGGCAAACTTGACGTCCACAAGGCCCTAATGGATGTATCCATGAGTGCTGGGAGAGCTGGCAGACACCATAGCTAGGCTACTCATGATCATTTTTGAAAGGTTGTGGCCATCAGGAGAGGTGCTTGAGGACTGGAATAAGGCAAATGCCATCTTAGACTTCAACAGGGCAAGAAGGAGGATCCAGGGAACTACGGGCCAATCAGCCTCACCTGAATCCCTGGATATTGATGGATTGCATCCTCATTCTGGATGCAATCTCTATGTACATGGCTGACAAGAAGGTGATAGGCAGTAGTCTGCATGGATTCAATAAGGTAAATCATGCTTGACCAACTTGATGGCCTTCTATGATGAAACAAATGCTGGGAAGGATGAGGGGAGGGCAGTGGATATAGTCTACCTTGGCTTCAGCAAGGCTTTCAACACAGCATACTCATAGGCAAACTCAAGAAGTATGGACTGGATGAATGAACAATGAAGTGGATTGAGAGCTGGATGGATGGCAGATCCCAGATGATCATAATCAGAGGCACAGTGTCTGGTTGGAGGCCTGTCATTAAGCAGCCCTTCAGAAGCACCTTGGCAGGATGGAGAGAGGGACAGAGAGGAACATTCTGAAATTCAAAACAGGCCAATGCAGGGTCCTGTTCCTGGAGAGGAACAACCCCAGGCACCAGGACAGGCTGGGGCTGAGCTGCTGGGGAGCAGCTCTGCAGGGAAGGACCTGGGGGTGCTGGTGGACAACAAGCTGTCCATGAGCCAGCAGAGTGTCCTGGGGGCCAAGAAGGCCAATGGCATCCTGGGGTGCTTTAGGAAGAGCATTGCCAGCAGGTTGAGGTGATCCTGCCCCTCTGCTCAGCCCTGGTGAGGCTGAGAGAGTTGTGTCCAGGTCTGGGACTCTCAGGATGGAAAGGGCATGCAGCCCTTGAAGCAGGTCCAAGGGGGGGCTGCAAAGATGATGAAGGGACAGGAGCATCTCTCTTATGAGGAAAGGCTGAGGGAACTGGGCCTGTTCTGCCTTGAGAAGAGCCAACTTAGTCAGAACTTTATCAATGTCTGTAAATATCTGAAGGAAGGTGTTATGGGCTGATGTTTGGACTGGCTCCTCTCCTTGCTTCCCCCGTGCAGCTGCCGGTCCCTCCCTCGGATGGTTTTATCTAGGCTGGTGTTTTCCGGCTCTCGCTCTCTTGCTGCGCTTCGGTTGTGGGCTGTGTCTTGCTCTCTGCCGTCTGCTCAGCTGTGACCCCCTCCCCTGGCTGCTTTGGCCGTTTTTTTTTTCCTTTTTCCCCCAGCTGTTTTGTCTGTGCCCCTGTGTTGGCTTGTCTTGGGTTTGCTTTTGCTTGTCTTGGGCTTGCTTTAGCTTGTCTTGGGCTTGCTTTGGCCTGCTCCCGGCTGCCCCTCCCCCTCTCTCCCTTCTCCCTGCTCCAGGGTTTTGCACCGACTCCGGAGGACAAGGATCTGGACTTCGGGGGCCGCTGCTGGAGGTCGGCTTGGAAGGCTCTGCCGCTCTCCCCGGCGAGGACCGGCTGGGTTCGTCTCATCTGGGTTTGGGTTGGGGGAGTGTTTCTTTTGTATTTTTGTTAATAAAAAGTTTTTTCCATTTTCACCTCAAGAACAATTCTTTCTGAGCTCAGTGAAGGAAGGAATTGTAAAAAGAAAGGGGGGGGGGCCCTTTGGAGCTCTTTTTTCCCCAAATTTGTCCTAAACTTGGACATACTTTTTGGTGTCAGAAGTGGGACACATATCTGTGTCTTTGATGCCTGTTTGTTAACAGTTTTTTGTTGATAATAATGTACTCCATGGTTAAAAGTATGTCCAAGTTTAGGACAAATTTGGGGAAAAAAGAGCTCCAAAGGGCCCCCCCCCCTTTCTTTTTACAATTCCTTCCTTCACTGAGCTCAGAAAGAATTGTTCTTGAGGTGAAAATGGAAAAAAACTTTTTATTAACAAAAATACAAAAGAAACACTCCCCCAACCCAAACCCAGATGAGACGAACCCAGCCGGTCCTCGCCGGGGAGAGCGGCAGAGCCTTCCAAGCCGACCTCCAGCAGCGGCCCCCGAAGTCCAGATCCTTGTCCTCCGGAGTCGGTGCAAAACCCTGGAGCAGGGAGAAGGGAGAGAGGGGGAGGGGCAGCCGGGAGCAGGCCAAAGCAAGCCCAAGACAAGCTAAAGCAAGCCCAAGACAAGCAAAAGCAAACCCAAGACAAGCCAACACAGGGGCACAGACAAAACAGCTGGGGGAAAAGGGAAAAAAAAAACGGCCAAAGCAGCCAGGGGAGGGGGTCACAGCTGAGCAGACGGCAGAGAGCAAGACACAGCCCACAACCGAAGCGCAGCAAGAGAGCGAGAGCCGGAAAACACCAGCCTAGATAAAACCATCCGAGGGAGGGACCGGCAGCTGCACGGGGGAAGCAAGGAGAGGAGCCAGTCCAAACATCAGCCCATAACAGAAGGGTGGCAAGAGGGTGTGTCCAGGCTCCTCTTGGTAGTGCCCAGCAAGAGGACAAAAGGCAGAAATTGATAAAGAGGAAGCTCCACCTGAATATGAGGAAGAACTTCTTTACTGTGCCTGTGACCACACACTGGAAACAGGTTGCCCACAGAAGTTGTGGAGTCTCCCTTTGTGGAGATACTCAAGAACTGTCTGGACACTATCTGTGTTGTGGGTTCCATGAGCAGGGAGTTTGTGCCAGATGATCCGTTGTGGTCTCTTCCAACCTGACTGATTTCATTATTCTGTGGTGTTGCTATCCTTGTATTTTCAGATAAAAAGGGTTTATGGAGCAGTCAGGGATTTTGTTGCATGATAAAACTGTACTGGAGCCTTGTGGAAGATGACTTCTGGGATTCAACGATCCTGAGAAGGCCATGTCTGTTCTACGGGGCTCTCTATTCTTATACATATACTATAAGGTCCTTAAGGGAAAAAACCCCAACACTGAAGTGAATCTGGTATTGTCATGTTCTAATAACACTGTTAGAATATGATTATAGTATTTGTTTTGCTTTGTTTCCCTAATACTGTAAAGGAATACTTCTGATCTTGTCTTTTGAATATTTGATGCTTATGCTTGGTATTGAATAATGGAAGAAGAAGTGACAGGCAGAATAACATAATATAGTATCATTTTACAAAGGCCAAATTAATGTGACAATTTACTGTTAAGAAGCAGAAGATATATTTATATTCTCTAAAAAAAGAATAGTGCTGTAAATTGTTGCATATTAACATCCCAGATACAGTGGAAGACATGAATAAGTATTTTAGCATCTATATTAATAGTGATTCTCTATTTTTATGGCTTGAAATGAACTGAAATACCAGTGGTTAAAATAAAAAACAATCTCTTTAAGTGCATAATATTTACTCAGAAGTCATTCCAGTCCCTAGACATAATGATGTCAATCTTCTGCCTCTATTATATCTATTGTGCCCTGAATTATTGTTTGATATTGATAAAGCATTTTAGAAATTAAAAAAAAAAAAAAGACAACACAAACCCCAATGAATAAATCTTAAATATAATTAATATTATGCAGTCAGCTTGAAGAATGCCCTTAGTCTTTCAGAGAAGGCACATGACTACTTGAATAACTTTATTTACTGGCATAAGGAGGCAGTGATGGAGGAGATACGGCACTTTAATGCAATGCTGGGATAAAACTTACTTATACACACAGTAAATGTTGTATTTAGTGTGTAAAAGGATCGGAGAACTTTACAAGATGGATGATTATTGACTGGATAATTTGGAGTTTAATCAAATTATCTTTATTCTCTTTACATTTTCCCCATAATTTTTGGCATCGTCACTATTACATTTATTTCAGTTTTTCTTTTTTTTTTCTTCTTTTTTTCAGATATGCCTATATGATGTTCTTGGTACATCAATAAACAATTTATGCAGAAGTACATAGGCTGCATAGATTAATACCTTGGAGTATCTCCCATATTCAGCTCTCCAGTGGGAATTTCCTGTGCCTCCTCCTACTTCCTCAGAGTTCTTAAAGAAACAGAAACAAAACACAATCAAACAAACATATAAGGAAACATAAAAGGCAAACAGGAAAAAGACACACTACCTAGTATATTTAATAACCTGAATAAAATACATTGGACATATATTTATTTCCACCCAGCAAGGACATTGCCTAATCAGGTAATGACATGCAAGAGGAAGTTTTAGATGAAAGAGCCTTTGTTTGCTGTCTCCAGCATGTTTCATCAAAACAGAGAAGGCTACCACAGAAGTATAAGTTTAAAAAAATCTCACTGTATTTTGGGAGGAAACATCCTGTTGGAAGTGAATGGAAATTGTCCTAGGAGATGAAACCAAAGTTTTCAATTGGCCATTAAAACAAATTGAAACTACTGCAAACCACACAGTGGAGATTTAATAAAATACAGTTGAGTGAGTGAGCTATTACATTTTACATCCCACACTGATGAAATGTTCTTGCAGTGTTATGCCAGAATGACTTCATAGTAAACTATGATAATCTGTGGAGATAGCAGTTGCCTGGATAAATGTTCATAAAGGGGATTTGGTCAGTGTGGCCTATTTATTCATTGCATGATGCAAGTATTTCTGGAGTTACTGAAGATATTAAATAAGAGACTAGAAAGAAAAGGAAAACCATTCAATTTCATAAATCAGATTAGAGAGCATAGACAAAACAATTAAGTTTTGGGTAACTAAAGGTTCCCAGTTTGTCAAATCTTTCAATGAATCAAAGAATCACAGAAAGATGAGGGTGGAAGCAACCTCTGAGGTCATCTGCTAAACTTCCCTACTCCAACAGGACCCCTGCTCCATCACAGCCTGGGACCCTGTCTAGGTGGAGTTTTACTCTCTTTAAGGATGGAGATTCTACAATATCTCTGGGCAACCTGTGTCAGATCTTGGTGTTTGTGACAGTAAATAAGTGTCTCCTCAAGTTCAAAAAGGGCCTTCCTGCATTTCATTTTGAACCCATAATCCCTAGGGATCACTGAAAAGAGCCTAGCTCCTCCTACTTTGCCTAAAGCAGCCCAGAATGGTCTTTACCTTTATTTACCTCACTATTTACAGCACTACTTGTCTGACACCTTTTGTACAGACAATTCAAACTAAGTTCTGCATCTCTATTAATAAACCCAGCATCAATTGACTGTTTGTCACACATAGATTGCTCACAGTGATGTTGGATATAAAGATACACTAATTAGGAGTTTTTACTGGCCTCATGTGCAATTTTGTCCAAGATCCTGTCAGGAGGAGAATGGAAGGATATTTCCATGGTATCTGAAGCATCTTCCAGGGATCAAAAAAACATTCCACTGACTACTACAAACAGAAGTTGATGATCTGCTAGAAAGAGCATACAAAGATTAATACCTTTTATATATCTCAAATGGTCTCAAAAGACAGATTATGCCCATGATTGAAATAGGTTTTTTACAGCCAACAAGGTTTTATTACCAGAAGATTAAGGAAAGTTCTGAGCAGTCTGCTTGATAATACCACACCAACAATATTTAAATGAGAATTATTATCAGATTTTTTCAAAGACAGCATAAATTTTAAGTTTTAAGGATTATAAACCATATAGTTTTATTTTCACATTTGGGGAATTTTTGATTCATTATCTAAAAATAGCTGAAAAATTGCTTTTTTGCTAGGTACTTAAACAAAATTTAAATATTTGGTAATGACTTTATTTAAGGGGAAATAACCTGGTTTTTATTTTTAGTAAGTTTTTGATTAAAAATTCTTACCACTGTATACAAAATTACAAAAATTACTACATGGAATGTTCAGAACTTCTGTCATTTGTTTTTGTTTTTGTTTTTTTTTTTTTTTTAGTCTTCAAGATCAAATAAAGTCATGCTCACCTAGTTTCCCATATAAAGGCAGTACTGATATTCAGTGAATCTTGTGGAAACTAAAGTTTGAACAGGTAGGGAATACAGATCTGAGCTAAATCATATGTCAGGCCTGACAAAAGAGAAAGGTTATAGGAGATGACAGAGATGAAATCATATTGCTGAAGGACTTTCTTTCGTCGCTGGTGGCTGTGACAAAAATTTGCCTAACATATAGCACCCATTTAATTTCTTTTTAGAAAATGCTTTAAGTTAAGAGAAATAGTTATTTCTGAAGTTAGACATAATTTATATAATTTATTCCCTGGAATTATTCAAGACAAGGTTGGATGGGGTTTTGAGAAATCTGGTCTGGTGGGAAGTGTCCCTGCCATGGGCATGGAACTGGATGATTTGTAAGGTTCCTTCCAACCCAAACCATTCCATGATTCTGTGATTTACTAATCTTATTTGGCAGGCAGCACCTTTTGTGCCTAAGTACAAACTTTTTCTGTGACAGTGACTCAAGCATTTACTGTGCCCCTTTCAGGTCAGTCAGGTGCCATGTGCACACAGAGCATTTGAGCTCAGGCTTTTCTTTCATTCCAGCTAGTGGTATCAGCATGGTCATCCCCAGAGAGCATCTCAACAGCAGGTTTTGATTTTTTTGCCATATCGGGTCTCATTAGCTCTTCTAAGGGTCCAGGAGTCAACAGTAGGATCCCTTGTCCACTGTCTTGTTGCTTAATGGCTTGTGTATTATTTAGAAACAACTCTACCAATTAAAATGTTTCTTGGTGTTACAATGATATAATTCACTGTTGCTAGTTATGTAGTTGTCATAGTAACAAAGGAATTGCAAACATTGATTTTTTGCCTCTATGTTTATCAACCAAAATCATATTTTCCAATTCCAAATGCTTAGAGTTAAATGCCTGAATTCACAAATATCCTAACTCTCAAAAGTCCAAAACATCTTAGCCCTTGCTGTCCTCTGAAAAAATATTTTTATTCCAATTTCTAAAAGTCGGATTTGAAATCCACAAAATTATTTCAGTTGTAGAGAGGATCTTTGATTTCAATTGATGCAAATGTCTTTGGGTGACAAAGAAGGTATAGAAGACAAAGAATATATAGAAAAATGACTCGTAGAGTTTTGCAAACCTGAAAATTTTGAATACCTTGGCATTTTTGTAAGTAATTACACCAATTGTAATTAATGGTCTAATCTGAAGTAATTCAGTCCTTATGTAATTTTCGTGTGTCAGTGGGTAAATCTAGGATTTAAAGCAAGGATTGTAGTTATTGTGAGGAATCTGTTTCTCCTGTAACTGTATTATGTACAGTTCTTTAACATAAAAGCTTTCCCTAGGCAGCTTGGGGGTTGGAGAAAAAATGGCTGAATATTAAATTACTTAAATATCACTCACTATGCAATAAAAATGTGCTAAGGAGTATCTAAAGTTTCTGTACTTATTAATAAATAACTACATAAATAAATAAACTTAATTACTGTCAGAGGAACCTTCCACTATTTGTTTGATCTTTGAAGTAACAGACACAGAATCATTAGTGTAGATCTAATAAGCTGTTGTTGGTATTTCTGAGTGCAAAACAAAACACATTTATTAGCTAGTCTAAGTAAAAGGCATACACACATTTTTTAAAGGCCATATACCATTTAAGAAATCCCTATTCACTGTGTCTGAATACATTAAACACCATTTTCTGCTAACAAATCAGTAATAATTGTATTAAATAATGAACATTATAAAAGCACCTGGCACTTTAGGAGGAATTCCTTTCACTGTTTGAACTGTAGTTCAAGTTTCAGACAGGTCCTAGAAAATTTCATCAAATATTACAGTTCAGTTTTTTTTCAGACACAGTGGAAATTTTTAATAACCTTCTCCTTGAAGAACTTCAAAAGTTCTTTAAGGATCCACTGAAAGAAATATTGTTGCTATATCACAGAACAGCAATATCGCTGTTTACTTATCCAGGAAATCTTTTCATAATGAGAAATGTTTTCTAATTTGTATTTGTAGAGAAAGTTATGTTTTCATAGAAAAGACTTTGTTGCAAAATGTGGACATGGGTCTACCATAAAATTAGTGCCTTCTGTGAATAAAACCACATATAAGAAATTTACTGAGTACTAGCACAATGACCTAGTATAAATCCTTAATCTCTGCTTGGAAAGATGAAATTTTGAGTCATGCTTTTTATGCTTAGGTAGCAAAATACTGGAATAGGTGCCCAGAGAACTTGTACATTTGTACTTGGACATTTCAAAGCTTGTGCCCCCAATGCTGCAGTTGAATCATCATGTCTGGCCTTGCAGCAAACTGGGACCTTAAAACATGCACCTTGGAGGCTGGACCAGATAACTTCTAAAATTCACATTCATTCTAAATTATTGTAGGATTTGATTGCAAATTTTGATTAAATGCCCAGCCTTGCTCTGGGTGTGTTTCAAGTTTTAAGAAAATGTAGTTCTGACAAATTTTTTGATAATTGTATTTCTTCTTTGATGCTGCTGCTAGGGTCTGTGCTTGCTGATCAGCTCCTGTGTGTGCCTTGCACAAGTTTTGTCTCTATCCAGACACTCAGCTTGCAGCACTTCTGATTCAGTCTTGACAAAGTGTTTGAGACAGTGTCTTATATCTTGAATCTACTTTCTGGCACATATGACAGAGTCATGGAATTGTAGAATGGATTGGGTTGGAAGGGACCTTTAAAAGTCATCTGATGTTAAACATGTACTCGTCAAGAGCTATCAAGTGCTAGCACCCACCTACTCAAGAAAAACCTCACTCGTCAGGGATATTTTATACACAACTGTTTAACGCACAAAACTTGCTGTATTAAGTTGTATATGAGAAAGTAAACTCACAGAACTGTAATAGAACATATGTGCCCTGTGAGAATCCATGAAAATAATTGACTTTGCACTGTGGGTAAAGGCATGCAAGTGCTTAGCACCAGCTCAGGATTATATTACCAGCTGAAAGATGTGAACAGGGACACAATGGGTAGTTGCAGATGCCTGGTGAATGCAGCATGAGAGAAATGGAATCCTTCTGGGTTCAATATCTATAAAATTGAAAGACAGCAAGCACCCACACTCATTAGGGCTTTTGCCTTTAGCTGGGGAGTTTCCATGATATGAAATGGGTAGCAAAAATCTCTTAAATGCAGTTGAAACAGCTCCAAGACTTGATTACTCTGTGTTTTAGGGAAGTTTAAATCAATTTGAGAAAGCAGAGTGTATAGGAATCTTTTGTAAAATGGAGGAGTTTTTAACTCAGACCAGAAGTACCTCACCTTTCCTTAACTAAACCAGAGTGCTTTGCTTAATGATTCCGACTTTTTACACATTCAGTGTCTACTACACATTGTACCTCATGGATTTTTCCATGCTTGGGGTGATACAGTGGAGACCTACTTGACACATTTTTTGTCCCTTGTATGCAACTAAGATTAACAGACACGTGCTTTCATGAAAAGCTGGGTTTTATCAGTGTGAAGAAAATAAGAGTATCACAGGCTATAGATTTTTTTATAGATTTTACTGTGTGTTTTGATTAACAAAATGGTTCTACAGTTGTCACATGCCATATATTTATCTGTCTGGGTTATTCTGAATAAGGTTGGCTGGAATTCTTACGGCAAGATAGAGAGAATCGTCCCATTTAGAGATTTCTTAACATTCTGACTTATTTTCAGAATAACTTTAAAAATTCCCCTATTTAGAGTGGGGAGAAGAGGAAATGTCTTGTCATCAGTGGAGACATCAGACTATGATTTAATTGATATGTTTGAAGGGAAAACACTTTGGGAATCTATTACTATTAAAAGCAAAAAACATTTTTCTCCCTCAAATAGCCATAGCTATGCTTATCAGTTATCTTTCTCTAATCCAAAATGAACGCTAAAGAAAACTTTAGAAAACAATTTAAATAATTCTTCTGGTATTTTTATGTTGTTATAATCTAATTCTCAGAAGTCTTATGTAAACAGTTCTGTCGTGTTCAGAGGCCTGAAGGGAACTTTACTATGAGATTTTTCAGCTTTTCAAGTGTAACTACATGTTAAACACCCATAATTATTTCAGCTGAAGAAATTGTAGTTTTCCCAGATCATTGAGTCACTTCTGGTTCAAAAGAAACCTCATTTCTTTCAGATATGTATCCAGTGTGCCCCATTTCCCCAAGACTCTATTTGGCACAGATCTTGAAATATGCCCTAACTGCACAACATAGAGATCAATTTTGTTTTCTTAGAGCTCTGTCTCCAGTGGTTCTCTGGCCAACTGCTTTTAGGTGGAACATATCATGACAGCTCTGCCAGCCTAACCTCGAGTAATTTAACATCCTTTCTTCATCTAACTCCTAATCCTTGAAAGAATAATTTGGCTGAATATGACCAAAATTACTTGAACTTTTATGACTGACTTGTTGATGGACAGTATGATAGCAAAAACATATTTCCCTTATGAAACCAGGCCAAAACCAGATTAAAAATCTATTTCCTTTTACAGGAATTTTTATCTTGTTCTGCTGTTATTGGTATCAGCACTGTGTCATTTGAACCATCGTGATTCAATAACTTTGAATTATGGACCATCAACCAAGGGTATATCTCATAACAGACACCATCTTTGTACATTTATCTGCAGATGACTTCTGGGAAAAAGAATGACCCACTCAACTAGTAATTTTTCAGTCTGAAAATCCTTTGGCATATAAATAACTTTTAAAAAATATTGATGGAATGTCTCCTTTTAAGCAGGTACTCAACATGAAATGCAAACCTTGTCACAGGAAAGTGGTAAGGACTGGCTATTTATATGCACACTGTTTCTGAATTTGGATGTCTGTTGTCTGCATCTAATTAATTGGTTGTGTGAACAAGAAACATCTGTCTTATGATCCAATGGGATTATGCAAAGTAACTTGGATTACAATAGCATTTATATGGGATGAGATACTCAGAATTTAAAAAGTGCTGGAGACAGCTTGTTACTTAAAGTGCATAGAGTAACTTTCTCTTGTCTGACTGCTTCTGAGACAAGATTTATCCAGGGTCATTAAAAAATGTCTGGACATTCTTTAGTTTCACCCATAGGAATAGTATAGTAATTGAGCATAGGAGAGAAGGTGGGGAAAACAAGGACATAAAGTAGTAGATAGTGTTTGTACAGATAGCACTGTCCAACAAAAGCATATTTTTCTTTTCCAAGCAATGCAAAAAAGAAAAGCATTCTATGTTCAAGGAGCATCTGCTCTCAAGTTGAAACTTTCCAAATAGGAGTGTGTCTTTTCATCCTCTCACACAGAAGTTTAATTTTGCCAATTTGTACTACACTACATTTTTTTGGCACTAACCTCAGGGCTTCTTTAGAGATATTATGTATAGTCATAGACACTCCCATGTAATTCAAGAGAATATTAGACTGCCAAGAGAGACTCACAGGAAAAGCCAGGAGCTGAGGGGATTTGCACATTATTATCTATAGTTTTAGTTGCAGAGGCATATTTAAACTGGTATGAAATATGAGAGAAGAATGCTTATGTACTTAAGTGGATTGTGATTATCAAACTACTAAATTAAAACCCAAATTCAGTATCCATGACTGAGGCAAAAGGGCATTTTCTTTTCTCCATGTCGAATAAAGTTTTTGACTTTGAAGAGGAAAATGGAAGAGTAAAATGGAAAAATGATGCTACAATTGTGTCTCATGTTACAGTTAGGTCTAGTATTCATTTTATTTTGAAATTAATTTATATTACTTTCTAATTTCTGGTGGTTCATCAGAAAAAGTGTAAATCTAAGATAAGGTCTGATTCTGGCAGCAACATTCAGTATTTGGATACGTGGCAGTCTGCATTTCAGCTAAAACTGAAATATAGAGAATGCAAACTGAATAAATCTGTAAAGCTAGTTTTATTTTGGGATATTGTTTTCAGTATATGGTGAAAAAGTTGCTGGGGAGGATTGTGGGGCCATTGCACTTCAATCATATTATTTCTTTAAATAACAGTATTAAAGGAGAGAAAAATGTTTGAAAAATGTTTTCTCCTAGTCTTATGAACTGTACACAGCAGCTGAGTGGGAAAAGGAGTTATAGCAGGATTTCTTAGCAGACCTGGAGGAAAACACAATGTATTAGTTTGGGGAAAAATTCAGAATAAATATGCACTTTGCCCTCCTATAAGGCTAAGCACCACATTTTGCTTGTGGTCTCACTGGTGAGAAAAACCCGTAACATTTTTTTCACTGGCTACATATTTGTCTATTGGCTCACTTTAGTTAACAAGAAAAAATATTTTGGTTTGAATCCCAGGTTAAGAAAACTATCTGTAATCTCTAACTGAAGTTAAAATGATGATGCACTCCTCACTGCTATTTTTCTTCTAAATTTCTCAAAGAACTGACACAGAATAAATCTATACCAAAGTTATTGAAGCATTTTTTATTCATTCCTGCTATATAAATACAGTTTGACTGAAGAAATATGGGAGTGTTTTTTTCTTTAAGTTTTAAAGTAGATTATACTGCTCTTCAGATATACCAGATTTATGGCTGTGAAGCCTAAAACCCCCATTTTATTCACTTTACATCAAAAGTTGTCTCCACATTATTTTTCCTAGAAGGCACCTAGAGGAACATGTTTAATGAAAGAAAATAGAATGAATCAATCTCTGTGTTCATGCAATCTCTTGTGTTTGTGCTGAAGCTTTAAATGTGTAAGTTGCTCCTTTGTTTTCAAGACACCACTCCTATAGAAAACCAATTGGCATTCCCTTCACAGCCAGACAAGTTTGGAAGGATGCTTATTTGAAGTAACATATTTCCAGCAAGGGAAAAATAAAATATTCAGTATGGGTAATCCTGAGCTGCCCTCAATCTCTATTCATGGGAAGCACTGCAATTACCAGCTAGGTCATCCTAACAAAGATTTCATTCAGGACATGCAATATCATGTAAGAAGTCCCAAAAATGGCTGTTTAGGATTCAGCACTTCAGAGTTTAACATGTCTTCCTGCTAACTCAAAAATATAATCTATTTGAATCTGAGAGAGGGGGTTTGTTTTTTGTTTTGGGTTTGGTTTGATTCTCTGATTCAACTGTGGGAAGAAAAAGGCATTGCAAAAGGGAAATGATGGGTAAGGAGGCAACTTAAACTGCTTAGCTCATCTCTTAAAATTCTAAACAATTATCCTTCATCTGTGTGTGTCTGGCTGATATTCAGAATATTTCAAGTAATACCATTTGTGTCCCATGATACCCAGATGATATGGTGGATCAGGAAATACAATATATAAAGTTACATATGTTGAAGCAACATTCATCTATGTGTGGCTTAAGTGTTAGGAATCATCAGCTTACAGTGCAAATTATATTGCTTCCCTATTATTTGCTTTGTATTAGTACCAGTTTGTGAATATTTCTTATGTTCAGAGATTTAAAAACTGATCAGAGGTCATGGGAGTTGCTTTCTGAATGTGAGAAGGCAAACAAAACTAAGTTTCTGTGGCATAAGGTGTAGATGGGAAAATCCAACATGCACACAACAGGTACGATAGAGACCTGACACATTGCACATTATTTATTTGCTATCTTTGTAAAAGGTTAGCCAATTCCAAGGTGAGAACACCTCATATTCATCACTGCGAAGCTCAATTGGTGTGTACCCCACACAATTTTTTGAGTCTTGTTCTTTAAAAAAATTGTATCTGAATACTAATCTGACTCAGCCAAGCAGATGCATTTCCTCACAGCTGGAGCTGGCAGAGCTTCAGGCAGTTTTCTGCTCCTGCTGTGCAAATACTTATTTCATTTCACTGTCACTTATTCTGCCTCTCCAGAACAGAAATAATTCAAGTAGCAAAAGACCCTATCAAACTATCATAGCAATTAGTCAATGTGTGTAAAAGCACAGAGATAAAATCAAAATTCACTTGTATTCTAACAGAAAAAAAGAAAAAAGAAATATTGCTGATCTCCCATTCAATACCATAGAACTTCTATAGTTTTAACATCTCCCTTATCTTTATTGTCTTTTAATGAATTCACTAGTCATTTCCATCACTCAATACTTATCTAATTTTGGCCTACAACTATTTTATCACAATGGATTTTCTAAAACATGAGGGATTCAACATATTTAGTAATAGTAAGAACTTGAAAACAATTTAGATGAAATGCATTTTTGTTCAGCAAGCAGGTACAGCAATTCTTATAATTAAAAAATTCTTACCCAGTTCAGGAATATCTGATTTTTTTCCTTGAGGAAATAATTTCTTTTGTCGCGAGCAAACTGAAAGGAAAGGTGAAGGAAAACATAAAAATGAATAATTTTGCTACTGTTGAATTTTACAGCATTTCCCATCTGCTTCGCAGGAAAGAGAATTGGTCATATGAGGACAACAAGATATTGAAGAAATTAATTAGTCTTTCTACCAAAATTTTAGGAAATTTTTTTTATCCACCACTTAATTTTTCAGTTATTTTGGAGCAAAATAACATCTTAATAAAATTCTGAAAGGAAATATTTTACTCTAAATTTTATTAATTGTTGCTATTTATTTGAGCACAGTTATCCATGCTGACTTCTAAGTAATCAGTATAGATATGCTAACTAAATGTTAAGGAGTAGGAAACAGTTGTGATATCAATACTTGAACAAAAAAATAGAGAATTCTATAAATTCTCTTTTTGTCAAAGAGATTATTTAATGTAAATAGAATAGTAACCAGAAAATGATAATATATTTTTAAAGAAAAGTGAAACTTTTCTAATGTTTCTTGTTTTACTACACTTACATTAAATCAATGTTTTTCTATATTAATATTCAAGTTAAGAAAAATATTATTTTTTTCTTAAGGAAGACCTGAAAGAGGGAATGAATTATTTTAAAAACTTTAGGGGACTTTCCATCCTGTCTGAAATCATTTTTCTATAAAACCAGATGAAAGGTGGCTATTTATTGCTGTCAAGTCTGTCTATTTAGATTTTTTTTCTCTGTATTCTTCCATTATTCAAAGAAATAGCTCAAAAAGCTGCAGTGAAAGAGCATGAGGTGCAATAAAATGAAGAAAATAGCCCTATGAGGGAGGCAGTTACTGTTTGGTTCATATTTTGCTTTTCATCTGTGCATTAGCAGTTTATTGTCAGCACTGAAGACTTTTTTGAAGTGCAGAAGATGAAGTATGACAGGTTTGATGGGTCCTCAGTGTGTTTATGGAGATAAAGAGAAAGTAGAGATACCCATACTAGAATATCTTGAACTTGCAGTCTCTGTCAAATTTTCAGCTTTTCTTTCTTTTCTGTGTCCTTCTTGCTCAGAGTGAACTCAACAATGAGCAGACATAGTCTCAGGTGTTGTCTGCTCTGCCTGACCCACTGGCTGAACTGATGGCTGTCTGAGGGACCAAAAATTAGTGCAGTACTTATCTCTACCCACACATAGACAAACATAAATATTGGAAATTTGAAGGAAGAGAATTTTACATTTGCACAGAGCACCGAGTGCAAGAGACCTCATAGTTAAAAGCATGCTTAACTGGCATTTCAGTCTGTTTAATATTAATTCAATTTCAGTCTGAATAATATTCTTTCATTATGGACAGCAGAAACTCAACTGAAATTGTGCTAAAGCATATTTCAGGGTTTGTTTGTTTCAGAGCTGATGACAGATGCTGTTAAAGAATACTCTACTTTGACCAAAATGTGAAGACAGCTGCCTTGAGTAACCAAAAATTAAGATGGACATATTAAGTAATGAGAAAACCATAGTAACAGCAACAATCAAGCATTTCAACTCCTACCAGAAGTGTCATGTTGAACAAGCTGGAAACAATGTTGGAAAAGTCTTTCTAAAAATGAATAAATTCAGCTCTTAGCCACAGTTATTTTATGTGATTTCAGAGGCCTTAGAGGATTCAGGATATTCTCAGAACATCTTGTATGCAGACTGCAGATCTGTTTGTTCTTGTGTCACCATTCCCAACACCCTGCAATTTTATTTTGACGTGTAATGGTTGAGTACAATACTGATTTCTGAAAAAACCTCTCTCCTGTTTCCTAAGGGAAGATTTTCTCAACAAAGGGAATAGACATATGTTTTATATCTTTCTGAGAGAGTTGATTTTTCTGTTTTTCTAGATTCAAAATAGCATAGCAGGAAGTAAGGAAAACAAAAAGACAAGAAATGCACTTCAAAATAAAGTATTTCCAGGAATCAGTAGGAGCAACATGAGTGCATTTGGTCTGGCTTGGGTGGCATTAGACTTCCCCATAGCAGCTCTCACAGTGCTTTGTCAGTGTAGTTGGAAGGAAGCTGATAAGACACCAGAGTTTTGGCCACTTCTGAGCAGGGCTGGCACACTCCTCCACAAAGGCCACTAGGCTTTGGGTGAGCAAGAGTCTGGGAGGGGACATAGCCAGGACTGCTGGCCCAAACTGGTAAAAGGGATGCTCCACACCACCATATGACACCCTGCTCAGCAGTATAAGCTAAGAGAAGCAAAGAGAAGGAGTGGAGGGTAAAGGTTATTTTTTGTTTCAGATTTTAAAAATAACTCTAAATTCTGGTCAATTCTAACTTTTTTTTTTAAAGTTTTTTTTTTTTGTTTTTTTTTTTTTTTTTTTTTTAGTGATCTCAAGGACCCAGAAACATGCTATTCACTCCCAGTCTATTATCTACCATTTTAATTGTATTTTAGCTTTCTTCTCTGAACTGTAATCAAGCACAGATTCTAGGAAAATGAGAGAATGCCAAAGTAGGATACTTGAAATCAAAAATTCTTTTTTACTCTGATTATTGACAATGCATAGTTCTAGAAGCTCTCCAGCTGACAAGAGAAATCTGCATTTTACCATTCAAAATTCATAAACAAAAACTTTCCAAGCCATGGGACGTTTTTGCATTTATCTCCTGCTATGCACCTTTCATATCTGAAATTACCTTATCAAGATAACAGGCTCTGCTGCTGAAAGACCTTGCTTGGCTGTTTGCTTCTACTGCTCATATGGTGCTTATTCTCTTTCTGCTATCTGTGATAATGTCAGCCTGGTTTATGGCCCAGATGATCAGCTGTTGGGTGGGGAGTCAAGTATCTCCCAGCAACATTTCCAGACCTGTGGCATGAAAAGAGCCAAAAATTAACTCTGGCTGATAGACCTTGTTCAAAGCCTGTTCTTAAGCTCATTTAGATACCAGCCAGGCTTTAGTCAAACTAAAGCAATTAAGAAGTCATGGATGAATACTTCAAATTAATTTCATTTTTTCCTTATGCCTTAAAGTATTTTAATGAGTTAGAGATTAGCTCATAGTCCTTGAAAACTGGTAAATGTGTTAAACTAGGCTGGAATATATATGATTCACTTCCAGCTGATAAAAATACTACAATTGGGAATATGCTAATCATGTTGCTGGTATTCTGGTAGCAATTGTAATAGAAAAACAAAAATAGTTTCTGTGGAATCATAGAAAAGCTGTTGTTTACATATTTTGGAATTCATTTAATTCTATGCTTTACAAGTAAGTTTTAACCAAACAATATACTCAGTACACCATGCATAAGAGTTATGTTAACTCAGGAAAGAAGGAATAAAACTAAATAAGTGGAGTAGCCAAAAGGAAAAAAGGAAAAAACTCAGCCCAAAACTAAAAGAGAAACACACCAGCAGCCAAAAATCTGTGAGGCATTACATTTTCTATTTAAATGTGCTTCTGAACATTTACAATTACAAACCATTCAAACACTAGAAAATCGCGGGTGAATATAGTACTAAATTAACCTTGGCAGGTATCAATTTTTTTATGACTAAGAAATTGCAGCTTTCCTATACAAAATAATCTTTTTCTCTTGAACTGACAGCTAGTCGAATTACAGAAGTTATGAATAATTGTCTTTTGATTATAAATCTGTAAACAATTTGTAATACATTTTCATTAAAAAACAGTTAATAATAGTTTAGTTGTAAATACAATGGATTTGATTTTTAAAAATTGTTTATTATTGGCTGAACTGTTTTCACTGTCTTAATGAAAAATTTTAAAATTATCCTTTAAAACTTCCTAGACAGAACTGTCCAAAACATAGACCCATAATACATGGAGAAGGAAATCAGCTCTATCCCGGCCAAAAACCAGTGCTCTAGAGATCTTCTTTTAAATAGTGTACAAGAAAATTCTCAAAGAAGGATGGAAGTATATGCCAGAATCAAAGAACCAGAGACTCCTCTATATCAGGAAGGACTTTTTGATTATACCTAATCCAGTCCTCCTGCTCAGTCAGAGCCAGCTAGAGCAGAACCCTCAACCTCACATCCAGTCTGGCAACGTGATCCCATGTTTGACGAATCTCATAGAAAAACAATATTTTTGTTGTGGTCAGATGGATTTTCATGAGTTTTAGTTCATTCCAGTTGCTTTTTGTCCTATCACAGGACACCATTCAGAAGACCATGACTCCTTCTTCATTTCCTCCCACCAAATATTTACATCCATTGATCATATCCCCCAGAGCTTTCTATTCTTCAAACTGAACAGTCCCTAGATTTTCTACCTCCATAAATAAAACCAAATACATATGACAAGAGAAGGAGGGAATTTAAAATTTTTGAATATTTAAAGCTTTTAATATCTTGGCCTTGAATGCAATGATAAGAATATTGTGGATTTTGGGATCCTGCTGAGCATGCTGCAGGCTAGTACTAAGAAAAAGGTTTTAGATTTTAGAATAACAAACTTCAGCTCTGGGAGGGATTCCATGGGAAGCTTCCGTGGAGAATTAAAGAGCCAGTGCATGCTGAGAGATTTTCAAGAATAAGCTCCTGGAAGCACAGACAGTGCATCCCCTTTAGAGGTAAGGGATGTAGCCAGGGCAAGTGACCACTTCTGAGCTTCTGAGCCTGCTCAAAAACAAAAGAGAGGTGCAACAGAGATGGAAATGTGGAAAAATACCCATTGGGAACTCCAAGGGCATTACCAGGGTATGCAGAGATGGGGTTAGAGGAGTAAAAGCTGAGATTGAGGTATTGATCACCTCCTTAGGGAGCCTGTTCCAGCACTTGACCACCCTCTTGGAAAAAAAAAACCCCTTTCACAATAAAAAGCTTCCCAATGTCCAGTGGTGTCCTCTGGTGCAGCTTTAAACCATTCCCATGTGTTCTGTGAAGAGATTCCGGGGAGAAGAGGTGAGCACCTCCACATCACCCCCTCAGGAAGCTGCAGAGAGCAATGAAGTCTCTCTCAGCCTTCTTCTCTCCAAATTAGGCTAACCAGAGTTCTCAGTGGTTCCTTCCAGCTCTTGCAGCAGCTTCATTGCCTTTGCTGCTCTGGATGCATTAAATGATGTAATGACCTATGAAATCCTGCTTCTCTGAAGATGTGAAATTCAAAAGGTCTATGGAGTTTCCCTGAGCAGAGGTCTGTCAATTGGACCCAAGACACTAATCAACTAACTAGAATCATAGCCCTAATATCTTTTGGACTGCATTAGATTTTATTTTTTTGTCATCATCTTGTTAAAAAAAAAATAAAATTAATTGATTTCTCCTTTTTGGCAATGTAATTAAAATTGCCCTTAGATTACACTGTGAATTTTTTGCCTTTCTGCTTGGCTTATTTATTTACTTATTTACTTACTTAAAATGTTTATTTTCCTTTTTACAGATAACGGTTTCCAGGTACAAACATGCATTTAAATAACAATGGATGAATGAAGCATAGGTATCTTGAGTCTTACAGATAGATTGCTCTGATGTTATCTGAAAGACAGGGGCTTGTGTTCTGAGGCATGAAAAGTGAGGACTTTTAATTAATTGAAAGAAACAAGTCTTAACATTTTCCATTAAACACTGAATCCTAACCATTCATTTCAGTAACTGTTATAGTTCAGAGTTGAAAAGTATTTACAAGCATCCAGATTAGAAAATGATGATTCTTTAAAAACCTTTAAAACCTTTTTGAAATATTAAATAACTTTATGTAAGTATTTTTATACTAATTCAAATAATTCATACTATTAAATTAAGTTGTAATGTCTGTAATTTAGAACAAGTTCCTCTCATTTTATTTCTGAATGTACAACCTTTTTCAACTTTAAGAGATCACATCCTACCATGTATGCCCCAATTAATTAGATAATTCTGGCTTTTAAACATATTGTACCTCAGTCATGGCAGTTAAGCATAAGCAGGTGAAAATGTACTATTCTGTAAGATCTCACTAAAAATTAATATTCAAGCAATGGCTGCAAGAAAATATATTTAAAATGGATTGATTTCACTTTCTTTTTCATTGCCTTATCGGAGTGTGCAAGTAACTTTTACTTAGCTAGAAAAGACAACATCCAAGCTCATAAAATATGCATGGAGTCATCCTCTGATGACAAAGGTAAGGATGCTGGAAAATCATTGAGAAAGTCTGTCTCCTGAATATCTGTGCAGGATGTGTGGCAGGATGGTGGTGCCCACGCACTGCTCACTTGGGTGAGTGAGTCATCACTGGCAAGAGGAATACACATGCAGCTTCTTGCCCTTGCACATTTTAATTTTACCATTTTTCTTTATTGGCTGATGTGTGGATTCCTTAAGGGTGACACACACCGGCCCCACTAATTTTAGAGGGAAAGAATAAACCTCATTAGGTTGTGCCTTCATTAGCAACTCGGCTCAGAGCAGCAGCTTTGTTTTGAAGCCCTGACAGTCCAAATTTACTTGGGAACAGGGCTGAGTCCTCAGGGTGGTTTCAAGGCAGAAGAGCTAAATTCCCTTCATGGGGAACTAAATTGTGAGTTGTGCTGCAGAAGACTGAGCCAGTGTGACTCAGGCTCCCCCAAGACCCTCTGAAGTGAGCAGCAGACAGCTCCTGATCGATCTCGAGAGCTTACAACAACCTGGAATATTTCTAAAGCAATATAGAGGGACAGAGTCTGTGAAAGTCTTTCTGCTTGCTCTCTGCTGCCAGACCTCAGCTCACTCTTCTGGCTCTGTTGCTCCTCTCTCATTCATCTCTCACCCTTTTTCAGTGTCCTGTTTCTGCTGTTCTCTGAACTCATTATTTTGCTGTCCCTCCCTGATGTCACTGAATATCTTGATGTTCAGATGAACTTTTAATAACATTTAAAATGATTATTTTTTTTTTTCCCGTATGTTTCTGCCATACTGATACTATTCACTTAATCATTCAGAAAATTCTAGGAAAAGAAGCTTTTGGCAGTATCAGGGGTTGTTAACCTCTGTGTGTGAAAGATGACTTTCTGAGTACACAGCACAGAACTCAGTACAGTGATGGCAGTGTCCTTGAAGTCATGCTGTGAAGGTATGTGCTTGTTCCCTGAGCACTTGAGCAGTCTTTGCCTGGAGGAATAATTCATTCACACCCCTGAAGTGACTTGCCAGGACTGCAAAACATGAGAAACCTGAGGAGTATGCACCCCTGTCTCTGCAGAAAACACCTGCAAAGCTGCATCTTACAATCTTTGCTCCTGCAAAGTTTGTGCCTGTAGTGCTCTTCCTGTGTCCTCTGTTATACAAAAGCATGATCAACCATTTAGAGATAAATGCAGACAGGACTGCAATTCTTGTACAGGTATCAAATATGCACAAATGTGTGTATACTCATGTAAGAATGAACAGGACAAATGGCTAAATTCTTCTCTGTCTTGCAGCTAGTCTGGCTTGAAGCATCACAAATGTCAGGGAGAGATGAGAACAATCACACTGGCAAATAGGGTTGGTCAGGTGCAGGACTTGATCAGACAATTGTTCTGCTCAGTGTCTGGTCTCATGGTCCTTTAAAAAAATCCAACCAGAAAAGAGAAGTTGCCTGTGCAGGTGGTAGCAGAACACTGAGCACCTTGCAGGTTGACAGGAATTTGAGTGTCTGCAAAGCAGACTGAGACACAGGATGCTCTGCAGAGGTGGTGGGAGCTGCTAAAATGCTTTCTGGAGACCTTCTGGCTCTTTAGTGCTGCAAAACTGTGCTCCCAGGCAGCAGCTGGTGAGCCAGATGTTGAAGGAAAAAGTAACTCAGATGATGGAAAGGCAGATTTCTGTAACTCCAGGGTCTAAATCAGCCAGCTACTCTCCTCTGCCTTCTAATTCCGTAACCTCAGTCAATTTTAACACCTCCTGAGTTGCATCTCCCAGGTTTTACACAAGCATCTCCCCATTGAATCAGTCTATTTCTTCCTCAGAGAAAATACTGGTGTTCCCTATTAATCTTAATAGAGTACAATGCAGGAGCTGATAATTCTGGATCTCTCAGTTTTAGAGAAATTGGCCACTCCAAACAAGGTGATTTTATTTCCTTTGTGATGATTTTGCTTCAGTCACTAAGAAATAAGAATTTCTATGCATCTATTCTATAAATGAAGAAAATTGTATTCTATATTGATATTAAGTGATTCTACATGCAACTGCATCTGAAGTAAAATCATGGATAACTGGCAAAGCAGCAGTAAAGAAAAAGCTGAGAGGGGGATAAATACTGTTTATGTCTTAATGTTGACAACTAAATGATCAGAGCTCTATGTATTAGCAATTTATGTCACATTAATAGAAGTATAAACCTGATTCATATAGAGTAATTAAAATATTTCATTGATGATAACTGAGGACTTATTCAGTCTCTGCAACATGCAGCAGTTCTTAAATGAATTTTGGCCTTTAAAAGTTTGATTCCTTCCATCACTCTTGTTTGGATTTTCATCAGATATGAAAAAACCTTACATTTTTTAACTTTATAGTGAGGGGAAAATAAAAGGCATGGTTGCCTTTTATTTAAACTGGGGTAACAATACTGTGTTTCTGTGTTTTAATAATGAAGTGAACTGGATGCATTCAGTCCTAGTGTGTGAGGAGCCAAAATTATGTTCAGTTTTAAAATGCAGAAATTGTGTGGTTTTATGATGTATGAAAGCTACATTTCCCTCTCCTATTGAGCCATCTTGTGGTTAATAATTGTAATGTACTTTTGAATACACAACTAACATGATGGGAAAGTTTATTCCAGTGTTATTCCAATGTTTTATTAACATGAGTTACTTTCTTATATTCTTGGATGTTAAGACAAAAGGTTTCTTGGAGTGTAAAAGAGATGTATTATAGTCTGATATGTGTAAATATAAAATAATGTGGAAAATGTGGAGAGGAAAACATTATTCTTTAATTTAAAATAGGCTACTATCCATATCAATAAAGAAACTAGTGTAATACATGGCAAATGAGCCCACACATATTTTCCATAAAGAAAACATAAGTCAATAAAATAGGTTTTTTTTAGGCACGAGACCTAAAGCTGGAGTGTCCCCAAGTTGTATGGACTCTCATAATCAGAGTTGAGGAAACAGATTTTAATATAAATATTAATACATTTCTCATTTACTTCAGTTATTAAGACCACAATGATGTTCAGTTGTACTATTTTCTTGGTAGACTTTTCTGCTATGTACAGTGAGAAAATGATCAATTGTGTGATGTGGAGCCAATAAGACATAAATCCTAGAATAGTTTGGGCTGAAAGAATCCTTAAAACTCATTTAGTCCACTCCCCCTGCCATGGGCAAGGACACCTCCCACCAGTCCAGGTAAACAACAAAAGAGATTTCTTCCTTGCCCTACATGTATGCTGTATAATACAGATCACACAGAAGAGAAAGTGACATGTGAATGCAGCTGTATTACATTAGTAACAGGGATTCAGTGAAAGAACATTAAGGGAACAGTAAGACCATGGAAAAATTTCCATTACAAAAGAGTCAGGTCATGCTGTGGAGCATCTTAGAGCAAAAGTGAGTAATTCAGTTATTAGTCAGAGCTGAATGAGTCTCATTCCTTCTACTAGTGACTGTTTAATGGTTAAGCTGCATGTAACTCCACACATTGTGAAGCAGTTCTTTTACAGATTTTGTAAGCCTTTGACAACATTTGAAACCCATGTGATATCTGGCATAAAATGGATCAGTGGCAATCCTCTGAGGGGAAGAGCAGAGCAATGAATAGATTCTCTAGGAGCTGGCTGGAGCAGCAGAAATGAAAAAGATAGGTTTAAAACATTTCACCCTTTATTCTCAAGCAAGAGAACTCAACTGAAAAACAGGTCACCATAGGTAATGGTGAAAAGACAGGTAATCCTAGTACTGACTGCAGTTTGTTTGGAGTCCTTGCTTAATTTTTTCAAGGGATGCTGACTAGGCAACTATCCAAGACATTCAAGGTCCAAGATAAAATTTAATATGTATATATGTTATTTGGAAAGAAAAAGAAAACAACATCCAAAAGGAAAGATGTAAACATTGGAAGACTTGTGCCTTACAGCAAATGTGGCTGGTTATGTGAGAGCCTGCTAAGGAACCCATATTCAGGGAGAAGTGACTTGAGGTAATATTATGGTTTCATCTTGACAAATTAGTAAGAATTTCCTGAGAGAAGGAAGTCACTGAATTCAAATTTAAGTTTATGAAGTTCAGATATTTAAATGTGATAGTAAGTCTGTAACACTACTAGTAAAGAGGCCTGATAAAATACTCAGAATTAGAAGCAAGCAAATCAATACAAACGAAGTTACTATGATCTGTGTGTGTGTGTGTGTGTGTGTATGTGTGTTCATGGAAGTGTTCATGGGTGTGTGAGGCTTCACAAGCACTAACAAAATGTTGGTTACATTGGCCAAGAACACAGCTAAATTTTCACAGTGGTGACAAGACTGAGTCAATCTGAAAAGCGGAAGGGAGATTTATTAATGGATACATTTATTAATGGATGCTAATGTGGCAGATCATTAGTGATATTACTAATATTTTAAGGATCAAAGAGTGTTTAGTTTGGGGAAGAGGAAACTCAGGGGAGACCTCATTCTTCTCTACAGCTGCCTGAAAGACAGGTGTAGCCAGATGGGGATGGCCTCTTCTACCATGTCTCAAGTGAAAGCATAGGAAGAAATGACCTTAAGCTGAACCAGGAGAGGTTCAGATTAGATATTAGACTTCAGGGGAGTCAACAGCTTCATCTTTAACAGATATTTGTGTTTCTTTAATGTGCTTTGTAGGTATTGAAAGCAACTGTAGTAATTAATCTAATTAAAAAAAAAAAGTTGGAAATAGGAATGACTTACAGCTTTCTTTTGTGATTACAAAGGGATTTAGAAAACAGGTTCTAAGAATATGTTCAAATGTGACATTGAATGAGTGGTTTTGATAGGTGTGTATTTGCATACAGCTGGAATACTCTATGTGCTAATGGAGAATTAGTTGCATTCTCCTTTGTTAGGAAAATACCCAAATATTCTGCTATCATTTCACATTTATCTGTCCTTCAGAGATTAAAATCATGTGCAAAAAAGTTAAAGTGAAGGGAAGAAAGGCTCAGAAATAGAGTAAAAATTTAAACCTCTCTTTTAAAAAATGCACAGTTCTCCAAAACATACTTGATAAAAGGCATAAGATGACATTTATGATTCCAGCGAAATGAACAAAGAGCATTTAAAGGAGAAAAATGGTGTAGGATGTATTTCCTTAAAATCACCTAATATAACATTAAGAAAATACTCAGTTCATTAAAATTTTTAGAAAATTTTAGTAATATTTTACTGCAGATATAAAACTGATTCAGTACAAATTAAATTGACTAGAAAAAGAACAGTGAAATCTACGGAGGTTTAAGATCAATATATTAATAAAAACCCGCAGGATTGGACAAAGAATGACCTCTTTCCTTATGAATGTGTCTTTAGCCGGCCAGCAAGCGTTTTTGTTTCGTTGTCGCCCGTTATAAGGTTCAATAATCAATTCTGCAAAGGATGGAGCGATTTGGGTGCTCGGGCCGGCGGCTGCGGCTGCGGGAGCGGCCGGCAGGGGGCGCGCGGACCCCGAGCAGGATGCGCAGGAATCGCGACTGGACAGAAAATCGGAAAACACACAACCCCTTGGCCCCACGAAAACACCTCTTTACCCCAAGCTCCAAGGACCTTTATGCAGTTTTTAATGCCTTTTTTTTTTTTTTTTATTGTGACCTTTCAGTTGCTCCGTTCTGGACAGACAAGTCCAAGACAATGCAAGAAAACTTTAACAACACTGTATGCAAAGTAAGAAGTTTGCAGCTTAATTTGCAGCCTCATGAAAACAAAAACAAAAAAACCATCCTGAGCTCTAAAACTAGCTTGGGATGGATGCCCAGAAAATTCTTACCTTGTAAATACATGGTGGAGTATCTATCTTTTGGTTCACTGGTACAACATGCACATTTTACAGCCAAAATGGTAACAGACTGTGAAGCTCATTCAGTGGGATAGCAGAAGTAAAACAATTTTAATTCTGAAGCTTCCCATGATGTCTCAGCATAACAGATACAGTGTATTTTTAAATCTTCCTCAAGATTCACCAAATCTGATGAATAAAAATAACTGAAATGAAAATATTATTGTTTATATTAGTACTCCAGATTTGTTATTACACAGTGTTTTATACAACATTTTAATGCCCACCAGTTGTGCTGAATAACCAGAAATTTCTCTCTTAACAGAGTTCAAAATGACTGACGGTTGCTGTGTTTCATTATAACAGCCTCATTGGAAGACTCTCTGAACAAGTACAAAGTTGAGTACCAGAGATCTTTTCTGTTTCAGAGAACACACATGGGATTTTATATTTACGCTGGACAAACCTGAATTTTACAGAATTGGGCTAGGGCTCTCGTGAGAATACACTCTTACAAGATTTGTAGCACAGCAGACTTTTCTAGTAAAAACTCAATTAATATTTAAAAACAAACAAACAAACAAACTCAAAACACAAAATTCAAGCATTTCCTGTGGGACCTCACTACAGCAAGAATTAAAGTCTCAGTAAACTGAAAACCTGCTTAAAGCTACCACCACATTTGGTAGCCCAAAAAGGTTTTTGATATAGTTCTAAAAGAGGGATAACTATGGAAATAGAGCCTGAGACATGCACAATCCCTTCCTCCAAGACAGTTCATGGAGATTCATAGCACAGTGTCTGCCTTTTAGTCACCATTAGTCATCCTCTTAGTCACACCTTTTCCTTTTATTAATAAAGAAAATGTGTCCTGGAAGTATTTGAGAGCTGTAGGGAATTTCATCATTCCTTTGCTCTCAGCAGCAGAATGTCTCACATCTCTTTTGGGTGAGAGCAAAGGGAACTCATGCCTCAGAGCAGCTGCAGTGTTTTCTAAAACTTCCACTTTTAAGGTCCTACTGCATTTGATGGGCTAGCAGAAGTATGGGTTTTATAGAACCCTATAAAACCACACACCTTCACACTGTGGGAGGCTGAGGGAAAAGCAGCACCACATTTCTTTCTGGAAGCATCAACTCTGAATTCCAATGGAGGATGATACCTGCGGGGGCCAAAATGCTTGAAAACAATCTTTCATTCCAGTGTAAATGAAACAAATAAGCATGTCATCAAGTGTGAAGATGTTGTAAAGAGTATTTGGAAATGCTTAATGTATTAAGTAGTTCAGTCTTTGGTTATCAAATCTTGCCCTATGAAGCCTTTTCACTTTATTCTACAAGACAACTAAAAATCCAGAGAGCATTTAGGAAAAGTCATTCTTTTTAAAGATCATTGTCAGAGTATTCTTTCAAGATTTCTTCATCTTTTATTTTTTTTATTTTATTTTTTTTCTGTCTCTCTTTAAACAGTTTTAGGGCTTTAAACTTTGTAATAAAGTAATAAAAATAACCCAAGAAAAACTTATTTTCTTATTTGAAGAAGAATGGTCTTTTACTGCACAAGGGCATTCAATCAACTTGGGGAGTTTAGTGTATTTCTATACTAACAACTATAGAATTTAAACCCTATTTTTCATAACATTATTTATAATGATTAGAATGGGATCTAATTATTTTTAATATAGATTTCCCCATACATACCCTAACGTCATAATATACATCTCTGTGAGGACATTAAGTACAAGACCAAGCCAACACAGAAGTAAAATGAGAAAGCAAAAAAACTTCAAAATTTTCAGTATTTCAAGGTTCAACAATGACCCATTTTATTATTAACTGAACTTATTCTAGAAATCAAGCATTCCAATCAACATGTGCACACATGGACTCAGAATTACCCAATTTTCTTAGCAAATGAACAAAGAAATAAGAAGTAATTGCTTTCCTCATTCATGGAAGATTGACAAAATGCAAAAAAATAAAGTATGTACTTGCAAAATCTACTGCCAGTAGATTTTGGTTTGTTTTCCTTTGTTTCCCCCCCTCCCCTTCAGTAAAAGGGGAGAAAAAGTTGTGTGAACATCTTAATTTAATGCTTACAGACAAGAATTTTTCTGACAGAGATGAGAAATATTCTAAAACATGCCTGTTCTGGAGTGAGAGCTGAAAATCACAGCCCCCTATCTTTCTAATGGAGGAAATAGTCCCAGCAAACATGCCATGCAAGATTTCATTACCCATCATTGCCATTGCCTCCCACCAGAACCCTTGTATACCCTACTTTAGCTAGCTGAATGCTTATCAGACAAAAAAGTCTCCAGAAACAACTGACTGAAGCACTCAGAAGATTAGAAAACCTGTTTAAATCAAGCAGCAAGAGTTTTAGAAGCAAATGCCATAAATGCCTTATATAAATATCCCATGGAGCTCCTGTGTAAATCATGTTCATAAACCACCCAGCCTTGAAACATCTTACCTTGGCTGTATTTGCTGCAACATAGAATTGATCTGGTTTACCCTGGTCACTCCCACCAGGTCAAACCTCACAAACAGCACCCATGTTGAAACAGTGAGGGTGAAATACTTGTTTGTGCTCAGGTGCCCACTAACCTAGCCTCAGAAGATGTCTTTAGTAACTTTAGCAGCAGAAACACTAGCATATTTAGTTTTAGGGCCAAATGTAAGTACAAGTTTCAAAGATCAGTGTTTAAGCAGTGGTGATTGAGGCAATCCCACACAGTGCTGAGAAGTCCCTGCATGGCTTTAGCCAAAATTGATCATCTGAGATTTGCAAAATTTATCCTAAATCTGATTTTTTTTCCCCCAAATATATACAATCCAGCTTGTTATAGTAATTAATGAAGTTACTCCTTTTAATTGCATTAGAATCCCACCTCACAGCAATAAAATGGAGTTGATTCCCCACGTAACTGGTATGCATTTTATTGCATAATGTGCAGACTGAGACATCCTCTACACCTGCTCTTTTACCCAGACCTCTATTCTTTCCATATTCTTCTAGCTTCTCCCTCCATATCAAAAAAAGCCACACAACCAGCAACCCAGTGCCAGATTTTTCTGATATATTAACACCTTTCTATTCCAAATAGTAATATAATATTCACATTAGATCTGATGTGGGACAGGTTCGAGTTGTAGCCTCAAAGCTGAAAGCTTACATTCAAAAGCTCAAATTCAGCATTTTCTTTTGCTTTGCCCCAGCTGGTTGTAAAGGATTTTCTTAGGATATTACACTGCTTGGGACTCAGACTCTTTCTCTCAGACCAGGTTTATTAAATCAAACTACATTTACTCATTTGTAATTCCATTCCTTTAATCTTCAAAAAATATTTCTCTGAGGCTTTCCTTTGATATCTATCAAAAGGTGTGGTCTATTCTGCTTAAAAAATGGAAGGGTGAAATGGATGGTAAGAGCAGGAAGACATAACCATTGTCACTCTATTTTAAGATGAGGGCAGACCTTACTGGTTATTAAGTCAGAGAGAAAGAATAGCTGTTAGAGAGTTTAAATTAAAAAAAAAATCTACTTGAATGAATTCCAGGGAAGATAAGAGAAGTATAAATGACATATTCCATTATAAACCTTGTAATAACTTAAAATTGATTAGTGTTTGAAGACTGATGGATAACTACAAAGCATTATTATTATAAAGCAAAGTGCAAATTTTTGATTTCATGCAACTACTTCAAGACATCTATTTTTTCCCTCTTTTACAATATTCATAACAGAAATAAAGAGATATCTGTCCTTCATGAGAAATGAGTCCAGTTCTGAAAACTATATTGTTAGTCATATCAAGTTTTAATAGAAAAAGTGAAATAATGATTTAGAACTAGGGGGAGCCAGAATCAGAAGGAATGGTTCACAGGAGGTCTCTATCTGCTTGGAATCTCAATTACAGGCAAAGGAAGTTCAGCTGCAAATATGAAACTTAAGATAAATATATTCAATGACATATGGGAGAAAGAGCCTGTATAGGTAAACCACAATTTAGTAATGAATTCCTGACCAGACTATTTAGTCTCTTCCTCACTTTTTTCCCTAGCTGATGTATAAGAATTTATAGGGCAGTAGTTAAGAAACTGGGCCACGGAAAATGGTTTCTGGCTTTCAAGAATAAGGCAGAGCCTCAGAAAACATGTGTGATCTCAAGTTATCTTTTACCAAACAATGAATAAAATATTACATTAGAATAATACAATTTAAAATCCAATTTTGATCTCAAGGCAATTCCATTTAGAAGAACATTCTTTCTGTGATTACAATGCTTTAACAGAACCAGCACAATTTAGGACAGTAGTTGAACTATTTCATTGGAATCCAATGTCACAAATATGGCCAGCTTCTTTCTACATATTTTTCCAAAGAAACAAATTTCTAAATCATTAAGTTACATTTTCTATGTTGAATTTTCAGATTATGGCAAACCTTACCTTCTATTTAGGCTTCTGTCTGGCTTGATAGGTACAAGGAGGGTCAGATTGAGAGATAGATAGATAGATAGATAGATAGATAGATAGATAGATAGATAGATAGATAGATAGACAGACAGACAAGGAAAGGTCTCTGACAGACAGTGTGATTAAACTGAACACACAAGGCCTCTTGAGAACCAAATGCACTGTACCTGTTGAAATTTGTAAGGATGCGTGGTGACAGCACAGATGCTGAGGTCACTGCATATAATAAAAACATCTTCCCCCAAGCAGACGAAGTTTTCCTTTCTCTGACGACCTAGTTAAGAAAAAGTACTGGGAAAATCATTGATTTCATTTAAATTTGAGTTTCCTGGCAGGAAATGAACAAATTCATTTAAGAAGAAAAGTGAATTACCAATGATTTCGGACTGGTATTTTTGTAAAGCTCTCAGTAACAAACGTGGACTTGACAGATTTCCAATGGAGATGCAAAGACATGGATAAGGACAGAAAATAACTTGGCTGACCCATGACTAGTGACCATTGATAACCACTGATACCATTTAAGGTGGTATATGACACAACAGGAGAGTTTGCATGTTTCAGATGGGCTATGAAGGATACATGTACCGCATTTGCAGTTTGAAAAAGATCTTTGAGCATCTCAGACTGGGTGGAGAGACCAAAAAGGTGTCTCTTGAATTTTCTTGTTTTCTATATTGCATTCAGGCAACATAGAAGAATAGTTCCAAAATCTAAATTTGAGGAAAATAAGATGCTGGTAGACAGATTATAATCTTTTCCAGTCATTTGCAAGGGACTTGTTTATTTCAAGAGAACCAAATTCCAAATGAACTTCTGGCTCTCTGGAAAATGCCATCCAAAACGTCCAGGAATTTCTAGTGATCTGTGGTATAGAAGGCATTTTATCCCAAGGCAATAATGACAGCATTCATTCTAACCTTTCATTGTACACATGAACTGAATGTTTTACACATGGCCTATAGTGCTACCATCCATTCCAAACATTACATTCGGAGTTAGAATGATTTTTGAAAACATGATGGAATAAGTTATTATTCTAACCAGTAAAATGGTCATGGGGAGGGAGAGTTGTGAATGCAGAAACCAAAATTCTGTTACAGATGATTAATACTTAGCTATATGCTGGTTGGATAAAAATCAACAAACTTCTCAGGATATGTTGCAAATGAAGAAAGAAATTATTTCTCAGCAGAAATTGATTTTGACAGATGCCATAATAAGCAGGTAACATTAAAAACTGGTGAATAATTTAAATGGCAATCCAGACAACATCTAAATAGATTTGAAAATAGAAAATTTATATAGAAAATGTGCAGTTTATTTAATTTTTCATCCTGCATCTTCAAAAATAACAATAATAGTCCTAAAATGACCTTAGCAGAAATAAAAAATTGCTTATGGGAAAAATTGTAATTCACTCATTAATTCTGAAGCCTTGCCGTAATAAATTGAATTACATAACAGACATCAGAGCAGTCTTGCATGATTTATTTCCTTGAAGTGTGATGTAATCTATCTTTTTAAGTGTTTCTGAACATGAAAGAGGAAGTTCTTAGGAGTCTAACGATTTTGTATTGGAATAGAGCAAGAATGTCTCTACTCTGGGAGTCTCCTTTGAACAGACGCCACCCAGAAACTTCAGTGGGAACATTAACCTTTACATAATGCATAGAATTGTCTGAATCTGTATCATGAAAACAAATTTTTCTTGATTCTAAATGGTGATCACTTATTTCCCAAAGTATTAGGGTTGATTGATGTTTTGTATTGTTTGGTCTTGAGGCCTAATTGAAGAGAGGAGACACATTTATCCCTATGAATGCTATTTATATTCTCATCTTAATTACTCCAATATAATTCCAAAGTAACTTCCTGAATATTAATGCATTGCTCTGCCTTGAAATTGATGTAAATGGATCTGAAGTCAAGATTTGAAACTTTTATTAGGATTTAATCCACCTCCAGAGTAAAGGCAAAATTATACAGCTGTTAATACACCAGTGGACATTACATTTTATGTTTTATTTAGACAGCACCTTTGATCTAAAGCACAAGGAAATGATAAATGGAGAGCAAACAGAGAAAGAGAAGTGGCAAACAAACAAGGAAGTAAGAACAAGGTATTAAGTGCTTGCACAGAAAGGGATCAAAGAAGAACCATCAGGTGGTCATTAAAGTCTGTGCTAAAGCAGTGCTAAAACAAGTAAGAGAGAAAGACAAAAGAAATTGGAGGATGAAGTTAGGAGGAAAACATCCTCCTTGGAAAAAGATCTGTTTGTGGAGAACAGCACTACTCTAAACATAAAAAAAAAATAATAATTTGTTCCCAAAATTCATTAAATAATTTTATTAATTCAGGACTATCTTTGGTTAGTAAAAGACAAATCTTATTTTGTCAGAGAGAAATAATTTCCTTGTTTGGGAGGAATATTTGTAAACTGATGTTTGCATCTTAAACACTGTGCTTGCATGAAGATATGAGCATTAAATACTGACAAGAAAAATACTGAATTTCTTAGGATATTAGAGTAAAAGAATCTGCCATTCTCCGTTACTTTGCCTGCAAGTTATCAGCTGCAACTATCAGGGAGAAGTTGTCAATCAACTCTATTGCAAGGATGAAAGAGTAGATGGTGCAGTTTAATTTTATTATGGAAATTGATTTGCATCTTTTATATGTCTTGATTGAAAACTTTCCAGGTAATGGCATTGAAGAATACTCATAAAACTGCCATGACTGTGGTAATAACTATTATTATGATCGAATTTAATAATAAAAAAACCTGCCTGCAAGATGGGCAATATGAATAATTCATGTACACTGTTGCTTAAAATGTGATAGAGAGAAAAAGACTTGTAGGAAAATTCTTAATGTATCCAGACAGGGATGATAATTGGTTTTTGCAACTAAATGAGTACTTCATGTACAAGACAGCACTAACAAGGCAGGAGAAGAAATTTACACATTGGGGAGACAATTTCATTTATCTGGTTACAGCAGGATAAGTGGAATAAATGTTTTTCCTTAAAGGAATTGACAGAAAATGCATATCCTGATAATAATTAGTTTTGTTTACAACTAGAGAACAGAACAGGAGACACAATAGGATCTTTTCAATATGCAATAACATATGTAGCATATGCTCATGTAGGCCTTACTTAGGCCATTAATCAACTACCTGCAAGCACTGACCAGATCTCTTGCAGTGCTCCCTTTTAGTTGCAAGCATAAAAAGCAGACCAGCATATGGGGAATTGTTTCACAGTTGCACTTTATTTAATTTTCTTTGATTCATTTTAAGTATACAGTAACTTATAAGCTTCTGTTTCCTGCTTTTATTGCCTACCATCTGGTGGGAAAAGCATGGAACAGCAGAAAAAGTGACAGGTGACTAAGAATATTGTAGTGGAAGGGTCTGAAGTTACAGCAAGTTCATCAAGAGTAACAACTTGAGGAACAGAAAGCCATGCAAGAACTCATCTCCTGTCTAAAAGGCAATGATCAAGTCTGACATTTGTCTCCTCACTTGTTGATATAAGTTGAATTTCTTATGCACCACCTTCTCAAATTATTATAAACAAATGAAACCAAAGTTTCCTTCTCAAAAATGCATAGGAAAAGCCATTTAAAATAACATATCAATAGCAGTTAAGTAAACTGACAAAAACCCTGGATATAGTCAAAATCCCTGTAAATTCATTGTACTCTACTCATTTCTAATTCTTTCTTACTTGAACCTGAGATTAATCCTCTTAGTTCTGACTTGCCACCAGGGTCTCTGATCAACGTAGATGAAACAGAATGACAATAAAGCAAGCTTTGAAAGTCACTGTGAGAATGGTGGGAAAACAAAACAAAATGAAAGAAAACAAAACAGTATTCTTTTGTTATGGCTATGGCCTGTGCCTCTCTGTGTTTGTTTATGATGGATTAATTTCTATGGAGATTAGATCTAAAGGGAGATCTACACTTGAGAAGCTACACAATAACTTAGCTAAGAGGCATCTCAATAAGTACTATAATACAGTTGCTTATTTAATATATCTATGCTTGCTTTGACAAGACTAAAATCTTGAAATGATAAACCCCCCCAGAGCCTCTTTGTCAGCTAAAAATTCTGCTCCATGATGTGGTTTATAGGATGGATTGGAACAAATGGTTCCCAAAACTGCTATAGTTTCAAACTATAGTTTGAAGTCTGACTACTCTTGTTCTTCTTGACCATTTTTAAATGTAGCCATGGGGAAGAAAATCTTGTGTTTCTGGATCACAAATAGAATCTGGACATTTTGTTGATTCCATAGTAACACTCTTTTCACCTTTGTTAATTACATTGGAAAAATCAATATCAGAAAATGCCATGGTGACATATCAAAAGATTATAGGAAATCCTGTTTCACTTCATTAACACAGTTTCTAAAATTGCTGGTTCTGCATGTTATTGAGTTGTAGTGATATACTGAAAATCTTAGAAATTAAGGCAACATGCTCCTGTAACTTCAGAGAGAAAATACAAGGGAAAACAAGATTCTTGTCTTCTCATTGAGAAAAATAAACAGTCTTTAGCCTCCACAACTGGAACTTTTAAGCAGCTACTCATTACCTTATTTAGGAGGAGGAAAACAAAGAAAGAAATTAAAAGTCAAGAAAAACTCTTTCACACATTACCTGATACACATTCAAAATAGATCCAATACATTCAACAGAGACCAAAGAAAAATCTTATTTTATGAGCCTTTATATGAGCCTTAATATTTGCATTATAGAGAAAAATCAGAAAAAGTGACTATTAAAATGTCAGAGTGGAAAAGCAGAAATATTTGCTTAATTTAATAATTATGGTGAATAGCAAGAGAATGCTTCTTCTGTATTATTCTATCTTTTTTTTTTAAAAAAAAAATAATAATTCTTGTAGCAAGAAGCTTTTATTCTGGCTAATTCATATTTATTTTTCATACCAAAGTATGATGGAGGAAGACAAAGTTTTGATGAAACTTGCAAATACAGAATATTCTCTCTGGCACATGCAGTAGTACAGGTAGGTGCTTGAGATCATGTGTAGGAAATGGGTGGCATGAAGTGACACAGCTTGTAACATCTTCAAGATAAGGAATTATATCTAACTATGATAGCAAATGAAATTTCTGTAAATTAGCTGTGATCAAAGGGCACATAATGTAAGAACCAGATTTGTACAGCTGATTTTGCAAATTTCATAAACATTTCAGAATGAGACATGAGACATTTGAGGAAGACAGACATTCTTTGGTCTCTGTACTGACTTTACACAACTTTTTAAGAGAAAACACAGAAATATGGTCCAGAAAAATTGCTTGCATAATTTGTGAATTCATTATATACTTTGGATGAACTTTCCCTTGTGCTGATAATTACATTCTTGTTCTACTTTGTGACCTAGACTAACCTCTTCTCTGTGTCCTGACATACCTTTTATAGTAATTTTCCCTTACAGCTCAAATTTGACTTCTGTGAATAATGGAAAAGACAATTCTTACTGGGAAGGCAAACTGGTTTATGAGCACTATGAGAAAAAACTTCCAGGTCATGAGGTGTTATTGCCATTCCAAGGGTTTGCAGGAAGGAAAAAGGATGGGCTGTCACCCTGTCTCTTTTCAAAGGTTTACAGATGAAATTCAGTTCATTGTTGAGTCTTTTGTTCTCAACTTTCAAACTTTTTTCTTAAGGGCAAGATGTTTTTTACAGAAGAAAGAGACATGGATGTCAGCTCAGATGATATGCTATATGACAGTTGTTCTTTGGTAACGGGTTAATGGTCTCATTTCATGCCTCTGGATTTTTCCTACAATTGAAGTTACTATACACACGGCTTCAGGCTGTGGAAAATAAAAATTAAATGATTAAGTGAATCTTTTGTCATTCAGAAATGCTACTTCTTTGCAACCAATATATACTGCAGACTAATCCAGAACAGGTGAAGGAAGCCAACACAGGAAGAGAGGATACAGTTTAGTAATTTGCTAATTGAGCAAGATGGGAGTAAGAGCTGAGCATTAGTCCTAGAGTTTAAAAAAGGAATTTTAACTCCTGGCTGTTTGGGGAAGGGTTGGAGAAGAAATAAAGGGCTCAGCAGGAGTGAAAGAATTGTTTGCTTTCTCTCAAAGAGTCCAGAAAATTTTGTTTTTATTCCAGCTGAGACAAAAGTAAAACAAGCCATATAGAAATTTTCAATGTATCTCATAAAGTTGATATTACATCAAACAAAATTCTGAGATGATTGACATTGAAAAAAAAAGGCAAAGCAAATGAACATTGCAATACAAAACTCTTGGGTGGGTCATTAAGTAAATAGGATAGAGCTTGAGATCTCTTTATTTCAAAAGCACCATTCTGTACTGTCCAATCTAAAAACTCTTTCCTCTTTCAGACTCCTCAACTGATGAACCCTTTCCTCAATGCCAATAAGAATGTGTTTAGGTTACTCATGGACACACATAAAACACATGGGTGGTCTGCTTTGATGTGCCAGTGCCTTAGATTTAATATGTTAATAGTATGCTAATAATTTATGCATAAAACAGGTTGCATTGAAGGAAAAATCCAATATTGTCAGTTTCCATGACAACCAGTGTGCTAGCAGATTACACTGTCTCACATCAGATGGTTGCCAAGGTTGTGACCTATTTCTTAGTTTTAATCATTTCATTTGCAAAATTTGGAAATGCTACCTGGAAAACAAATGATGAAATATTGCTCATGGTTAAGGACAGTCCTTCAATATAAAACAATCTTGCATGCTAAATTAAGCCTAGGCTTAGAAATTGAAAAGAAAGCATAAAGTAGTAATTCCAGGAGTGAAGGAAGGCATGGACAGTTGTGTGAACAGGCAGTGGGCTGGTGTGCAGTTTTAGAGTGAAGTCAGTGGTTATGCACAGCTAATGTCAGTAGCAGGGACATCTTTCACAATACCAGGCTGCTCAGAGCCCACTCCAACCTGACCTTGAACAGCTGCAGGAATGGGGCACCCACAACTTCTCTGAGCAGCCTGTTCCAGTGACTCACTACCCTCACAGTAAAGAATCTTTTCCTAACATCTACTCTGAACCCACTCTCTGTCAGTTTGAAACCATTCCCCCTTGTCCTGTCACTCCATGCCCTTGCAAATAACCTCACTCTTTCTCTTGTCAGCTCACTTCAGCTTTTCTGGGCTGTGAGCACACACTGCCACCTCTCATCCACCAGCATCTCCAAGTCCTTGGCAGGGCTGCTCTCCATCTGTTCATCCCCAGCCTGTGTTGGTACCATGGGTTGCCATGACCCAGGTGCAGCACCTTGTGCTTGGTCCTGTTAGTTCTCATGAGATTCCCATGGCCTATTTCTTAAGATTTTTCAGATCCCTATGGATGCCATCCCATCCTCCATGTGTGCCAGTTGCACCATTCAGCTTGGTATTGCAAACTTGCTGAGGATGCACTTAATCCCTTAATCTGTGTTATTGATGATGATATTAAATAACACTGGTCCCATACAGACCCTCAAGGGACACCACTTCTCACTGATGTCCATCAGGACTCTGGGCTGTGGACCACTACCCTTAGGGTGTGGCCATTCAACCAATATCTTATCCATCTAACAGCCCAGTCATCAAACCCATCTCTCTCTAATTTTCAGAGAAGGTTGTTGTGGAGGACCGTGTCAAAGACTTAGAGAAGTCCATGTAAACTATATAGGTATCCCTTCAATTCTCCACTGACAGTCATTCCATCACAGAAGGACAATAGGTTGGTTAAATGATCAAAATTTCCAAAAATATATGTATTTTTAAATGAATGTACAAGAAAGCAAGTATTTTATATATATATGCCAGAGCATAAAATACATAAAATTCTATTGCAGCTAAATGAAAAGGAGCACTTTCAACCACAACACACATATGCACTCATGGACTAGATGATGCCATGTTTTCTAGATTCTTCACTACAGATCGATTAACTCACTCTGGTTAGCAATTTTGGGTTTTTTTCATGCTTAGTAAAGGTATCAAGTTGCCATTCTTAAACAAACAAATTGCAATAGTACCTTTGGGGCAAACAAATGGTCCTCCTACTACCTGCTCATTTTACACTGTCAGTGTAAAACAATTCCTGCTACAGGAATGTAATAGTTTTGTCATCAGGACTCTTAACTGGCCTTTTCTAGTTGACTGAAGAATTTGTCCTTTCTTTTTCTCACCTATCAGGCTATAAGTTTAGAAGGCAATCACTGTCAATCCTGATGGTGAGATCAGTACCATACACCCCAGTTCCTGTTACTGAAACCTCGCTTTCTATGGCCCATAAGACAAATAATCCTGCTGCTTTAATCAGATTGGTCTGACCAAGTCAGTTAAGGTAAAATGGAAAACAGCTCAAGCCATTCTTTTTTTTTTCCAGGTTTGCTGAAATGTCTATCAAGTGATACAGTTCTAATAACTGCAGCAGACCTGTATAACCTCAATAATCCACTGGAAATTGATTTCAGTTATCACAATATGATTAGAGGAATGCATTAGTCATAACTTGAATAAATTATCTCTTTTTACATCAGTATTTTTGGACCTGCTTTGTCATTCTTTTTGGATTTTTCTTCCTCCACTCCTCTCTTAGAAGTTGTCCTATTGTGGTAAAAGATTATCTTTGAATTTGAGGCTCTTCTTTTCAGATTTGTCATACTAAATTTTTTTTTTTTTTTTTTTGGTAAGAGATGCAAATGGTATGCAACATGAAACATTACAAAACCTGTTTCATGATGTTCTATTCTTTCTTCCATTTGTTATTCTTGAACCTATTTCGTTAATGACACATATTTATAACTGGCCTTCTTTGGGAGGGGAATTAATTCTAAAGAATAAATAGAATAATGAATGTTTCTACTTTCTTCTGCCCCAGGCTGGTCAGCTAGTCCAAGCAAAAGGATTTACACAGAGCTGTTGGCATAGATTTGAGTTATTTTCAAGCTGCCTGGTTTATACAGAAATGTATTCTATGTAAATATTTACTGTTCAGCCTCTGCAGAAAACACTTATTACTGTAGAACAATCCCTTGTTCATACCAGAACATTCCTGTTCTTAGGATTTTTTGTAGAAAATAAGTGAAGTCTAAGGAATCAGGTAAAAATCTCATCTGGAGTACAGCCCTCTTTAACTGATACTGAAGCTACTTACTATTCATTGACCCCTTGAGAGAAGTTCAAGTATGGGCATTAAGGAATGCGAGAGGAAATAAAAAAAGTGGGAGGAGGAGAAGAGTAATGATTAGCAACATACAAGTATCACAGCTATTTTAGTTCTACCTACCACTTGCTATTTAGTAACATACTGGATGAAATAAAATGTTCCTAGAGAGGCATAGCTTGTCCTAGGAACTAGTATCTATGACTTTCTGTCACTCTGTAGAATCATTTCAGCTGCTCACTGTGACTCAGCCCACATAACACTGGAAAAAGGGGCTCTCAGCAGGAGGTAGAAGGGAGCAGACAAGCATAAAAAGACAAATGTAATACCTAGATCTTTTTGCAGCTGAACACTTGGGATAGTACTTTGGTGACACATGAATACTTGGTATGTGGATCAGAAAAGCTGGAATTTTTTTACCACTTCTTGTGGGTAAATGGGAGCCGAAGGCAAGATACTGCTATTTTTCCTCCTGTTGTTACAAGTAGTGACACCTACTTGGCCCTACAAAAGAGAGTCACATTTCAGTGGCCTTTTGCTAAGAAGCAGTGCTTTGAAAACCCCTTTCTCAAGTGTCAAGCTGGCTATGGGACGCTAGGAGCCATCTTGGGCTGGCAGGGTACCCTGGATGTTAAATCTATACATTAATTCTTCTCCTTTGATTAGAATTTTCTGAATGCTGGCAGAGAAATCCAAACTGAGCCCAGTCTTAATGAACCCAGTTGTGAAGCTCCCAATTCATTAAAACTGTCTCTTCAGTATGCTTTGGAAGATCCTTAGTACCTTGATGATTCTTTTTCCCATACATGTATATTTAAAATGCCTATTTTCAAAAACTTCTAATGGTAAGCCTATATGTTACCTTTGTTATCAGTGTCTACCATCATTATAATTAAAAAAAACCCAACAGAAACAAAAAGGGAACTCTTGAAATTTTACTTGCACCACCCATACATCTATTTCCTTTATCCCATTATGTGCTAGTAGTATCTGGGTGTAACAGAGAGGAAGTACTTTAAAATCCTTGTGTTTATTCCTTGCTTTAGCAAACCATGCCTCAAGCTACTAATTTGTGAAGAGGTGAAAAGCAAAGGCAGGCTGAGGAGGGAGAGACATATTGTGTGTACATGCTTCTTCTGCTCTACAATGTTTTATCCACACGGCTATGTCAGTGAAGAGTGTGAAAAAACTCACATATTCTTTGCCAAAATAGCTATGCCAGCCAAAAAACCCCATGTGGACGCAGCTATGCTGACAAAGAAGAGAGTTACAGTCTGACCTCTGGGTGTTTGGAGAAGTTGCACAACTATGCAGGCAGAAAAACTCCTTCTGTCAACATACTCTGCCTCAAAAGAAAAGGATCCTGCTGCCACAGCTAAACCACTATGGATATATTTGCATAGTTATACCTGGAATATAAACCCTGCATCTTGGGCAGTGGTGAGGAAATTTAACCGTGGTAGAAGAAACAATTGTGGCTGTTTAAAACCTCTGTGAATAATTCTTTAGCACTAGTAAAAAAATTTGCCTATCACAATCACAACATCTTATTTCTAAAACGTAAAATTAATTCTACTTTATTGTGTGGCACTTTTTGTCCCTGCTTTGTCTCTGGAGTATCTCTACTACACCAACATCTATCATTAGGTGCTGTTTTTCTAGGTCAGTGGTTTCATTTCTTGATTATCATTTATAATATGTCACATTTGCTAATTGCAACCTGAAGTTCTAAATTTCCCTAACAGTTACTGGAATTAATGAAATATTTAGAAATGTTTTCATCCATGCCATTTTAGCAACAAGCTAAACTATGAAAATTTACATTTGTTTATGCACTTTTTGAATGTTTTTTAAACTGCAGCAGATAGAAGTTGAGTTCTGGGGAAACCAGCATTATGCTGAATGTATGTAATTTACAAAATACTAACAGGAATATCCTATTAATTTTCTGTTGTTTTAAGGAAGCAGCTAAGTGAAAAACTGTCAATCAGCAGGGTTTGGGAAGAGTAAAATATAACTCTTTTCACATAATTGTATGGAAATCACTTCATGTTACTCAATATTCTCCATGCTTGTTTTGCTATTTCACTGTTTTCTTTTCTTTATTCAAAATGATATGTTAAAGAGTCCTTCAAAAACCTAGCAAATATAGATATTTTTCTAGCCAGGAAGAATTTTCAACACTTCTATCTTCATTGTCCTTTCTTAACAGGGTAGTAACAAAAATATTTGCTGCACTTTAAACTCTTATAGCAAGACTTTTCCTCCTACTAGTGGTGGTGACAGAATAGAAAATCCGTGGTAGGAACTCCCTTTCTCCCATGTTTACACACAAAATGAAAATATAAATATATTCAGCATCTCTGCTAAAAAATACTCAGATTGGGACTGTGATTAGGACCAAGGTTTTCCCAATTTCAAGATAGTGGTGATTCAGCTTCCTTGGATTATGCATTACTTATGTGCTTAATCAGTGTGAAACTAGGATATACACAAATATATACATATACACACATATACACACTATATGCATGATAGTTGGGGTTTAAGATGAAAGTAAACCACTGCCTACAAGGTAGTGTCAAAATACAGTATTAAAAAATCCTCTCCTGAATTATTTTCGGATCAGAACATCTAAAGTGTGCAGAGTTTTCTGTCAGAGCTAGGCACTTACACAGGAGATGACTGTCTTTGGATTATGGGCCTCATTTTGTCTGTGAGTAAGTTCCTTATCAGGGAATGGGATAGCAATGGCTGGCTGAAAATGGTCACTGAAGATTGTAAAGCACTATTGTCACAAGGGAAGAATAAGTTTAGAAGACAGATGAAAGGACAACAGGAGCTTTATTTTCCTGATATTGGTCAGAGGTCAAAGAAGCAGGTAAAGTTTTTTCCAAACTTACCCACACTCACATTTTGTTTGTTAAATCTTTCCTCTCAGTTTTTGAGGTCTAACAAAATCCTGTACTCTTGTCTCTGCACAGAGCAATGTGTGAGGAGGTCTGGCTGTAGGAAGACTCTTGTACTTAAGGGTGTAGGGCTCCTTCCCTTAACGAGGGGGATAACAAATCAGGTATAACAGGAGGTTTCGTACTGTTGGAACAAATTAAGCCACTTTTATTAAAGCAAACAAGGCAGTTGAGATCCTTTGATATATCCATAGTGCCAACATCCTGCAGATGTCTCACTTCAGTCAATTAATCAGCCATTTCCCAGAGCATGGCAATTGTTTATGCAACCCACTTTGATATGTTTTATAGCATTTCCTTTAATCCTCCCCAACTTTTCATCCCTGGCAAAAGCTTTATAGTAACATAAACCGTAATTGTGCAGTAAAGAAAATCGCCTTATGTTGCAGTCTACAACTGCTTTATCACCCTCATTCTAACATACATAACCTACACTCAAACAGCTAAATATAGCCTAGGAAGCATGCTGCTTTAACAGCACGTAAACTCAATGACTTCTTGACAAAGAACTTAACCTCTGTCAGGGACAGAGACAGAACTATCTAGGGGACCTTTATACTTCTCAGTCAATGACATTTATTGCCATTATAGCTGGCAGACGTTTTTCTGAATAGAAAATTTTTCATAAAGACAAAAAGGATGACAAAAGCTGTTTATCCTTCCTCAGAAGACTTTTTTTTTTTTTTTGAAATTAAAGCATTCAAGAAGAAGTCTGTACTATTTAAAATGGCAGTATTTTTAAATTAGATTTGTATCTTTTTATTTAATGGAAACCAGAAATTAAAAAAGCTACAAGTGAAAACTTGTAAAAGTACGAACATTGTGTTAGAAATAGATCCAAATATTTTTGCATTGGAAAAGTAAAGTAAAAAAAGTTAACCAGCTACTGACATTTGTTTTAATCCTTTATATCAAAAATGCATTGGGATCTACCTTACAACTTCTGATCTGAGTTACTGTGATATCCCACCCTAACGCTGGTAAAGAAGGTGTGTAGAGAGAGCATCCAGGCAGCCTCTCTAGTGTCTGCAAACTCCCTCTGCATTGTACTTTATAGAATAAACCTGAAGCACCATTTCATTTTTTAAGTGTTGGAAACCACTGTGCTGAACTACAACTGTCAAGAAATAAACTGGTCGCAAACCTCAATCCCTTTCCTTCCTCCTTTTTGTTCTTCAACACTCACTGGTTATCACTAAGAAAATCTAAGCCTATAGAAAGATTCTCTAGGATTTATGAATAATATTTTTATGCAAATTAATCTATGCCAGAAGGTGTGCTTTTGTTTAGATTTCTCCTCCTCTCAAAGGACAAATGAGTTTATCCTCCCCGGCACTTGGCCACAGAGCTTGATGATATATACAATCAGCAATTCTGTTCTTTACCCTAAAACAGCATAAATTTTTTGCTACAGTTTTTTTCCCCCCTTTTTTACTTTCTCCTTTGGTTAGAGAAGTGTTATGGATTAAATTTGGATAATTTCCAGTTTGACTTTTGTCCCATACTATACCACAATGATCCTTAATTGGCAGTAAATAGAGAAAAAGCAGTCATCCTTGTAAAGCAGCTGTTCTGTGGATATAAGGTATAACACTAGTGTGGAGACTGTGGTAGCAATGTTCCAGGTCACAGATAGCTTAGATGGAGGAGTTTTTTGTCATATTGCACTGGTAGTAACTCCAGTCTAAATGTGAGGGAACAGGATGGGCAGGAGTGTCAGGCACTCTCTCCCTTGGACAGAAATGAGACCATTTTGCTCTATGAACTTGGTGCCCTTTTCAAGGGACTTGGTTCCCTTTTGTCCTTTGCTGTGTTAATTGGATAAAACTTGATGATTAGACCATGGACCATTATGCTGGCTTTGTAACACTTCATACTTGATAATTTTAGTATTGTTTTTGACACCACTAATAAGAGTGGAGCAATGAGATTTGGACTTACATACTTAAGTATATTTTGTAGTGTTTAGTGAGGAAGAGTTTGGCCTGTTTTTCCACTGGGTGGTCTCACTTCTTGGTTAACATGATCTCAGAGTGCTACCATTTTTCAAAGACAGGAAATACATTTAATTAACTTGATAATTCCTTTTTCTTATCACTATACAGAACACAAGTTATCCCTGAATTCAATTTGTTTGAATAATACTACTAAAAGACACAGAGAAAAGGTATTCACCTTTTGCATATGGTTGCAAGTGGGCTGTGTGCTCTCTTAATTCTCAAATATAATAAACCTGGATAGCTTTTCAGAGTGAGCAATTGCAGCCAGGTGGATGCAAATTCAACAACAAATTAATCTGTGCAGGTATGATACATTTTCTTCCCCTTCCCATTATGGTAATTGAATATTCATCACATAACAAGTGCAGTTAATTAGCAGATTATTCATTTACTGGACAAATAATGAACATCTTATTCTGAACAAAGAAGAGGGACAGGAAAGCCAGAGGGAGAGAAAGAAAACATACATTTTTATAAGGCTATTATTTAAATTAGTCTTCTTTTAAACAAGAGAAAAGGAATTACTGTGGTCCCACAGAAACCAGCAGTAAGTCTCCCAGAATATCACTAGGGCTGGATTTCAGTTCTCATATTTCAAAAAGAGCAGAATATTACCATCACTTAAAAACAAAAAATAAACTTTGTGATATGTCAAAATTTATTCACATTTTCTTTAATTTATTATGCTGTCATTTCCTAGAGTTTTTTCTGCAATTGCCTGTCATCATCATTCTTTAGTCTGTTTTTGAATGTTTAGACTGTAAAGACCTTTCACAAAATTAATATTTTTTCCTCCTCTATTTTGTGCACAGTGGAGTCTTTGCCCATAATTGAGGCTCTTGCATAGTACATTCTTGTCATCACCAGCCAGAATGAAACACTTTATTGGTATAAATTGACATGTCTCCTTTAAGGGGAATGGAGCCAACCAAATTACCCTGATAAGGAATAAGTCTTAATATTAAAATTTGTTTACTTAGACATCAATATTTTAATTTTTTTAATGGGTACTGGAGAATAACTTCAGTTTCTTCTGATACCTGTTATCCAGAAACTTATCAGACTGTTCAATTCAGAAGAGGCAAAATGCATCTCTGATATAATCCTGCTAATGCCAGTGGTCTTGTGCCAGATTTAATTGCATCCAGCATCTTTAAGCTGTGCCAAGAATAAGTTCTCAGTGGTGAGAGGAAAACATTTCAGTTCTAGATGAAGCTAGAGCTGTACTGTGTGCAGCTACATGGCATGAACCCTTTGTGGCAGGTTTTGTCACGTTGTGATAGTTTATCATTAAACTGCAACCTATCAGCATCTGTCAGAATGGTTCTGATACTGGCTAAATTTCATGACTGCGTTAAAGTGAAGTTATTGGACCAAAGAAAGTACATACTTGGAGGAAATTTTTGACAAATTGAGGGTTGAAGTAGAGAGCAAGGAAGGAGGAGGAAACATGGGGGGAAAAGGACAATAAAAAGGAAAAAAATAAAGCTCTCAGTTAAATGGATCCAGAAGTCTAGGGCAGGGGAAGTTGGCAGGGAGTGTCTGCTGCTTTGCCTTAACAAATGCTCCATTTCAATTGCATTGACCTGAGAAGTTCCTGCTCTCCAACGAATGAGGTTGAATTATATTGAGAATCTGGAAAAAGCTGCATCAGCCTCTAAATTTATATTTAGCATCATTGACTAATTGTAGATTAGTACCTCATAATTTACTCAGTAACAATTAATAATGCTTTAGAGTTATACAAAAAATTGTGCTAAATTCATAGAAAGAATGGAGAGAAATTACATCTTTAAATGTTTGAAGGTTTTTACTGGCAAGATGATTCTGACAACTGGTCCAATATCCCTGCTGCAGTTGAATACAATAACCTCTAGATTAAGTTATGGCATATATCAGTTGCTGCATCTTTTATTAATTATTTTTATTTCCAACTTCCCCTGCCATAGGCTCAACAGATTAGCCCTCTTTTCAGATTTCTTTCTGTCCTTGGCCTGAATTTATAAAAGCTCCTTGTTCTGGGCAATGTGCAGAACTGAAGTTGCAGCTGAGAAATGGGACATATCATACCAAACACCAAATACACAGCTCAGCCTCATGCTAATTCCTGGGTCTGAGAGTTATTTTCTCTTCCCTTCTCTTCATTCCCCACTCTACCAACCTGTGTTAACTGGAGTAGCAGCAGTAGAAAGTGAAATTGCCTATGCTATTTTAACATATGAGATTATGTTAAAAAAAAGGGGGAAATTGTGCCTATTTATAAGGATAAGGAAAAAACCATCAAACCATTAATTCAACATGGGGAGTGAGATTATTTTCTATGCTTATTCTTCCACTTATTACTGAGGTTTTTTTTTCACCAATCATAGAGGAAGTCCAGATTAACTGGGTTGGATTGATGCAGCCTTCTGCATATTGGCAGACAAATACCATTCCTGAGGGGAAGTCTTAGTCAGGTGAGAATTGGTCCCTGAGGCTATTACAGGCACACAATATAAATAAGCATAATACTTCTATTCCCATTGAAATCCTAATAAAGAAATAATTTAACAATTTCAAAGCAGTCTGTATGGCACCTCTCTCTGGTTTATCAACCACAGAAACTTCCAGAGACTTGGTACAAAGTTCCAATGTAAAAAACCCCAAAAGTTCTAAGCAAAATGTTTCTCTGTATCTGACCTCTCTATTCTTCTGTTCTATTCTTCAAAAATGCTTAATGAGATAACAGACAATTTATTGAATGGGAAATATTATTTGGGTACTAATAATATGAAGTTATAGAAGAATTAATTTATTCCCCTATAGTCTTGGATATTTTTCTCCAGTAAAAAATAATGATTCCATAAATCAGAAAATGTTCAGTTATGTACCTGCTCCATATTTAGTTCATTTGGAAGAAATGGAAATTTACCTTGGCATCTCACAGCATACGGAAGGGAAAATAAGCTTTGGAAAGTAACTGTATTGATAGAATTTTGTTCTATTATAGGAGGAAGATAAGATTAGTCTTACAGCTTTATTTTAAACTGTATTTAAAGGCAGATGCTGGATATCATATGTCAGAACATGCTTTTCCTAAGGTTGATAGGTGGAAGAATAGGCTGAAAGCTGTTTTCAGGACATTCCTTTTTGAGATACTAGTGGTGAGCTTCAATATGCTGTTTACCCTCTCTGTCTCTAGCTGGTTTTGGCTACATCAGGACATTGCCAGCCAGCTATGTCCTGTCATGCCACATGCTGGAGCTGGAATGGGTAAATTACAAATGGCTCATGCAGGGGAGCAGGCAGAGGTGGTGAATGGGTTCATCAGCCACATAAACACAGTGTGTGCAGATGACCTCCAGTGAAGAAAGCCCTGAAGTGATGAGTGCTGCTTGCTGGAACAGAGCATCAGGGAATGCACTGCTTTGGGCTGGCATGGTTTCCAAAAGCAGCTGCTCTGAGGTCCAGCCAGAGACAGGCATTTGCTTGTTCCTGACTAAATCAGCAGTTGACCACTAATGCAGTAATATAATATTAATTGAGTGAATCACTGAATGGGGACAGATAACAACTTATTTCAAACTTGTAAATGGGTATCCATAAGGCCAAGCCTTCACTTATCATTCTATTTCACCTCCCCAAAACAAACTCTGCATCAAAGGTAGATTGCAGATTCAAAACAGCCTTTAGAGAAACATGAGGATGTTACAACCAGAATCTGAATGCCACTAATAACATGAGACAGAAATAGTTCTTGGAGAAACTCATTACTTCAGTTATCATCCACCACTCAGTCTGGCAAACTCCATGGGTTTCAGGACGTAGTTAATATCCCACATCAATCTGCATCCACAAGATGTAGGAAGTTGTCCTAGCAGCATGCAAGTCTTGCTGAACAATTTCATGTGTAGCTCTGTTAAAGGAAATGAAGCTTGAATGGTCGGGTTCTACATCAGAAAACAAAGCTTAATGGACTTTATTAAAGTATTCAATATTTGTGGAGAATAAAGAAAACAAGGTAAGTGGACAGGTTATTGTACCTACCACACTAAGAATCTTGTATTCAATTGCCTTGGCAAAAAAAGAGTCATCCAAAATAGAAAATATGTGGTTTGAGTCTCAGCTCAGAACAGGAACTTGAGGCCATCTCACAGAGATTTGCTGTTCATGAGGCTGTGGGTATCTCTCAGGATCAGTCCAAAAATCCCACTCTGAAGTTAAGAAACTTCTCCAACAGAAGATAAATTACAGAACACAAAATATTTTCCGGAAGTGGCATATGCAACTAAAATATTCCTGATCACTCCCTTAATTTAACTTCCATTTTCAGTTAGTGATCATGAGTTGATAGTGATCATTGTGGTCCTTTCTGCTTGTTTTCCATATGGGTTTTGGAAACATAAAAGGGGTTCAGGACAGATGCAGAAGGGAAAAGTGGGGTCAGTTCTGGTATGGAAAAATTAAAAATGTAGTGAATAATTTCCCTACAGTGGTAACAGCTACTGTGAGCAGGTGAATGAAAGTGCCTGTCTGAGGGATGAAAACTCCAGAGGAGGAGCTTGAGGCAGACATTTAATGATAAGAGGGTACAATGAAAATACGTGGTTCATATCTCATCTGTTGAAACTCACACGTTGGCTACAGTTCACATGAACCCCTGCTACTTTCTCAAAGCCTCAGTTATTGCAGAGTCATTTCAGATGCTGCTACCCTGGTTAATTCCTATCAGATGTGCCATGTGAAACTTTTGCCAGTTCAGCTAGGTGAAAATCTGGGAATGTAGCACATCCTTTAGATGAAAAGAAATTTCTGACAGACAGTGAAAAATGTGAGTAATGCACCAGCTTTAGTATTTAGAGCAGAGTGCAATATGAGAAATCCAAACTGAAATCGTCAGTAACTGAGGATCCACTATAAAGACTGAATGAGCAGTATGGAAGTCATAGCTCTTGCTCAGTGACATTGCTCACCTATATCCAGGAAAAATAAAATGTTAGGCTAGAGATTCTGATCCAGGAGAGAGCCAGCAGAAAAATATAAAGCAAGGGGAGGAACAGTAGATATCCCAAGAAAGCTAAAAAGTAAAGGGACCTGGGTCCAAAGACAGCACCGTGTTCATTATCCAGGAAAAAACCAAAACAATCCAATGAACTCCTTCTGGTCTTATATTTCAGTTATTTTACTGATTCATGTCACTATATGAAGTAGCAATAGTAAAATGTGAAAAGTTAAGGGGCATTTCCTATACCAGGTGTTTAATTTCTAAAAAACCCAATATTAATAAACAGAGACAATTTGCAAACAAGAGATTGTTTCAAATGCATGCCATGTAGCATAGATGATCATCCTGTACTCTATTAATCTTGCTATACTTCATATATCTGTATCTATTATTTGCATAACATTTATTCTCTAAAAAGGTAAAATTAAAATCTGTATCCCCAAGAGCTCAGTGAGGTCACCAGTGTGAATTAATTACTAACCAAGTAAAGGAGCTGTACTCCAAGGAAATTGTGATCAATTCTGATCTGCATATTAATTGATGGCTCATTCAGGAAAGTGTTAAAAAAGCAATTTTCAGTCAGAGAAAATGAATTAATTCAGAGGAATTGTTCTTTAGATAGATAGATAGCTATCCATGTTGGAAGGGAAAATATTAAAAGTCAAATCTACAAATATACTGCTACAGAAGGAAAAAAGGAAACCACATGTCAGCCCTGCAAAGGGAGACTGGTCTGAGCAAATGCACATGTGTTTCCATCATCATATCAAAGAAGGGTACATCAAAGAAGGGAAGACTTGGAACAGGGGTAGATGTATCCTACAGAATACTACCTAGGAGTAAATACGCAGCAGAAATCCTTCCCTATTAAAAATGCTAGGTAACAGGAGTTGAAGTTTAACTAAGCTCTTATCTGCACAAGAGGACTGCATTTTGAATTGAACAGTTTAATTCTTTTGAGAAGCACTATTTTCTATTAACTAAACAGACCCAGAAAACCCAAAGGCTTTGTTCACTGAACTGTATCAAACATAGAGCAATTCAGGATTAAATCACCAGTATTTTTCAGTCTACTCTAGTTTACATGTCAATGACTCAACTGCTCCATCAGCCTTCCACCATGAAAGCCTAGCACTTGCAGTGTTTCCAGGGACTGGCAGAATCAGGGGGTTTCAGACCTAGAAAAGTGTGTGAGTGTGCAGTATGTGTTTGTGCTTTTGTGTGTGCTTGTGTGTGTCTGCTAAGATCAAATCCCTCACAAATGCTCACCTGGAGAGTGCTGTGTTTTCTATGCTGTGGTTTCTCTCTGTACTGAGCTAGTTTCATCTAAAGACATTCAGGTGCAGCAGCTACTGAGCTTAAAAAAGTCCACAACATCTTTGAGGACATTTATGTCCACTCAAACCACCAGCAGGCAGAAATGCAGTGTGCACTTCAGAGCACCAAGTTCTTCCATCTCAACAGTTCTGCTTGCACTGTGGGATGCTGGGTGCTGCAACAGCATGTGCTTTGTGGATCTATTTGAGGGATAGCTTCAAGGAAAGTCTGTGGCCTTATATAAAAGTTGGAATAAAAGTGGCCACTTGGGGCCATATGCTGTACATCACTGTCAGTAGTCAGTAACAAATCCTGGGTAGAAGATGTAAGAGGTTTGCATAGTCTTTTTCCTTCCAGCAATGCACATTTTCAGGACTTGAACTAAAAGGGATAAGGTACATCATTGTGTTTGATAGACTTTGATTAGTCCACTAATCATACTCCAAAATATTTTCTCATAGTATTCCGAAACAATTTACAGTTTTTAAATCTTTTTACCTCTCCAGTACCATCTGTCAATCAATTTCAGACTGAAAGCTATGTTTTCAATGAAAATTTGGGTTTTAAAACTTCTGCTGGATAATTTCAGTGAGTGAACATTATTTCCTCAATACTATTTTGCATTGGACTTTGGATCAGTTCTTATTAATTGATAATGTTTTTTCTGATTTTCAAATTGCTTCTGACACTGAACCCAGTGAAATGGAAAAAGACCAATTATGACTTCACAGTTTCCTTCCTCAGGTGGCTTCAGCTTAGATGTAGATAACCACAGTGGACAATATAAATGAAAAAAAATTAAGACCTGAATCTCATGTTTAATTTTATTATTCAGTCATTAATGATGTCCGTCTGAATTTTCAATGCCTGCTTTAGTTTTAGCAATTAAAATTTACTACATATTGGTTTCAAACTTCATTGTTCCATTTATTCATATTTCCTTATGAGCTTGTTTTAAATATGATGGAATAGTGCAAGTTGTCACATAGGTATTTTACAGATTTCCCTTAATTGTGAAATTTAGAGTGATTTTTGAATTTCTATAGTCTGTATGCTTTTATCCCTAGTAAATTCAAGAAATAATGTGGAAAACTTTCAAAATATATTTAAAACTGTGCATACTAAAGTAAAAATAACCCACAGGTTTATTGATACCTCTAAAGAAATCTAATATGTTGGGATTTATTTTAGACTTTAAAAAATCCCCTTTTTTTGAGGGATGACTTAGATTTACAGAAAACAATTTAACTCTTCACTGGTATATTTTGCTTAACTCTGGATAATTTGCAAAATCAGTTTTAACACTTTTAACCAAATTAAATAATAGCTTGCATTTCCCAGGTAACTCTGAAATCCTTTTGTAAGCATCGGCATTGCATTTTCCCTCTTCCATTCCTGTACTGCTCTGATCTTGAAGTAATATTGCCACATATAATATGCTGGAAATATGATTATTCAACAGCTCAGATCATGCAAGCCACATGTCACAGCCATAGGAACAGAGCAGAGTTTGAGACAATAGGGTGTCAGAAATGCCTTTAAGAAGTGGGGCGGAAATAAGTGCATACATATTTCTGGTGCAAAGATGAGTGGGATGGCAACTTCTGAAAGTGACACCAGTGTGTGGTGCAAATGTCAAGGTGAAGCATTCACTGTGAAAATACAGTTGCTTGTAGCTATGTTTCCATGATTCTAGGATTCTGTCTTGGAAAGATCAAGTACTTGCCCTGATCCAAAGAAAAAGTTGCAATATCAAAATATTTTCAATGAGAGTATGAACAATACTGCCAAAACATAGTCATGGCATAGACATCCTTTTATCTCAATGAAATATGAATTCTGTATTTTAAACAGCTAGGTAAGAGTAATTTCTCAGTTTGATCCAAGAATTACCAAATGACCAGATATTTCAAGGTTATTCAGGGAAGGAATAGATGGGATAAGAAAGAATAAAGTCAGGCTAAGAAAAGCAATAGTAACCTCAGGGTTTTGAACAGAGGGGGGTGCCACAAGGAACTCCAGGAGCAGCTAATAAAAGGTTGCCAAACAGTTGCCTCACATTAATATTCTGAATGCTCAAATTGAAAGGAAAAGAGACATTCAAACTACTGCCTTCAAACTTTCCCAGTTTCACAGGATTAGAAATATTTATTACTTTCCCTTGGAAAAGGAAATGTAGTTTTTCAAATATTTAAATAAATGAGGCTAACTACATTTCTAAGCAGTCTGCTTCCCAACTGAAACTTTGTTTTAGATTACACCCTAGCATTTTATTTTAATTTCTTTAATATACACTACTGTAGGGAATCATTAAAATTAATAGGTATTAATGTGTCTAGTGCCAGGAGGAGTTTATCTGTGGGTGCTGTAAAAGTGTCTATTACAGTGAAACTCTATCCTACACCAACAAAAGCACAGTTCAGATCAACTCACTTTCATCTGCAAAGAAATCAGAACTAAATCTAGAATATAATAGGTTGCTCAGTCACTGAGACATGACAAGCTGTTTACCACTTATGAGAAATCCACTGATCAAAACTATGTAGAATTATCAGATATAAAGACCCTGCTGTTAGCTTTCATTTTTGATATTTGTTATTTCTGCTTATACAGCTACAGCACAAAATAACGTGTTATCATTACCAATGTATTATTTCACACCAAAATGAAGTTTCCCAACATACAGTGCTGAGGCTGAGTAACTTTCTCCAAGTAATCTGCTCAAACAGCCCTAATTAGAAAGCAACAGATTTTAAACCTTTATTTAGGCTGAGGGAGGCTAGTGGGCACAGAGCAATAAATAAGGAGCACTAGGTTAAAAACTGTTAGGAGGGGTTAGGCATGTGATAATTGTTTGAGTCAGATTTCTCAGCACCAGATTTTGTAAATGTGGCTTGGAAATTGAGGAGACATTTTGAATGGCTGCCTATTCCACAAGACCACCCTCTACACAAGGCCTCAGTCTTCTTGGGCTGTATTTCTTCCCTTCTCTTCTCCTGCAGTTTTCCCTCTCATTATTCTGTAGAAGAGTTGCATGCACAACTTGACAACTCAAGATTGAGGATGCTCCAGAAATCATCTGTGATGCCTGCTGGATATCAGCTACTGCTGTTTGATACTCAACAAATAGAATATTAATCTTTATGCAGCGTGGCTGCATAAAGGATCAATCAAGTAGGCTGCTGGGGATTAGAAGAGAGAAATTGCAGCCTCGGATCAGAACTGTTATCCATTTATTCTGGAAAGCTGTCACTGACCAGATGTTTCAGAGGGAGACAGACCCTATGGTACATGGACACTCTAAGGCAGTCAAAATCAGACCAAGGTAATTTAAAATAATATCTTTCTGTGAGGCTGTTAGAAAAGATCTCTATCCCCCTCTCAAACTGCCACCATAATTAAAGATTTCCCTTCCTTCTTGTTGCACAGGAAGAGAAAAAGAGATTTATCTGCTGTGACTTAACTTGTCTTCCAATTATCATCACTTTCTGACAAATAAGAGTAATTATTTAAAACTGCTTATTTCAAATTGCATTTTAAAGTGTTCCGTTTCCCTTAAGCAATTATAGATACTTGAAAAATATTGAGTCTCATTGTAATGGTTTAGATCAAATGAGAAAATGATCCTGATAACACCATATGATTTAGAGATAGGAAGTTCAAACACAGTGGGAGGTGTCTTTTAATTCAAAATGCTATTTCTCTCAATAGAAAAGGAATGAATAAATGCTCAAAAGATAATTATATTTATCAGCCTAAAAATATTGAAATACTGTTTTGTTCAAGAAGCAAAACAAAATATTCTATGAAAACAAATTTCTATGAAACTGCCTCTGCTGTGAATCTCAAATGCTGATAGTTTGATAGCATTTTGTTTCCATTTCCTTATGCTCATGTTCAATTTTATAAGTAATGCCTTGAGATTTATTGTCTCACAAATAAAAATATAATTATTAAATTTAACATGAAGAGATAGTTTAATTCTTATTTGTATTTAGATTTTGTTATTAAGTGTGAATAAGTGGGTTATAATGAATTTAAAGTACTACTTTAATATGCAATATGTTTTAGAAATGCATTTAACTTACACTGTACACTTTAATAAATACTGTGCACATTAATTAATATTCCTTATTAAAGGTGAAAAGAGAGCCATACTGTGACTTCCTTATTGTATGTCACTTGTAATTTCATTTCTTTGCATGTAACAAAAGTCATAGTCAAAAACTGTCATGGTCAGGAACAGGATATGCCTGAAAACTGAAGTCATTCAGTCTCCACAGTCTCAGACCCAGTCTGTACAAATCCGGGCATTCTCACTGGAAAAATTTGGAATTATATAAAATCTTTATTTCTTAAAGCCGTGTGTCCAATACCACTAAGCACCTAATGCTGAAGGTGAAAAAAGGCACCTCTAAATGTTCATGCAGATAAGATAGGGTCAAGGAAATGTGAGGCCAGAAGAATTAATCAATGAAGATCAGTATTGAAAAGTCATGCTAAACAATCACTGCCCTGCTCCTGCTGGCCACCCTCTTGCTGGTACTGGCCAGGATGCCATTGCTCACCTGCTGTCACCAGCACCCTCAGGTCCTGTTCTGCCAGCCCACTTCCCAGCTGCTCTTTCCCAAGCCTGAAGCACTGCCTGGGATTGTTGTGGCCCAAGGGCAGGACCTGGCACTTGGCCTTATTGAACCCAAACCACTGGCCTTGGTCCATCAATCCAGCCTGTCCAGAGCCTTCTGCAGAGCCTTCCTGCCCTCCAGCAGATCAACACTCCTGCCCAAAGAAGTGTCATCCATGAACTTACTGAGGATGTACTGGGACCACTCCAGATCATCTTTGTTGATGACCTGGACAAGTGGAACAAGTCTTGGAGATAAGTCTTGGAACAAGTCTGACTCTTTGAGAGCCCTACTAATTGCCAGCTGTCAAACAGCCCCATTCACTCCCCCTCCTTGGGCCCGGACATCCAGTCAGTTTTTAGCTCAGAGATTGCACCTGTTCAAGGCATGGGCTGCCAGCTTTTCCAGGAGAATACAATGGCAGTTAGTATCAAAGGCTTTACTGAAGAAAAAGTTCATCTCAGTTTCCCTAAGAAGTCTGACAAGAATGTTACTTGGCCCCATGGTGTTCATTTTTAAAGTGGTTTCAGACACTGCTACTTCACTGCAAAAGGCCTTTTCTGCCTCATCTACATTATCTCTCAGGAAAAAAAAAAAAAAAAAAAAAGGCAAAAGAGTTCCCAGATGGGTGAACACAAGGCAAATATATTTCAAGTTTTCCACTGGAGCTCTATGCTTTCTAAGTGCTTCTGTACTTTGACATTGTTAACTCCCTCTCAGGTTTCCTGCTCCTGAGGTGTTTCAATGGTGTTGGAATCAGTCTTCTTGTTCTGCTATCACTGGATCTTATTTTTCTTTTTCCATGGCCACACCTTTGAATTTCTGAAGAATATATTTTCAACTGAATAGACTCCATTTCACCCATCTCCTAAATCTGATTTTTTTAATCTGATTTTTTTTTAGCTGAAATTAACCCTCTAAATTCTGCCTGTATAGATTTCATTCATTTGACTGTATCTTTTAATTTCTTCTTCAAGTTTATTTTCATGTTTTCATTTTGTTCTCTCTTTGTAGCAAAAACTATTGCAGAGCATATTCTGACTTTGTTGTTTAATTAAGAATGTTAGATGTAAATGTATTATATCACAAACACAATGATAACAAGATTTTGAACTGAGCTCTGTGCTTTACTCATTCCTTTCTTACCTCATAAATTTACCAGTGAGAATATAATATTTTTCCTTTTCAGGTGTCTTAAAATGTATTTTTCCTATTCTATCTTAATGACTCCATGCTAATTTAACTATGTTGCTCTCCATGGAGCTGAATGCTCCTTTTATTACTTTTTTTTTTTTTTTTTCTGCCTTGATGTGATTTCCCTTAATATGTTTTTGTTACTTTCATTCTCCTGGCTGGCAGATTTATTGTACTGATCTTGTACTGTTTTTATTTATTCTGTTTGGGATTTGAACCCCTAGTGATTTTTTGTTTTCCAGTTAGTCAAAAGACATGTTGGTCTGCTTTACTCCAGGATGCCACTCCTAACTGGAAAGAGGAGTGCCTTGGTCAGTGACCTTGGAGGTACCTTGTTCCATATCACTAAAAATATCCAAATTCCCGGGAATAGCTATCTTCTCATCTCATTGGCAAATGGCAGTCAAAATAATGGAATATCTAAACAAGGGAAAGACTTTAGGCGGTTTTGTCCTACAGTCTTTGTAAGGGAAAGATTTGAGACTAAATAAAATCCTGAGATACTATTAATATGAATACCAGGCTTTTTTTTTTAGACAAACTGCTTTTTTTTTCCTTCATTCTAGATAAACAAAAGAGTATTACCTTCAAAACAGAAAGCATTCTTTAATAGCTATTGTATTTTGTTTATTTTATAATAAAACATTTTGATACAAGAAAAGGTAATGTCTGCAACTGTACTAAATACAGCTTTGCCTCATGACTCAAAAAAAAAATCTTAAGAAGTATGAACACTTCCATGCTAAGTTTTGAAGCAATGATTTAAGATATAGTGCAAGGTGAAAACATTCAAATAAAATATAAATATAGAAAATTATAAAAAAATACATACTCAGATCCTCATAATTTACCAACATTGAAATGCCATGATACAAAAATAAGCAATAAAATTTTAATATAGTATATTTTCCTGAAACTGACTTCTATGATAGTAAGTTAATTCTAATAATATCTCTTGAGTAACTTTGTTAATGATTCATTCAATAAAATTTATCCTGAGGTCTTAGTCCTGTTTTTGATGTCCTCTCAGGCTGTTTATGGCAATAGAACAGTTGGAAGACTGTTCTTAGTAGAAATTAATTGGTCACTCCACAAAACTGAGAAAGCTGCCCTTCATGAGAATGCACATGAGTTGGAATAATTTATACCAAGGTAAATTACAATGAATTTTTTTTTTCAGTTTTCTGAGAAACAAAATGTGTGTTGTATGGGGACACAATAAAATTGTGACTCAGGAAAGCTGGAAAGATTAAGTGCATCATGCTTGGATAAGGAGTGGTTTAGAGAGCCCATGATCCCTAGTGTATGACATGGGTCAATATAGCACCAACTCAGAAATTATACACTTACAAGGATGTTTCAGAAACCTCAAACACACTGAACAGAAATATCAAAATCAGTTAAGATAATCCCACTGAAGTGCTGGAAAAAAGCACACATCATTCCAGTTATTCACAGTAGCCTCAGCATTATTTTTTGATGCTGTGAAGAAACCTTTCAAAATAGGAAGTGTGTGAGAAGTATTAGAATAGGTCTGTAGTGAAGATCTTTCTAGTTTTTGTAATCCTACATCTGCCAAAAAAAAAAAAAAAAAAAAAAAAAAGGAGCACATATTTATGAAGTATAATTTTGGTATGCCTGAAAACTAGTACCTAAATGAAATGCTTGTTTTAGTTGTCTCAGCTATATTTTGCCAATGCAGACTTTAGTTTAATTGCAGGCATTCTTTAAAATAAATCATTTTCATTGTCATTCAAAAATGATAAAACATTAAAATAGGTGCAACATTCAGCACTATTTAGATCTGAAAACTTTCAAAAAGTATGTATTCTGTAGACTTTGGGTCACAGAATTTTATGCATTTTTTAGAAAGACCTTTCAGATCAAAATATAAGCCAAATTACCCATTAAAAATATTGTAAATTGGTAGAGGAAAAAGAGAAGAAACCTTCTCATTTCCATTTTTTTTTTTCACAATTGGAAATGTTACAAAGATACTTAATTGTCATTGTGTCAGGCTGTGTCTTCAGTCAATGAATTGCATAGAGATTGTGAGATATCCAACAGTATCTTTCCAAAAGGGGGAAATCTGGAAGCGCCCATCTGGGTATGGTAAAAGAATAGTGGATGTTGTGTGTTGCTTGGCACTTTAGGAGAGTCATATATGTAACAAAAATATTCAATGATCAAGAATGATCAAACACAAAATTAGGGAAGTGTATTGTGGCACCCTATGAAAATTTTAAAGTTCCATTGTGTTGCATGTAATACAGCTATAACATACCACAGAATTGTTTGAATTTGTCTGTCTGTCAGCCAAATTTAAAATTATCAGATGCCTCCTCAACATTTTTTTACCTTCTGACTCAGTAGCTTAATTTCTGTAACAGAAGCTCTATTCTGTCTAAATATTATTTTCCAGAGCTTCTTTTTTACATACACACTTGCTGCCCGTTGCAGGAGCAGCTAAAGGACACGGTGTGTGTGGGGTCAAAACTGAAGGCAGCAGAGTCACTCTGCAACTGAGAAAGGTGAAGAGCAGCAGGTCACAGATGCTGTGAGCAATAAGTGGATTCATTTGGTGATCATGGGATTTACACAAAATCTGTGTGTCACTCTGGCTTAGTGGTTCTGACATACTGCTCTGTACAGCACCTTATTGCTGATTTAAACAAGTTTCTTCTGTTGCAGGAACTTTAGCTCAAGCCATTTTCCTTCTCAAAGACCGAAGGAAAAAAAAATCTCTTTTTCTGGGTCATTCTTTATCTAACCCACCTGCAGATTAAAATATAATGAAGATTTGCATAACATTTTAGAGCCAAGATATACTGAAACAAATTTTGCAACAAAGCAGAATGACTGCTACATCTATCATCAACCCTTTTTGTAAGACTGCAGCAGAGAAGGTGTGAGAAAAGTGTTATCCTTTTCCATATAAACACAAACACATTCTTGTAGCCACAAGGAAGCTAATTTTCATTATCACTTGGCAACATTATTTATAGCAACTACACTCAGGTTGAAATGCTTATGCTTTACTCCAGAAATACATTGAATAGCTTCATCACACATCATAGTTTTCAAATAATGTTATTTAGAAGATGTTTGTGTGGTAAGGCTCTAAAGATGACCTAACTAAGAGCTTCTAACTGTATCACAGGACTTTTAAAATTGAGATTGCTTTTCATATAGCTATCTGATGTACAGTCTGTTGTGTTGCAAATAGTGATTGGCCCATTTGTACAGTACCAGTCATATCAGACCTGATCTGATAGGAGACAAGTACCCTCATCATATGAATAGTAATTTACTTTACTAGTTTCAGGGATAAGTAGTTTTAAAGGTAGGAATGATTTCTCACAACTAGGATAATAATCTGATCTACCAATTAGAGCAGAGAAATCCAGTTTACCTAACTGCTCACTCTGTTGGGACAATTTCCTAAGAGGTTTCTGCAGAGCAGTCTGCAGGAAGAAATGCACCCCAGACTGTAACCCCATGGAGCATTGTCCCAGTGTGCTCCTCCTGGAATCAACGCAACCTTGCTGTTTACACTCATATGCCAAGCTCATCTGGTTTCACTAAGTTCCTTTAGGTTTTACAAGGCTCCAGCTAAATTCTTTGGCTCCAGCTTGCAGATTGTGCTTCCAGGGCAGAGGATCTTTATCTACTATCACTTTTTGGAAATGGATCCCTAGCTATAAAAACTACTCTAAGTCCCCTAGAGGTCCCTCTGCATCCTTAAAGAGCTTAGCTTGGCTTTTTCTTGCATCCTGACACCTGGTATTGAGGTCAGAGTAGATAGTTTAAGCACTCTAGCATAACTTAAAACTCCATGAGAAGGACCACATGCTTTTTATTCTCTGGCAGTCTGGGACATCAAACTGTGTGAGTCCATGCCATCTGAAGGAAGGAGATGCAAGATTTTCCAGACACTTCTAAACCGACATCTCTTCTGTTTGGATAAACCAGAAAAGAATTGAAGCAAAACCAGTAAGCATCTACTGACTGACTTTTTCATTCATTCACTCACTCAGTCACTGAGACAGAAGCAAACTTCTAACAAATAGTAGTTAGTAGTGCACTTTTTTTTTTTTTTTTTAAGGAGTAATTGGATTAGGACTTTTGCGTTACATATGGTTTCCTATCTGAGGGCAACATCCCCTTGCACATTGGGCTGGCAATCAGAAGACCTCTTCCTACACAGGAAACACTCTCCAATGAAATTCCTTTCAAGTTCCTCTCAGGTGTTGGGTTTTCAGCCACACAGCAAAGTTACCTACTTTTTTTTTTTTTTTTATTTTTTTTCCTATATAATTTTTTAGTCTATAGAGTGAGTTTTCTGCAGTGGACCTAGAGAAAACTCATTTGATGATGGCCACCAGCAAGTGTTCTGAAAGACTTTACTGTGACAAATTTGTACGCACTGAGGTATTTTATTGATTAGACCTATGACACTTCTAGAATAAGCAAAATTGCTTTTCCCAAATATCTGATATAAATAGGATTTTGTACAAAAGGATGGCCCCAACAGAACAGAACATAGAAAACTAGGCAATATGGGAAGAAATCAGGCATTAATATTTGAATCTTTTAGTATCAAATTCCAGTTAAATTTGAATTTCTGTGACAGACAGGTTTTAATTTCCCTCTCAAATATTTGCTTTATCCCATGACTTAAATATTAATTTCATTTTTTTCCTCCCTTTTTTTTTAAGTTGAACATCAAATTGGGTTTGAATCCTTTCCTGATTTTCTAAAATAATCTCTATGGTATTTTACTTGTAAAGTTATATATATTTTTCCACTAAAGCAATAATATAAAAACCAATAAGATGGATAGGTAGTTGGTAGATGTCTAAAATAACAAGTCAGGTAAAATAATTTGTGCTGAGAATGTAATTTCCAACCTAGATCCATTTCAGGATTTGCACTGAAGAGTCATGTAAACTAAACCAGGTATGAACCTTTTCCAGGAACAGTCTAACAGACATGGATGATTCTCAAAGAATTTTGGAATAACCTTCTCTTTGGCTGCCCTCATAACACAATAGAAAATATCACCCCTTTCAACTTTTACCATGCTACCTTTCCTTAATACAGGACACTCAAAAACCAACAAATGGAAACATTCTTGACCTAACTTCTATGGGTGAGAGGAGATGTTTTATTTATTTTCTGATATATTTATAAAATATCTGGCATCATAGACAGATCAGATGGTGCCTTACCCTGTCATACTGTATGTGTATATAACCAGATATCAAAACTATGTTCTAAAAAGAACTAAGATTTCCGGGAAATAAACAGGGTCAAAATTATGTGTATTAAGGCTCTCAAAAATGTATCAAAGGAAGATTTATAGATTGCATTATCAAATAATCTCTATCCATTGATTTCTATAGAAAGACCAAGAAGATTCTAATTCAATTGGACCTGCAAGATCACAAGAGTGGTTATGGTGTGACAAGCAATATAGGAGGCAACCAGAAACATGTTTAAGGTCCTAGCATGTTAGTAAGATCTGTAACTATATGGGACAGGAGTGAAACCATTTCTTCAGTTTTAATCATTTTGGGTAGGTTTCCTATAGTGTGAGTATTATACAGTGTAGAGATGTATTATTTACATTATATATTTCTATAGTATTATAATATTCCTGTTCCAGTCATAGTAAAGAATACATAATGGTGCCTTAGCCAACATTTTTCAGCATCTTTCTGTTCCTGTTCAGTGCATATTCCTGCAAGTTATCTACTGCACACAATTTTGACCTCTTCCTCATGTTATTTTTTCTACAGTGCTTACCACAGATATGTATGAGTGCTTCATAAACAATTCCTTTATCATCACAACACCTCTGTTGAGAGCACTGCCTCTTTTTTAGGCACAGAGAGCTGAGGAGCAGAGAGGCAGACGTGAAAAGTGTACTTGAATGTGGAGTGGCTAATCTGAGATGTTTAAAATGTGATTATTTGCATCTTAAGGTATAACAGAGGAGTCTATTTAAACGTCAAGCACAGATTTAGCTACAAACAAGAGTGCTCAGCATTTCTGCAAAGCAGAAAGGCAAAAAGTGTGTTTGTGCCTGTAGGGACATGAGCCCTTTGGCTGTAATTTGGCTCTGTGGCAGGAGCCTTCTTTCCCTCCTTGCCTCAGCATTCTGGCACCTCTGGGGAGGCAGCAGGGGAATATGATCTGGAGGAAAACCATGTCACATTCAAACCAGGCACCTTTCTGAATGACCTGAGCATTTATGAGAGCAGAGTGAATGTTATTAATCCCCAGTTTAACATCAGTGCCTCACTGTGAAATCATTGTGAAAGATAGTGATAATATTCCTTACAATGAGAAGGCAAATTTGCAGAATATATTTCACATTTTTTAAAAAACCCCTGGACTTACTGCCTTGGGCACCCAGAAACATGACTGAAAATGGCTGGAAATTGTGGAGGCAATTTTCAGAGTATGTTTTGATTGTTTAATGCTGCATCCTGAAACCTTAATTTTCATTCACTAGAATTTACATGAAAATAAAAGTAAAGTATAAAAATTGGTTATATTGGACCCCTTCACTAGGGCAATTAAAAAAAAAAAAGATGAAAATTTTTATATAAACAGAGTTTAAAATAATAGCTGTTTTTTCCCTTGAACTGCACATGTTGAGGAAAAAAGTTCAAATTTGCTTACAGAAATCCTTAAGAGCTCACATACTTTCACTTATGCATAGCAGCTGGTGTCAATGGTGTGCATTTAGTTTAGCACCAACATCCCAATTAAGAAAAATGACCTTCAGAGCAGTTCTGAAATAAAATATTGACATGCTTTGAAAGAAAAATAATGGAAAAAACCAGTCAAATTTGGTTATGCTCTGTAATATTATTATGTCTTTAGCAATAGGAAAATATTTATGTTTTCCATTTTCAATCCAAGATAGTCATGCTGGAAATGTTTTTGTAAATGAATAGGCTAATTGGTGCATGATGACCTGTCATTTTACAGGATTAAGATTAACAAAAATAAAATTGCAGGAGAGGGGGAAGAAAAATCTTGTACAAGTGCTTGAGACCCAAATTATTTGTGCATCCCATTTTGCTACAGCCACAGTGGCACCCAGCTCTCCGTGCTCCCTTTGAAAACCCCAGCCTGTGCATACAAAATATTTTCTGTTTTCAGACATGTATTAGCACTGTTCAAACATTCTGGGGTTTTTTGCTGTACTTAACATCATTCCAAGTGATTTTTAAACCCCCACCTGCCTTACTGAGTGTTGCCAGCTGTAGTTCAGAGTCCTCCCATGAAAGCTGTTTTGGAGCAGTAAAAAGGAGAAGAGAGCAGTATGCAGATAAACCCGGCATCTAGGCAGGCAGGCTGGGGAAGGTCATTTGCTGTCGAGTGCTGGGGACAGGAAAATGCCAATCCCACAAAGAGATGCTGCTGAGGACAGTGGGAGGATGGGAAGCACTAGGTGGCAGAAGCGCTCCTTCTGCTGCTCCTCCTACCCCGCCTGGTGTGGGCTGTAATTAGGTCAGTGTACGGTGAAGTGGGACTGGGTGATAAATAAAGTAGGTTTTCTCTCCTAGTACACACTGCAGCTTAATTTCGCTTCTTTTTGGGTGGTGTTACAAGGTGGATTAAAACTTTTAAAGGAAAAAAAAAAAAAAAGCCCTCTTGCCAAAGTAAACGAAATTTAAACTCAACGAGGAGTAACAGCTGAAAAGGAGAAATAAAAAAAAAGGGAAAGATGACTCCTCTCTGGTGACATTGATATTCTGTTCAGAAGAACATTGAGGAGGGGGAGGGCTGTGCAGAGATGTGTGTTAAATCTCAAATCCAAACAGACAAAATGTGCAGTTTTGCCAACTCTGGTGCAAAGCAATAACATACACTTTTTCCTTGAGGTATTTTAGTAATTTTGCTAAGAAAAAAGGAGTTTTAGTCAGCAAAACATGAGTGATTTCCCCTTCCAAAGATCAGAGTAATGTACCTCGCTCTGGAGGTGGTACTGAAGGTCAAATATGAGATAACATCTCCTGCATCACTTAATCTCCATCTAACTGGGAGCCACATTACCCCAGAGCTCAGTGTCAGCTCATGGAAAGGAAGGTACAAGTTGTCAGAACAATTATTACAGAATGTGCTTAATCAGATTCAGAAAGCTGTTCTTTGTGGGTTAAATCATGTTAAGGACTTGATACTATTTCCAGAGAAGTCAATGCAAACCTCCCTTTGATTTGACTAAGATCAGATTTTGCCCTCAGTGCAACATCTGACTTCCCAAAAGACATAATAGAGAAGAGGTTTTCAAGAAGAGGAAGACAGAGGACAGAAATTATCCTTTTCCTCTCTTGGCTTGCCACCCCTAAACGTTCAAGGAGAATAATAGACTTACTTAAAACAGAAGATGACCTGGCTGAAAGAAACAGCATAAAAATATCAAGAAACCAAACAACATTATATGTGCTAAAACATGATTTAGGCAGAATCTGAAATTCTGCCTAGACTTAAAATGGTGATGTTTAAACATGATACTGTAAATATAGCCTAAGAAAAAGAACCCTGAAAGTTCAGATCATTCTCTATTTCATTCTCCAGGTGTTTACTTGTACTGTTTTGGCTTGGGGGCTTAGGTAAACAACTCTTGCTTAAAACCCAGTGGGAATTTAAGATAGGTAGAATGCTGCAGAAAGTCACAGTTTGTTCAATTTATTTAAGTGTGGACAACTTACTTTGACAGGAACCTGGTTTTAACAATGCTCTTTACTTCAGGTTTTAAACAGACTAAGGGACTGTGACTGTGGCTAGTTAAGATAATATCCAAATGATCCAAAGTGAGAGGACAATTTTAGTGGCATCAGATTAAGTGTGGATGAGGATATTTGGTATATCTTAGTGGGAACTGCTAGAACCAGGTCTGATCTGCAGTGGAACAGTGTCTCCCCTGAAGAGCACTTGTCACCTTCTGTTCATAGCCACTCCTGGAGTGGCTTTCTTGGCTCTCTAAGTTATTGTATGGCTTTTGACCAAATGAAGATTCTTTTTTTTTTATGTACAGCTAAGTAGGTTGGACATTTCTGGCTTAACTGAAGATTCACTTATAAAATATGAGCTCTAAATGCCACTTTTAAGTGGGTGAGATACCTACTTTTATACAGAAATTTGCTTTTAATCCCCTTTCTACACAGAACTAGTAGGGATCAGCCTACAGCTTAGGGCTTTAGTAAGGAAAACTTCATCCCCCTTTCCACCTTTTGTTGCCCAAGCCTGAGCAGGTCTCTGAGTTTCCAGGTGAAATAAGCTGCTCTCTAAGTGGTGGGCACGAGTCTTATAAATCATCCAGTTTCTGAAAGCAATGCAGTGAACTCTGCTCTTCCAAGGGCACATGAAAGCAAACATTTCATGGACTCAGGTTTCCTTTGTTCAAATGAAGCATGGGAGCTGAGATTTCCTTTGCTCAGTGTTTTTCAGTGATACCTAGTAATTTTGGGAGAGATCACATTTTACTGTATACTGCCTAGATCCTGATGAATACCAAACTGGATAGCAGTGCCTGAAAGACATTGCTGTTTTTTGAGATTCTGAAGTCCTCTATTGGACCTAGGGCTATAATTGTTGTTTATTACAGTTAATGAATTTAAGTAGGACACCAACTGCATTGGCATATAGATGTTGCTGTGAATTCCAGAGTTTTGAGTACGTTTCAAGAGTTAAAGGTACAACATAGTTCTGCTATCTGTAATATCATTCTCTCTGAGATGTGGGTGGATATTCTGTGGTGGGAATCTTAGTTATCACAGCACAAAAAGGCTGTGGGCCTGAAAGGGTGTGTTAATATTAGACACATAATTCAGACCTTCAGATGGAGACAGCTTTGAAAGAGTTAAAAGGGTGTCAAAATAGTGATGCCCCTCAGTTCCACCATCTTTATTTCTCAGGTACATCTTGCTACACAGGTATGGACTGTAAGTGGCTGTGTCAGAGAAAATCAAACTAAAGACCAGTGCAGACCTACAGGCTTTCTCCTAGAGGTTACCAAATTGATTTCATTTTTGTGTGTTTCACCATAAAATAACTGGTAGCATCACAGCAAGAAACTTTATTGCCAGAAGATGTGGTTGGGCATGGGAAAGATCACTTTCACCAATGTCATTACAGTCTTCAATCTCCAGCAACAGCTGGAAACTTCAACCAAAACATATTGTCCTTGTGTTTGATCTGGAAATCATAAAAAGGTTGCTAACTGCTTGGACTAGTTTAGTCAACCTCTATGCTTGCTTGAAAATTGTACTATGTTGAGGACTAGACTCCTTCCAACAAATCTCGTTTTACCACCAGATCAAGATGCATAGAAAGGAGAAAGATGGTGGTAAAAATAGATATGGGTAGTGGACTCTTGCCTCCATGTCTTCCCTCACAAATGATAATACCAGGACAGGAGAACCATCACAATTCCTTTTCTAAAAATTCTCAGTGTAAACAAGAGCTGACTGTGGATTTAGAATGCTAAACTTATTATTTGACAACTTAGATCCCAAAAGGATTATTTTTGTTACTACTAAGCTTGAATCTGATGTAGAATGAGGGTTGGATTTTTTTTCCTTGGTATTTTTAACTGCTCTTGAAAACATTTTGTTGAATAGTAGGAGTGGTTGGTACATTTCCAATTTGGAACTGCTTAGCTCATGAGTTCATAAAATAGCTGCTACAACTGAAAAGTACTGCAGCAGCATATAAAAAAAAAAAAAAACCTAGAGAAAACTCTGCAGACTTATAAACACATTATTTTTTCTTCTTAATTGAGGTCCAGATGTTGAAAAGAAAACACATGAAAATAAAAGAAATTTGGTTACTTTTAAACAAAATTAATATATTTTAGTTATTTTACTTGAAGGATGTTACAGGATTTATAATTTCTATTTTACAGTTGTGTTATGTGGTGCACACTAAGAATTAGTGCTATGTTACAAAAGCACTAGCACAAATAAGATGCATTTAGCTTCATCCTCTCAACTATTTTCCCATAAGAATAAAATCTTTGTGGTAAGGGAAGAATTTGTGTATTGTGTATTCAGTGCTCTGCTTCCTTATAAGAATCAACTCAAAACAGAGATGCCTACTCTTTCAGGCAGTGCTAGCCACAGAGTCTATGCTGGGACCATGGCAGTGTCTCATGCTGTAACTTCTCCCCAGCAATTTGTCATACCCTTGCCTCATGATCTGGTGGACACATGTGCATTGCAGAAATATCATGAGTAGATATACAACACCTTCTCTCTCATGATATTTTCCAAATCCATAACTGCCTGAATTATTGCATGACCAGCTGTGTGTATACTCACCACTCCCTGTGTCATTGCCAGATGTGTAGGCTTTTTGCAGAGCAGAACTCTGAAAACCACTTACAACAGCAACAAGCACCAACTTATACCCCAAAGCTGGGGTGCTCCTGCCTCAAGATGTCTATTTCTATCCTAGAAAACCTGTTCAGTGCACAAATATTTTGGGATAGCATCATGTTCTGTCACATCAGTTTAAGCAGATGTATTAGTTTCCATTTATAGAACAAATGGACTTTGCTCATAAAAGATACAGCTACCTGATTTCAAAATCAATTTTATTGTGTGCTGAACAGGTGAATATTGCTCCACTCCTTCATGAACTACTGCATGGGAATGAGATGGCTTGCTCAGCAGACATATCAAACTGTGGTGAACAGGTTGCTGCAGTTTTAGTGATGAACTTAATTGGCATCCACTGACGATAAAATAACAGAGGGCACTGCAGGTCAAACTTCAACTCTATCAGCAGAGCCCAGTGGGGAATCTTGCAGAGTATCTGCTGCACTATTGTTCTCTTTATTCAGTATTATCAGCTACTCCCTTTCTGATGGACACTAGGAATTTTCTTTTAAACCAAAAAAACTCACAAGTGGTTCTATGTGCCAGGACAGTATAATAAATTATTTGCATAAGAAAGAGTGATTAGTCTCAAAATACCTCCTTGAAAAGCAAGGAGTTGAATTTTTGTCTTTAATGATAAAGAAAAAGTCTCATGTGACACTCTGTATTTCATTGTGAGTCTCCTATAAAATCATTTGATTAGAAAAGCAGAGGATAATTGGCGTGACAAAAACAAGGACACAAGAAGTGAGGCACTATGTGCTGTTTCCACAAATATTGCTGCTAATTGTGTCAATTAAATTATCTAATTAGTCTACAGTAAATCACTTGAACACACACTAGCACAAATCAAAGCATATGTTTCTACAGAGAAACTAATAGCTCCTAAAGGGTCAGAGTTTAGGAAAAGCCATCAGACATGTCATGAGCAAAGCATATCTCTGATTTAAATTTTGATAATTATCAAACACACCTAAGTATATTACAGGTGATCCTGCTGCCTGGGAAGGATTCTGATAATAAGCTTTACACATGGCATGACAAAACCAGACCTGGACATATCCTGAACATTCTAGGAAGCAACCCAAAGCCATGGTTGTATCATGGCAGGGCTGAGCTCACATTACAAAGCTTTTGTGGGAGGCAGGCCATATGTGCTGGCCTGTGCTCCCCAAGGCTGGAGCAGGGCTTGCTGACCTGCAACTGTGCATAGGCAGAGCAGCAGAAGTGAAACCTGTACGAGTCCATCCAATGTTCCCAGGACCACCATCTCGTCCACAGGGACCATCTGTCAGGGCACAGCCCATGCCCAAGCCATTGAAACCTCTTGCAGCCCCAAGGTCAGCTGCCTGCTGGGAGCAGCTTCTGGCCATGCTCACTCCCAAATGTGCCCAGGGGTGGTTTAGGCGAGTGGCCATTCCCACAGGCCAAAACTAGCTTGGGCTGTTCTGTCACATGGACTGCTCAGGCAGTCCTGGGGTGCTCCAGCCCTTTCACTTTGCTTGTGCACAAGCAGTCAATGACATCTATTTTGCTCTCTGCATTATACACTCTTAGAGGGTCACCACCATTTTATAGAGAGACCATAACCATGAGTAGATTGCAGACACTGGAATCATTAGTTTGACTAAGAGATGAGTCCTGCAATCTGAATCCTTTACTTATATAAGAGCTTTATCTGTAGCTATAAAAAAGAAGCCTTTAACTGTGGCTCCTCTCCTGCTGTTCTACACATGCATTACCCAAACTGGTGGGCCAATAGTTGCCTTCATTATCAAGATGTCACCATAATCTTGGCAATCCCAAGTAAGAAGTGTTGCCATGTGTGAAGAATGAGAATGGTCTTAGAAAACTAAGGACAATGAAAACCTTGAATTCTGTTATTTGATACCTTCTGGAAGCAGTTGTTTCCAATAGTAAGTGCAATATATCATAAGTACTCCATAAACAAGGAGTGTTCAAAGAGAAGTTAGATACAAAATCTTTGGGAAAATCAATTTGGAGGAAGCTTCTGAAGGAGACTGTAGTTTTTCATTTGTCACCATTTGTTGTTATTACTCATTGATGTTTTGTTTCTCACATCTCATATGTTTAATAAGAAATTGCATTCTTATTTAGTTGTGGTGTGACAAAACTGTCTGAAAAACACAAGTAGTCATATATTTCAAAGCTGACCAAATAAATCCTTTTCTCTGTCAAGGTATGATATACTCTACTGTTTTTAAATATAGACGATTTTTAATATGAGCATGTCTTAATACAAACTCAGAAGCTGAATCTTTAGAGAATATAATTTAGATTGTATTGAATGATAATTGAGATGAATTTGTAAGTGAAAATGTGTAATATGACCACAAAAATAATTTAGCTTCCTAACCATAATTAAATTTTTAATAATATTTTGAAGCTGCTATTTTAAGACCAAGTGTGAAAGAAAATTGTTAAAACCCATGAAATGTTAGAGCCTTTTTCAGCACTGAAAAGAGTTTTGTATAAAAACTTTTGTCTTCTATTCAATAACTAGACAAGCCCCACCAAAAATGGTTACATATCCACAAGTCAGAGAATTTCCTACTGTCTTCATAACTAAAATTATTTCCTCATCTATTGTCTGCAGTGGAGGTATTTTGGAATCAAATTTAGTCACTGGATAGGGATATTTAAAGATTGGAAGCAATTTTGTGAATTGTATCATTTTTCAAGAAAGCTATAATATCTCTGTGTGCTTCTGCCTGTAAGTGCAGGAGGCTACTTCACAAAAATATCAGGGTCTAAACTAAGTCCTTTTCTAACTTCTTTTTGTACAAATATTATGCATTTACATAAGCTTGCAAGTGTTCATGTTTTAGGTCACGTTACTTTTTCTTTTTAACTGAAGATATACAATGACACAGTTGTTCCGGAACAAAGGTTTATTAAAACAGTATTTGTAGATGTGCTTCCAAGGATTGGATGGATCTTGTAGAAAGAAAGAATAAATTTTAAGAATCTGTATTACCAGGAAACACCCTACACCTTCAGCATGGTCAGTTCTCTCTGAATAGCAACAATGATGCTTTGTTTCCCTCTCAGTTGTGTCATTATTGCAAAACTTAAATTTTCATTTGTTATTTTATACAGAATCGTTTTCAGAATCTGTACAGCAAAGCAAAAGTGAAGTACTTGATTGTCCAGAAAAATTATGGAAGTAGATGTTTTAAGAGTGAGAGTATCAGTTTTAGCAAGTGAGCCAAAATTGTATGAAATTAACAATCTTATCAGCATGCTGACCAGTCAGAAATAGGGAGAGCCTTTACACAGTGCTTGCAACCACAGCCTGGCAATAGTTTTGCTTTCTGCTACATCCTGCTCTATTTAGTACCTGTCAAACTGCATCTGGAAGGCTGGTTCAGTTTTAGGTACCCTGGTAAAGAAAGCCCTTGACAAACTGAAGCCAGGTTTACCAAGATGGTTGGGGGTGGAGCACACACCTATTGAGGAGGGGCTGAGAGACCAGAGGTGGTTCAGCCTGGGGCAGAGGCAGAGACAGGTTCAGAAGGACTTTGCAGCAACCCTCAGCATCTGGGAGGAGTGGGGAGGGAGATTCAGTAAGAAGACAGTGTTGAACCCTTTACAGTGGGGCTTGGTTGGAGGGTAAGAGACAACAGACTGGAGTTGACAAAACAGGCTTGACTGGATGTCAGAAGACCCTTTTTTCACCATGACAGCAGTCAAGCAGTGGAACAGATTTTGCATTCCCCACCCTCAGGAGTGTCCAAAATCTAACTGAGTGAAATCCTGAGCTACCTGAGAAGCTAGCCCTGTTTTGAGTAGGAAATTGGAATAGAGATTTTTCAAGATCACCTCCAGTTTGAATGACTCTGTGATCCTGTGATTCTATAATTTCCAATAAAAGTGATTTACATATATTTATCTCCAAAATGTTGGCCTGGAGAACACTTAAATTTAATAACTATCTGTTGGCTCTTCACTCCTAACAGCTTAGCAGTTTTGCACAATATTAGATCATGGAATCATAGAATAATTTAGATTAGAAAGACCTCTAAGATCATGGAATTCAACTCTTAACTTAGCACTGACAAGTCCACCACTAAACCCTGTCCCTAATATATTCCAGTATGGACCACTGTTCATAAGAAATAACTATATCTTGAAAAAAGTCCCAAAAGACAACACTGTACAATACTATCTAATCACAAACAAAAGTCTATGCATTTTATACTGTGATGTCTTGGCACAATATGTTACAAGTGAAACCAAGATACTTTATGCCTTGATGTAGTTGACTAACTTTGATCCAACAATTAATTTGAGCAGGGACAGCTGCCTTATAATTAAAAATAAATCTTTACTTTGCCAGACCACAGATTTTACATTATTGGAAATATTCTTCTTGTGCCAATGTTTTAGGTTAAGTTCAATGTTTTAGAGCTTTAGGTTAGCTTTCCACTGAGAGCTAAGAAGACATTTCCTTCTCTACTAGTTTCCCAAATGCATGGATTAATTGCTTTCACTGTGCACTGAGCTATTACTACAATGATTTTATTTGCCCTGAACTGTGAGAAATTGGTGTCATGCCTCCAAAGCATGGGTGATCCAAGCAAAACAGAAAATGAGGTTACATTTGGGGTTTGGGACCACTCTACCTGTCTCCATTCAACAATGCTCCCTCCCTTCTTTCAAGCAGCAGCTGCCAAACCCACTGCTTTCTGCACCTCCCACAGGAAGCCCTGGAGGGTAGAAGGTAATATTTTGTTGTTCCTGCAGTATCTGCTGATCCAAAGTTTGTTCTATTTTGCCTCTTAAAGAAGAAGCAATGTGCTGTGTTCTTCTTGCAGATGATTGGATCACACTACTTCCCACTTGTGAAAAAATCCTCTTGTATAAAAGAACAAATATTTGGACAGAAATTATACAGGCTCATATTGCCTTCTCCTTTCCTTCTCAATACTTCTTCCTCATACTAACGTGGTTTATGGACTCCAACTTTGAGTGCAAAGCAGAGTTACTGAAAACAAATAAGCCTCAGTATCTCAAGCAAGTGCCTGTTCATCTTTTAGAGAGAGAAAAATGGCATCTAAAAATCTTGCATAGTTGTGATTCTGTGCAGAAACCTCCCTGAACACAGCCAACCACATGTAACATAACAAAAAATAACATCAAGGTCAGTAAAAGCAGAGAAAGGAAGCCATGATATACAAGAAGAAATGGGTCTTGATTTTTCTTCTGAGACTGACTTTCTCCTCTTGTTCTATGGTTCTAAAATATTGAATGTCCCTAGCACATGACCTTTATCCAGTACATCACGAATTCATTTTGCCCTTCTATTTTATTTAAAGATAGATGCCATTGATTTTATTGACTACTCTTCTTCACAGACGGTGCAGGTGTTCTAATGAAACTTAGCACAAGTGTTACAGGCTCATAAAATCTGATTTCTTTTCTAACTACTGGACTGCATAATCCAGAAATAATTAGGCATTCATGTAAAGAAATTTCACAAAGCAAGTTCAAATATAGTAATAAATATGCATAAATTATTTTTTCCCTTTTGGAAGAAAACAGTCTTACAGTGATGATTTAATTTATTCATATTAATTATCAGAAATTGGAATATGATAACAAAGTTTTCCAAATACAACATGTTGCAAGAATTTTCCTGTTTTTAAAATGAAATATTTTTAAACAAAATAATGTTTTTAATAGCAGCTAAGAAGTGCTAAAAAAAATACAAAAAAAATACTAAAAAAACATTGCTTTTAATGAAGACCAGGAAAGGATATTTGTACACTATAAGCCTCAGAAATGTGTCCATTTTCTGAGACAAAGAGGCTTTGTTTGCTGAGAGCACTTGTTTAATATGGATCAAGGGATTATATTGTCTTTATCTGCTGAATAGCATAATGGTTGCAAATTCATATGAATGGCCAAAGTCTCACTCTTTCATGTGCTGAAATTTCTCCTTCATAGGTAGAAGATATCTTGATGATGAATCAAACAAATGTTTCAGAAAAAAATATACTGGAAATGTTTGGAAATCAATACCACACAAAAGTACTCTGGACAAAGTTGCCTTCCTAAATGGCATTTACTATTGGATTTCCTTAGGGAAGAGTCATCCAAAGGGCTGCTTTCTAAAGCAAGAATAAGTATCCATTGATCACAAGAGGTGCAAAAGCAGCTGATTGCATCCATGTGTGGTTTTTTATGGGTGTATGTGTGCTGCATTTCATAGTTTGCTTTGCCATCATTCAGGGCTATCCCTGTCTTCCACCAGATTCAGCAGAAGTGTTGGAAGGTCTTGGCAGCTTCTTCCTAGATGCATGCTCTAATTAAGCCATGCCTATATGCGAGTGCCTTTTAGTGCTTCTGACATCAGAAACCTGTGTGTATGACCTATGGTTTGAAAGATACTGGAATGGCAATAGTAAGACAAGAACTATTCAATATTACTTATTAGAAACAGCATACATGTGCTAGATCTAACTGAATGGAATAAAAATATAGTTCTTTTTCTAAAGAGTTTGTAGTCAAAGTATAGGAGAGAAAGAAGAAAGGGGATAGAAAGGAAATAAAAGGGAGAAGGAAATAAAAGGAAGATGATTAGTCTTAGATGGAATTCCTACTCTGGGGCTTTAAGTTCACTTTCTTCCTTAGTAATAGATAAATATTTAATAGATAAACAGGAGTTATAGTATCACTATTGCCTACTCAAGTCCAGGGAAAAAAAAGCAGTTGTTAAGATCTTTTCAATTCTGTGTATTCCACAAAGTATTCTTTATAAAGATGGGTTATTATGAGGTTGGCTGACACCCGAAGTTAAATTGAGAAATGAGAGGGAAAACATTTAAGCAACAAGTACAGAGAATGTTGAAATTTTAAGAGGGAAAAGGGAATACATGTACAAATGGGTAGAATAAACCATCTTTTGTGCCTGGAGTTCACTGAACTATGTCCTTCTTCAATCCTGTTAACTAAAAGTTATTTCTGGAGCAGGATTTCAATGATATCTAGTATGTGAGAATTCCAGCTCTTAAACCTTGTCTCCTGTATCAGAGAGCTTCCAATAATATAATGGCTACTTCAGGATCACTGTGACAAAATAGTATACTGAGCACCTATAATAATTATACCAATACTGAATACAATGAGTATATGTAATTCCTCCTGACCATATTACAGATTTGTGTACACACTTGTTTTCAAGCCTATTGAATTCTACTCAGGTGACTCCTGCCTACAGCCCATTTAGCCCACAGTGAAAAGCTGAATGTTGGAGAGCAAATACACTGCGTGCCATTGTTGATAGAAGACACAGCTGTAGCTTCCCACTTATTAGGCTGAAAATGTATCCTGTACTGTATTGCTTTGGGCTTTGTCAGCACACACAGTGTGCATTTTTGATACAACACAGGCTGATCTAACCAGACACAATGTGACTCATGTAACAAACGGCACAGGAAAGAGATTTGCTTCTTTAATGGATAAAAACAGCCAACTCCTTAACAACAACATCTGCAGCTGCCCTTTCATATTTGAAATAACTATAGTTATTAATAAGCACTTGACTCTACATCCATATTGAATTTCTGATTGTTTATTCAGAAACCAGACACATCACCAACATGATGTTTCGGAGACATTTGCACGCTTCATAGAACACCACATATAGATCATACTCTGCCTGCTGGGACCCACTGGAACATCAGGGCATCTTGCAGACATGCAGTTCTACCTTGTCCTTTTTGTTCTCAGTAGCAGCAGCATAATGTAGACATGAGCAGCCATTAAATCAGGAAGGGCTTTCTTCATACTGGAAATAGTGTTTATGTAGTTCTTTTTGTGCAAAGGAAAATAATGTTCTGACCCAGTCAATACATTTCTCTGACATCAACTGTTCTAGTTACAGACCTGGCATTACAAAATGCAGTGCTGAACTGTGCTTATTGGGCAACTGTTGCCAATCCAATCACTCATGGAGTCAGCATTTCTCTTTTCTGCAGAGTTAGTAATGATCACTCTACTATAAATGAGAAAGAATTGCTCTCCTGGATGTTCCAAATTGAGCTAGTTGGGAAAACATTCTGTAGCAGCTAAGAAACAAATTAATATCTTTGACAATACCTCATATAAAGAAAGTTACTTTTTGATTTGCTTAGTCACAGACGAAACTCTCAGTGCCTGCAAGAGTCAACAGACACGGGGGGCTAAAGTCTCCATGAGCCATCTGTGAGCCATGCAGCCACTGCTGCCAGGCAGAGCCAAGAGCTTAAGGAATGCTTATTATGCAAAGAAGCACAATAGGAGACACCAAGCTTTAAAAAGGAGAAGAAAATTATGGCAGTTGACTTGTGCACTGTTCCAGCTCCCAGGAGTTTGCTGCTGGCACAATGCACCCAGCTGAAGGTGCACCAAGTACAACTTGCCCTTTGCAGTTAGCATCCTGCCCAGCTCTCCTGGGAGACAGATGTTGTCCTACTTAGCCTACAGGCTGCATTGCTCAGACATTGTCCAGGGCCTTAAATCAAGGACAATTTTTAAAATGTGATAAATTACACTGGACACAGAAGATAGAAACAATTAACTTCTGTTCTTTGCCAAGAGAAACTGTTGTCTGTTTGCTTTTGTCCTTTTGTCTTGCAAATTAGGGAAACTTCTGAATTTTATCAGAGTCTCTGATGTCAGATTCTGAAAAGAAAGATAGCCCTACTATGTGAAAGACTTCAAAGATTTGGAACCAGGACAGTGATGGGTGACTTCTGTTTTCATTTTTTGGAAAATTGCCATCCATATAAGTGGATTCAATAAGCCAACAGTCCGTACACAAAGAGTTTGTATTTGTAGATACCTTTTTCTTAAACACACATATCCAAAAACCACTCCAGCCAAGCAGTCAGTGAAGTATAAACAACATTTCCCTGTGAGCTTCAGTGCTTCTTTCTGCATCTCTTGCTATTAGCTCTGGTGCCAAGCCATAAACATTATTCCAGTTACTAATATACTACAGATATAACCTGGTATTTAGCATACATTGATTGATATATTTGCTGTTATAATTAGTCGTATTATTTTTGATTGTTAATTACTGATATTAGAACAAGAAAGATTATCCATGGTAGTGGAAGTACAGAGTGATGATCTACCTATAACCAACTATTAAGAGGAAAATGCTGTGCTTGAGCCTCAGATTTGGGTATCGAGTCCTGTGTGACTGTAAAGATTCTCGAAACATCGTACCTTTAATTACTGAGTCACAGTTTAAAATCCCAGTTAAGGAAGGAAAAAACCATTGCTTTGGGTAGCACATGAGCTACTTCCATACACTTTGTCCCTGAGGACAAAGTCATGCATTAACTGTGTTATAAACTCCAACAGAATATTGAAAGGTCATATTTAATGGACTGAAAAATCCTCAAGGAATGTAAATGACCAGGACTAGAGAAAAAGGATTAAAAGCTGCAGATGCCTGTAAGTAGCCTGGTAGAGCTGTGCAGGCACGAGGAGGAAGTACATGTTGAGACTTGGGTAATGTTTAGTCCTTCTGAACTTGGCCAGCACTACAGGAATTGAGTAAGTGATGGAGAACATGTAAGCAAAGGAAACATTCATGCAGAGAGAATAGCTGTGTTCCCAAATGCTTTGTATAGCTTATGTTCTTCAACCCTCAGTACTTCCCATGAACCAGAACATTTCTTATCACAAAACTTCTAGTTGAAAAACACTCCAAGGCAATAACATTTTGTTGCCCAGTTGCAAACCATATTACTGTGTCCACAAAGTTCAGAATTGGGAAGTGAGTTATCATCATTTATCCCATTCCTGCTATGTGGTAACAGAGCTTTTGAGGCCTTTAAAATGTATTTGTTGTGTTTCCAGTTTAAAAGCTTCTGCTGTAGTTCAGGCTTCCCAGTTTTGTTTCTTCACTAAGATCATGGGTTTGGTTGCATTCTCACCAAAGAGAATATATATAAGCCTGCATTTGGGACAAAGTTAATGTCAAAAAAGAGTACCTATTTGGTATTACAGGCACAATATGTTCCTGTTTGCTTAAAATGTTCCATAACAGATCCATCTATTCAAAATGTGCACCCACAGGTTATGCTTCTGGTTCGAAGATGCACAAATGACACAGTTATTTCAGACAAAATCAGTGAGCATAATAAACTGCAGAAGAGTTGCAGTAATAGGAGAATGCAGTCACTTCACTGAAGTTTAGCATATGCTTTCAGCCAACATTTGTGTTTACATTACGCTTTCTTGATGAGGTTAAAGCATATAGCCGTAATCTACTTAACCTGCTTTTTAGAGAAAAGTAATTTGGTATTAGACCAGAAAAGACTGAACTGTGAAACGATGCAAATGTAGCACTGCTCAGGATTTAAAAAGAAAAATTAAAATATGTGAAAAACCACCATGATTTTAGACATTCATGCTTTTGCACACACACTTCTACAAAAGAATGAGTCTAGTGCTCAGGCTAGTTTTCCCTCTCTCAAATGTTTGTATCACAGCAATCACAGTATCTAGGTGCCAGTTTTGACAAAATTTCACTTGGAAAGAAACAGTTATTATAGGTTTCATTGTGAAATAACTGGTTATGTGTCAGCAGCTGCTCTACAGAACTGCAAATACATCAGTGGCTGTACAGAATGAGTGTTAGAAAGATTTAGATACACATTTAGATACACTGAGTCCTGGAGAGACTGCAGGCACTGTAGAAGACTGTACTGCATTCCTATTCTCCACAAGGTTTTCCCAAGGAAATGTCCTTTAGAGACATCCCTAAAGGGCAAAGTTCAGTCCAAAAAAACCAGATTCCTAAAAACCAGAATCCCAGTATACATTTATGTTCTTCCGAATGCATGTCAATTAAATATACCTCATTCAATTACCTTTGACAGATATTAAGGGTATTATAATTGACTCCCTAATTCTAAGAAAGACTCAAATAGAAATGCTAATATTGTATTGGCAGAGGAAACTACTGCTAGTAATAGCTTGATGAAGCAATTAGCATTTTAATAGATTTAGAAACAACACTAGTTGCATTGTACTGCAGCTACCATTAGTGAAATCTTGGATACTTGTAGTCATTTGCTAAAGTAGGTAGTTATCTGATACTTGTTTTGGGTCTTATGAAAATGGATCATTAAATCAATTTCCAGGAAGTACATACCACAATATTTTCAAGTACAATCTATATGAGTGTGTACATTTTCAGTAAGACCTATAGACTTTAATTCATCCCTGATAATTCAGGCTTCTATAATTTCACTACTTACAAATATATTAGGAAAGTAAGATCTATGTTTCTCCTCAGTGTGATAGGCAGAGAATATTATCCACTGTCATTCCAAATTATGCAGCTATGTGTCTTTCACATCCAGACCTCTTTCTACTGATGGATTTATTTAAAAAATAGTTTGTTTTTCCACATATTTCTTAAAAATGCCGGATTTAATTCTGGTTAGAAAAAATACACATGTGCTGACATGAAGTGTATAAAAAGGAAAGGAAAAAGTTTGTATTATTATTTGAATCATCACCTGCATAGGCAGAATGCCACTGTCTCTGTGGCCATTATTCTCAGAGGTATTTTAAGTCATTATTTTCTGTTATGGCCTGGTTTTCTGACTGAAAAAAAACCAAAAAACAAAGGCACAACTCAATAAAGTTTAAATTAAACTTTCTCAGATAACTTGAAAAATCTGAGGAACAGAAGCAAAGATGTCCACGGTCTAGATTGCCCTGACATCCAGAGCATGTATCAAGATCTTGGTAATCGAGAAATCTGACTGCTGAAACCCTGGCTTTATTCAACTGTTCCTGGAAAACCATGCTTTGCTTATATTCAGAGCACATTGGGGTTGCTTATCAACTATGATATGTAGCTCTTCGCCTTGATTATTTAGAGCTCTTTAACAGAAATGGGTGGATTACAATAAGGACTGTCTTTGGGGTTTTGTTTTTATATGTGGTAAGTGTAATTATGAACAAAATATTTGTTCAAAAGAGTCAGAAAACATTCTTTATCTACAATAAACCTTTCAATGGTTTTACATACCTATACTTTTAATATTCATACTCATAGAAGAAGATTTAGAGAAGTTTGGGTTTTCTGGTTCATAAATACCAAAGAAAAAAAAAAGGAAAGACGAAAGGAAAGAAAGAGAAAAAAATATAAAAATAGCATAGAAGAAAACTTAACTTTAGCTATAATTTTTTCACTTCTATGGACTTCATATATAGTTTCATTTGAAGTTTTGGGCACATGTTGGGGTCATTTTTTCTTTTATCAAAACAGTTTTCCCATCTTAATTAAAATCAGTGGACTATGCAATTCTGTTAGATTGAAGGAAAGAATAGTTTTAAAATTTACATTTAAATAAAACTGATTTTCTGAACTTCTGATATAGTTGCATTTTTAATATCTTGTGCTTCTTATTATAAGTGGTACCACTGGAATTATAGGGAGTCTTGGCTCACATTTCTCACTGCTATCCTTCAGTAGCAGTGTGTTTGCAGTGTGGTAGTTAAGAAAAGAGTCAAGGCAAAGCATACAGGTGGAGGTAATTTTTTATTTTATTATTTATTAAACCTACTGGTATGACTGGTTGGGGTGATTCAAAGACGTTTTCTCAAAACATTGTACGTTTTTTTCCATCTGTTCTTTTTAGTCTAATTGGAAGTATTATTCATTACAGCTGAAAATACAATAATTCTGTTGTGGTATCTTGGGTGATAACTTTCCTGCTTTGATATTTCATGATGAGAGCTTGAAGTTTAACTTTCTAGTGACTGACAGATTCCAAAGCTGTCAAAAACTAAAGAGACCAGGGCGCTTTTTAAACCATTTTTTTTTTTAAAGTCTTTTATTTGCGTTTTCCCCCCCACCCCTTTTCTTTTTTTTCTTTTTCTTATATTTTTCTTTCCTTTTCTTTTTCTTTACCTCTTGTATCTAGTCTTACCTCTAGACTTCTACTTTTCAATGAAGGCTTCAATGCTTCCTCTTAAGTAGACAGGACGTTCAAATGGATGTAGTCAGATACTCCAGAGTACAAATGAATCACTAAAATACTTCAATTAACACTTGAAGTGTGTGTAATTAACAGGAATTCTCTGCAGTACAAGAAGATGTAAGATTTACTTTCCACACTGGTACACTATGCATGAAGTATGTAGAGATGTATGAGAAAATTTTCTTATTTTAGCATTCAAGTAGGAATGGCTGGGAGAAGGAACTTCCTTAATGATTTCCTATTTAATGACTCTTTTTACATGAGAACCTGAAGAGGCTTTCTCGGTTTCATTTTATGCTGTGATATGTCAAAAAACCTCATCCCTATAGTTGTCTTGAACTTAGCACAGTTTCATATTGAATAATGCTTATTTTAGATTGCAGCTGATAATGTATATTTATGGTTTTACCATTTATAGGAAGTGGAATTGCTGATCTGAAGGTAATGCAACATTTTTTTGAGAATGCTTCTAATTTATATTCGGTTGCTGTCACTGAATATATAATTACAAGGGCACAATTTTTCACCCAGGAAAAAGAGAAGAGTATTGGAACATTTTCTAACTGAGGTGTAACAGAAAGTAAAAAAAATATTATTTTCTTGTCAGAATATAGATAACCCTGAAACATTTTATTCCTCACCACCTATTATAAATGGTTATAACACAGTTTCTATGCTAACATTTTTTCAAAAAATGGTAAATGGGAATTTCTTTTTAAAACTGTCAAATGAAACTCTTTGACAGTCCAAAAAAAAGTGAATAGTAGAAATTAATTAAAAATTACTTATCTTTAGGGTTATCAGCTTCTTTACCTGATGTCCTGGAATATTTTTTCAACATAAAAGAATGTTAGCATTTTTAGGTTTTCTCAGAAATCCAAGTCAACTGCAAATGTCAGTAATTTTGCTATGGAAAGAGTCTATCAAACTTGCTGTTGAATTTCTTGGGAATAATTCTCTGGATGAATTTTTGCTTTTACAGTGAAATAGTCTTCATTTTGTCAAACCACTATTTCCAGTTGGTGCCAACCTATATTAGGTTTGTTGATTCTATCAGAAATGTCTTTACCTTTCCATTCACAACCTCCTTTGAAGGAATTAACCAATCTAGGGGAGTTGGTTGCTCGATTTTCTCACTGTTTGCAGTCAGTGTGATTCTGAAGTCAGGTAGAAAAAAAAAAAAAGACACAATGAGTGCTTAATTTAACACTATCAACATCAATTATACCTGAGCTCCGTGAGCACCGTTTACCTGGGAAAGCTGAATGCTCAGACTTGATCTTAAACTCTGGTCCCAAGAGGAGAGGCAGTCATCCTGCCAGGGATAATGATGCTCTATATCAGGCAACAAAGTTTTATCTGTATTTTCCTAGTGCTATATTGTACAAATTTAAATATCACTCAGGTTCAGGGAGGTTTTTCCACCATATGGAAACACTTGAAGCTGTGCTCAGATACATAGACTCTCAATATTATGCCTTAGATTTAATTGGCAATTCACACTAGCTTAGTGGCAGTTCTGCATTTAAATCTTGTTGTATCATGCCTGAGAAATGTCTCATGAAAGATTAGATGCATTAAAAAAGAAAAGAAAAATAAAGATGAATAAAAAGAAAAAAAAAGGGAAAAAAAAGGCCTTAAAATTTAACTCTCTGTATGATAAAAATAAAAAAGAATAAAAGAAGTAAATTTGAAACCTATTTATTTTGATGCAAAAATGGGAATGGCTTTGTTTTAAATATTTACAGTCGGACCCTAAACCTTAGGGTCTTTTTTGAAGGTAGTAAACCATTTCAGATGCAACCATCCAGATCTGAGATAAACTTGGTGATAGCTTTTTAGGCTATGAAAGTTGTGTTCTTAAGAAAAGTTTTCTCTTTTTCTGCAAATAGCTTGTAGTCAATTTACATTTCCTCAGCTTGAAACTTACCAGAACATTGTGTCATGCCCATATACTAATTGATTTTGTTATGCTCTGCAACAGAACTTGCCAATAAAACAAAGTGTAAGGTACTGTTACTGCAATAAACTTGGGAAATTCAGAGAGAAATACAATGTGCTTTAAGCTCCTAGTGCCCACACACTCATTGCCTATTAATATTGGGTGAAATTCTAAACAAATGTATTGTCTTGAGGAGTTTGTTCCCCAAGAGTAATGTTGGGCACTGTCTGATACAAAGTGGATGTTTGTCTATCAATGTGTAAAATACAAATATTTCTGCTCCTTTAAGTAGAATACCCCACAAATATTGTGAATTATTTTTCAGCTAGATTTTTTTTTTTTTTATTCACGAAATATTGAGTATCTTGTAGCTTAACTAAATATTTTCCATTTTTCACTGTGTAAGGGAAAACATTCTGGGCAGGGTTAGTAAATTCTGAATGTTCCTGAAGACATATTTCAAAAACCACAGTGCAAAGCATGGTAGAGTGGAAGTGGTAGGAGCAGAGCAAGGTGAAGCAAAACAAAGAGAAACATTGGAAGTTTATTTATAATTGTAAATGGGAAATAAATGAGGAAGGTTGAAAATAGATAAACTATCTTCCCAGCTGCACAGCAAAGTATTGACAGTGCTGTATAGATGCTTTATGTCAAGTATACTTCATTTTCCTCTGTCAAATCTAATCAATCATTTGTCACTATCTGTGATGGTGCATGTCAGAAATTCACACTGAATATAGATAAATTTACTATACAGAAGAATACCACATATCAAAAATGCACCTACCTGACAAGTTTAGCACATCATTGAGGAAGTGTCCTTCAGCTGGAATGAAAGTGACAAATATTAAAAATGCACCAAGACAGAGAAATAAAAATACTTGAATTTGCAGCTAACAAAACATTATCAGAAAAATGTCCTGTGTCATCAGGAGAAGAATTCCACTAATTTCCTGAAGTTGTGAGTCCTGATTTTGCAGAGCCCTAAGTACATCCTCAGAGAAGTTCCTGTGGGTAGTCACGTAGGACTGACAGGAGTTGAATGAATACTTTTATTAGAAGTAAATAAGCATGGTTGTCATAAGGGCCATTTATCCATCACTGTTTTTTGCTATAGGTAGTCCACACAACTGAGGTCTACTCAAGGATAAAGGATAAAGCTATCCAACTTGAAATAGAACTCAAGACCCTTGTGAAGATTTATATAACTCCTCTCAAAAAGTACAAGAGAAATTATACCTAAAATCAGGAATGGCAAGATCAGTTTGCTGAGTGGGAGGCAAGTTTGAGCTTTCCTAGATGAAACAGCTCTAAGAAGAAATGTCTGAAACTTTAATCCTTCAGTTCCTGGAAAAACAGCTCCCTTCTGAGTTTAACCCAGTTCTTTGGGTTAAAACTTATCAGAAACATAGGGGAAAATTGAATTTTTCCACTTGAGGATGAAAAGCCAAGTCAGGGTGGATTCTGATACATAAACAAAGAGAAGGACAGATGTGCCACACGGGGCAGGTTTCCCTCCCCATAGATTCCTGTTGGTGCTGGCAATTGGCATATGGAGGCAATCAGGGATAATTCCCAGGGCAGAGACCAGAGACTGACCCTTCTTGGGGCAGCCTCTCTCTGTCCTAGACCATCCTTCTCTTCCACAGGGGCAGTCACTTTGCCACACACTGTCCATCTGAGAGGCAGAGGCATGACCCAGCCTACTTTTAGAGTTTGGTGAAAGGCAAAACACAGAGGAACTGTGACCATTTTGTTGCTGTACCAGTTGGTAATTAATTGGACAATGGCTTTTTACTGTACCTCTAGGACCTTAGGATCCTCCATGCATCCTCTGAAGACAGGGCCTCTTATGTGTATTACATAAGAATGACTCTACCTTTAATTGAAACAAAAAATATATTTTAGACTAGACATATTTGTCTGTGATGGAAAATAAAACTTTTAACAATGCTTCAAGTGTTGGGTTACAGAAAGGCTATTTGATGGTAAAAAAATCTTTTCCTTTCACTACAAATATGAGAAGCAGTTAAAAAATGAAAGAATTTTTGGGCTTTTATATTCAGACTGAAGAATCAGTTTCAGGATATCTGTAGATATTTTGGTTACTTGTTTTAAATTAGCAATGAAAATAATTAAGTAGATATGATGTGTTTTCTGTCCCTTCTTTTCTTTCTTAGTATCTTTTTTTCCAAACTTAGGTGATGATAAAACTTAATTTCAATTACATTTTTTGTTGATCACTACAACTATCACTGCTATAGCTTACTTTATTTTTAAGATGTGCTCCTTTCAAAAAGATGAGGGAACATAATGGGATTTTAAATGGTAATGTTAAAATCCACATGCTTTCCTTTTTACAAGTGGGTCTTTGTGTTTCCAAACACTTACAAGTGTTAGGAAAAAGTGCACTGAGTTTCCTGAAATGTTTTTAAAATTCCTTGTAGTAGAAAATACTCATGAGTACCTACTGGCTCAGGAAAATAATTAAAAATACATATCGATTGGAATTTAAAACTTGAACAATTTGGTGTAAAAATTCTGCCAAAATTGGGCAAAATGAATCATTGGGAAACACATTGTACGAGAAATATCTGTATTAAAATGTAGCAATTATTCATTAAAAGAAACTGAAAAATGCCAAATACCAATACCATGGTTACCTATCATACTGAGAATAAAGATGTTTTTCTTAAATAGCTCTTTTTATTTATTTATTCTTTTCAGTTCACAAACATAAAAATGCTCAGAAAAATTCTTCCACACCAGAAAATACTTAAATCCATTTTTTTAATATAATTTTAATATAAGAGGTACACCATAATTCAAAAATCAATCATAAATGGTTTTCTTGTGTCTTTTATGTTTTCTTCTTGAAATTGAATTTGTAGTAATTTATCATAAATACTGCAATAATGTGGCATTCTTTTCATTGCAAGTTTAATTCATTCTTACAAGAAAAATTATTAATTGAAAGTCTGGCACAGAAGTGATAGGTTGTTTTGTTGCTTTATTTTGTTGCTTTTTGTTTGTTTTTTGTTTTTTTCCCAAAAGCATATTTTAAGCTGAATTACATAAATTCAGTAAAGATGCACTGCTGTATGTATTGCTCTGCAGTTCAGTATTGTAACACACAATGTTTTAGTTTGGATGTCATGAGGACTGTTATAATGTTCCTCAGCTCGGTTTCAGCTAAAATATGATTTTTATTCCCAGTAAAGAAAACAGGAAGGTTAAAATAGGCTAAATAATCAAGATGAATACATTGTGTAGCAAAGTGCCAAGAGAAAGGAAGGAATTACAGTTTTTTGTGCTTTTGAAAGTTACTAGATTATAGGGACTGGCAAACAGAATGATCATTTGCATAGGTATCTGACATATGATTATGCCTCAGATGATTTATGTAAGGCCTTGACAGGCTGCAGTGATGAGCATGCTAGAAATACGATAGATGGATGAATGGAAGGTACTCAGTGAGGGGAATGTGAATTGGAAAGTCAATATCAATTTGAAAATCAATCAGCAAGAATAAGACTGCTCAGTTTGAGTGCACAAAATATTCAGCTAAGGGCTGTCTGTAAAGGCTAGGTAGGATTCCTGAATACTACAGAAAATATTTCTCCAGCAACATTCAGATGTCTGCACTAAAACCTGTGAGACTCAATTGTTTATAGCTCAGAAAATCACAATATTTTTTATACTAGAACCTTGCCTTGCACTGCCAGGAGCCTGCCCTGTCTATTTAGGATTTAGAGGAGACTCACTTCCCTTTCAGCAACATGATCAGGGCAGGGTGGCTGTAACACCCTGACCTCTGGCTGAGAGCCCCACTGTAAGCCAATCCTTTAGAAAGCTGCTTTGCTGGAGACACTTGGCTGCCCTCATCTCTATGCCACTTTGAAAGTCTTAGCAAGAGTAAAAAAAACAAACATTGTTCCTATTTTAAAAAATCCTAAATATGTAGAGGACTCTCAGAAAACTGCACCTATTTATACAGAAAACATATTTTCTGTATAAGGGCAGTCATTGTCTCAGTGTTTTTGTGCAGCCTGGTACAATAGGGCTACACTGACTAAAGCATTCAAGATTACTTTTGCTAGAATGCATCCAAATACGTTAGAGACTGGGGTTAAAAGCCAAGAAGTCTAAACTTAGGAAATGTCAGAATTAATGCTGATAATACTTAATGCAGGATATACATCATTTGTTCATTGAACACTGTACTATTTCCAACCATCTCAGAGATTTTTTTTATTGCTTGGGAAAGCTCATGCTCAGCATATGAGAAACAGCTCAGGCTCTCATTCCACTCCCTTTGTTTCATGCTTTGTTTACTGCATATGATTTAATCAAGTCCCTGAATACAGAATTATTAATATTCTCATGAGTTTTTCCATGACACTGCTATAGTGTTTGAATATATCAAAGGAATAATTTATTAATCTTCTTATTTTTTTGACATGAAATATAATTATTCATTTCTAATAGACAAGGAGGTCCATGTTTTTTTTTTTTAAAGATTGTTGTAATTTTGAATGCCCAACTGAAGATGGCCTGATTTGTTTCACAACTTATTGCATCACAGCATTATTTACCCAAAGCACAAATTGTAAAAAATTGAATAACAAATATAGGGACATGGTGTTTCTGAAAAATAGATACGAATTTTTTGTGGAGACTAAAAATAATGCAATCATTTGGAAGCTCTAGGTGACTTACACTATGTAAGAACATTCTCATGTAGATGGGGATAAATTAATTTCCTGTAGGCAGTTCTAGCTGTCTAAACCATAAATCATACTTTCTTTTCCTAGAAGTCTTACTTTCTGTTTACATAATAAGCAGTGTAAAGGGAAGAATTCCTATGACAAAATCCTACTCATAGCAATTCTAAAATATCACAGAGAACAGAGAACTGTTAGGCTGTGGAGAAGAAGATGAGAAAATTAAAAAGTACAAATACTCTATTTCCAAGAGGAGCCTCATGAACTCCAGGAAGCAGAAAACAGAATGGTAAAAAGGGAAGTTACAAGCTTACATGGTCCAGTATGTTTGTTGTCATAAATGATAAGTAGACAGAACGGAATGAGAAGCATGCAGAAAGAAGCTGCTTTCACAGACATAAAAGCAGAACCTTCTTCCTCTTGCTGCAAAAACACAAGGAATGCATTCTTCACATTTTTGGCATGGAAAACCTGCCTCTTACCACTCTGTATCTCTGGAACATCCATCTAGCAGTGTTTTTATACAAAAATAGAATCTCCTTCCTAGGAACTCTTTAGTATTAAGCACCTTTACTGCTACAATTATCATTAATTTACTGTCTACACCATATTGCTGACATTCTTTGCATGTTAAAGAGCAGATACACACAGGTCTGTAGAAACTATTGATTGCAGTGTGGAAAATGTACAAAGAGTAACTTGGTGCTCTGTGGATCACAACCTTATTTTATCTTCTGTTCAGAAAGATGGATGCAGCCCCAATCTGAGGAAGAAAATGTATTTGACCACACAGCTCAATTTATAACATTGACTATGAAGCTAACATGGTATCAACAGGGAGGTACTGTTCAGGGTTCCTTACCTCCTTGGTAGGAAGAAAGTCTCATCTGGTGTCCCAGTTTGAAGATGCATTTTCCATCTTTAATTAATCTTCTGTTTGCATTTCAGATTTTTTCTTAAATCAAAATATTCTCAAAACATAAAGGTTTCCAAGTAGAAATACCATACGTCTCTAAATGTCATCTTATTTTCATCTATCCTCCCAGACTCCAAGTTTTGGAGTATGATTTGACTTATTTCAGTATTATACAATTTGGAATGCATGTGTGTGTAACTGTTTCACCAAAGAAACATTACATCAAACAAGGTCACCAAAGTCACCTATATCTTATATATTTTTAGACCAAGTTGTCAAGGTTTATTTTTTTCCATGCTTCAATTTTTTTTACTGTAAGTGCTAAAACTACAAAAGTGGTCTCTTAAAGAGTGCAAAGAGTTTTGATGTAGTTGAGCTATGCTAAACCTGTAAGCACAGGTAACCAACCCATATGCCATAACAGGATTTTGCCTCTTTTGGTGTGTCTCCCTTTCTCTTAAAAGGTCTAAAATAATATAATACTACTACTATGCTGGATATTCTTCAAAGCTGCCTTGGGGCATCAACTTTTATGGGAGTTGGTTTAGAAAATCCTTAAACATTTTTGGAACATCTAAACCATTTTTTTACCCTTACTATGTTCGAATATTTATTATTGCAGTAAGGCATTAAGGTTCTGCTCTCCTAAATTTGTAAAGCATCTAACTCAAGCAGTCATGCTCACTAGCTGATAGTACTAAAATTCCCATGTCAAATAATAGACAAAACCCAGAATGTGGGCCAAATGTTAGCTTCCTGCCTCTAGGTTATATTTCCCAGACCATCAAAAGGCAATCTTTATAATGCAGCCCCTGAAAGACATTTTAACAGCTATAATGACGACGATGCTTTCTTTAATTAATACATGTGCATAATCTCAAAAATGGCTTAGTTGTTGCTTTCATTAGTCTAATTTTTTCTGGTCCTAGTGAACACTGCCTATGTAATTTTCCAATTAAAATTACAATTCTGTGACTGTAATTGAAGCTTTATCTACTGATCCATCAATTCAGGACAGAAAATGATCTGAATGTAACAACTTGATTACATTTTCCTAAATAGCCATCAAAGGTTATAGGTTCTATTCTAAATATATTTGCACAAAACTAAGTAAAATGGATTTCTTTTTTACTTAAACAAAATGTAAACCAATTACTCACACAATACCTCTCAAAAACTAAACCAATTTCCATCACTAGAATCAGTCTCTCAAAGAGAGGACAGTCCATGTCAATTTTTTTTCTCAGTTGGTAATACTGCTTAGTTTTCCAAACTCATAAATTTTATTCATAAATCCAGCTAGGGTCACTTTTTACTATTTTCCGTATTATTTTCCTCCTCCAATTTGCTGAAACTTGTAAAAATTCAAGAATTAATTTTTTTTTTTTTTTTTTTTTGCAAAACTGGGAGCTGTTGAGCCCTTGCACTTATGCCTTTATCATTTGGTGCACTATGTAGCAGAGAAGCAAGAGTGCAAATACCTCATTGGGGCCTGCCTCATGTTATAAAGCTGAAATAAAGTTTTGGTTGCTTGAGATTGCCAGTCCAAAATAACTTTGTCTATTTATTTATTTATTTATTTATTTATTATTTTACACACAAACTTACAAAAGCAGAAAAATATCTTTCCCTCAAATTGTGTTTTGGTGGTTTACACTCGAAATAACACCTAAAGTGATCTTGGGATCTGTATTCCAGAGGAAAGAAGAGTTTACACTATTAGTAGTACTACTGTTTTGATATGATCACCATTCAGCATTCAAGATCTTCTGTCAGATACTATAAACAGATTATTTTTAAAAGAGTATGAGAAGTATGAGAGGAATTGTCTTTAAGGAAGTAAAAGATGATAGACTGTGAGAGGAATATGAGTGAATTATATGAATATAGGGAGTTTTTGGAAAGGATGAGTTGGGACCCAAAAAAGTATAGTTCCATAATCATGAAAAACGATGTTTTGCAAAAGTTCATTAGCAAAACAAGGCAAAACAGGTGACAGAAATAGAAATTCTATCTGTCTGCCTGTCTATCTATCTATCTATCTACCTATCTATCTATCTATCTATCTATCTATCTATCTATCTATCTATCTATCTATCTAATCTACCATGAAAGATAGATAGATAGATAGATAGATAGATAGATAGATAGATAGATAGATAGATCTTTCAAAGATAGTACACGTACCTAAATATGATTTTATCTCTACATATATTTATGATATGGATGAGATACATAGATGAGAACAGAAAATAGTCAGCAAAATAATAATTGGAAAGGATGAAATTTTGTAAACTGATAAGGAAATGTAAGGATACTAAAATAATTCTTTGACTGAGATAACCATCTTAAAGCAATATTCATTGCAAGCTAGGCATGACAAAATCATTACTAGGAGTTATTCAATAACTGGAAAAAGAGAATATATTCATATAAGTACTCCTACTTAGTATATTAACCAAGAAAATGAAAGATGAATAATGAAGAATAAACTAGCTCTGTAGTGATAGCAAAATGTTAGAGAGTGTCAATAATTAATTCACAAAGAGCCAAGTGAGGAAAGGGGGTGAGGTTCTTGTCCCAAATGGAACACTGAACAAGATGCTGCTGAAAAACTGAGACTTCTTGTTGTTTACAGAGATCATTTCAGAGTAACTTAAAACTGCTGTCCTACTCCAGTCAAGTTAAATTCTCATCTTTGTGGCAGCAACAGAGCTTGGCTCCTGCTGAGAGGACCTGATGCCTTTATCTTGTCTCCCTGTGAGATAGTGACTTCATTTCTCAGAAAAAAAAAAAAAAAGAAAAGAAGAAGAGTATATTTTACATTTTAGGATATAAAAATGATGGAAAATCACAGCACTTCATGCTGCTAAACTTCAAGCATCATCTACCATGAATAAATATATTCAATTAAGATAATATTCAAGAGTCCTTAAAAATTGGCTGAGGAAATGTCTGCTTCTCTTGTGTTCATTTTAATAAATCTCCAAACAGGAAAATTCCAGCAGCTTGAAGAATTGTTAATCTGCCATAGTCAGTATCTGGTAAGCCTTATATCAGTCCTAAGCAACAGTGGAAATGATGGTGTAAAATTCACTGATAAGAAATTCAGTGATAGGAATACAATTAATGCTAGCCAAAATAATTTTACATAACTCACATCGAGTCAAATAAACCTCATTCTAGTGTTTGATGAATAAAAAATTTGTCTAGAAAAATTAAAAGTCCAAATCTTTTATACTGTGACCATGATAGGCATAGGACACAGTGTGACCCAGAACTCTGATTAACACTGTGCAGTATGAACAGAACACATCAGAAAATCCAATGGATGGATCTGAAAAGACTATGTGTCAATGGAGAACAAGCACTGTGTTTTCCAGTGGAACTCCAGAAATATTAGGCCATGTGACATCCAACCCTTATGCAGCAGATCTAGAAATGGTTCAGAGAAAAACAGAAATCATGGATAAAACTGATGGATGTTGAAAAGATTGGAGCAATTAGTAAAAAAGTTGAAGATGCAGAAATAAGGTCAATGCATGATTTCTGAGTAAAATGGGACCATTTACACAAAGCCAGATTCAACTGAATCAAATAAGTCAAATGTCTTGTAGCAAGTGGTGCAGGAAATTTATACAGAAGACAGAGATTCCAGAGAGATTCCAGAGAGAAAATAGGAGTCATAGTGGACAAACGACCTAATGTCTCTTGTCAGAGATGCTGTGGCAAAAAGACTAATAGGAAGAGCACAAGTAAGACATTGACATTTTTCTTGTAAGAGAGGTTATAATATTGGAATGCCATTCACAATTCCTTTGTTCCCACTTCTTGAGATAATGCTGCAAAACTGAACCATTTGCACAGAATTCAGCAAAGTGCCACAAAAAATAACACTGCAAATGGTGCAATTCTTCAAGCTTTTGCAAAAAGGGATTCAGTGCTTGCAAGAAGAAGATGATGGAGATGTCAACTGATTACAGTGTACCTGTATTTCTGTGGGAAAAAAATAGCAGGGATTATCAGGTTCTTTAACAGGTGAAGTTATTTGCTTTTCCTATACCCACAGTTAGTACCTAGAAGCTGAAGCCAGCCATTCAAATAGGAAACAAGGCAAAATATCTAATAGCTGTTGTTGGAATCATAGTTATTCTAATTAGGAATTGTCTTACTATAGATAACATCTGTCTTGGTTCAGTTCCTTCTATTTCCTTTTCTTTTCTTCCTCAGAGTTTGCTTGAAATGTTCTGTCTGGGCAGATATTAATGTTGTTCCTTATTGAACTAATACAAACCAAAGTTATTACCTAAAAAGACAAATACAAATAATCTTTAAAGTAAACTTCTGTAACTCACGTAAATGCTGGAGATGATGGTGACAAATTTAAAATCAACAAGCAGTTTTTAAACATCAACAGAGATATCAACATGTGAATTCTCAACAGAATTAATCAAGCAGATAAATGCTTGCTGGATGTTTTGATACTGTAAGTAGGTGAAAATATAAGTTTTTATTAATTCCTGTTGAAAAGGTAATAAAATACTGTATTTCTATACTACTATGACTTGCTTTAAAACTCCTTGAGGAAATTCCCAGAATTTTCTTTCTAAGAAGTAGCAACTACATGGATGGATCATCGTGATATCCTGTGAATGTTTTAATTTCAGGTTACAAATCTGTACTGAGATATTGACTGTGACTTCATACATAGTTCAGTAGAAATGACTCCTCAAAAAACATCATCATATGCCTCAGCATATCAAGTTTTTTTCAATCAGACAGGTAGTCCTTCCTTTATTCATGTGTTTGCTAGTAAAACTACAGAAACCTGTCCCAGTTTTGGAGACATTATCACAGTTACAAGGTATGCTGAGTTGGAAAGACCCATCAGGATCATTGAGTCCAACTCCTGTCCCTGCACAGGACACCAAACAGTCACACCATGTGCCTAAGAGCATTGTGCAAATGCTCCTTGACCTCTCAAAGGCATGGTGCTGTGACCACTTCCCTGGGGAGCCTGCTCCAGTGCCCAACCACACTCTGGATGAAAAACTTTTTCCTGATACTCAGCCTAAACCTCCCCAGACTCAGCTGTTGCCTCGAATCCTGTCACTGGTCACAAGAGTGAAGAGATCAGTACCTGCCTCTCTTTTTTTCCTCACAAGGAAGTTGTAGACTGCAATGAGGTTTCCCCCTTGTGTGTCTTTCCTATGTGTTATTAAATACTAGAAACTATTCCATGTTCCAGTAAGCCTTTTCTATGTGACTTTGGTTTGGGCTTTTTTGAAGGCTGTGACATACATGATTTTTCACAACTTCAGAATAGGATGTACCTTGAAACCATCAGAATTAACACATCTTCCTGTGTTATTTTCATCTTCCTGTGTTATTTTCATTACAAATTGCATTTGAAAACCATTCTGAAAAATTTTCAGAACAAAAAATTATCACTGTATGCCCATTAAGAATTATTTGCCTGTAAGGATGGTGTTTTATGGGGTTTTTTTTTTGTTGTTTTGTTTTTCCACTGTGCATGCTGCTGAATCCATTCTTCCTAGAAAATATATGCTGGCTCTTTCCCACTTAGGGTCTGTTATCCTACATTTTTTTGGCGTGTGTTTGACATGACAAGCAGCAACTGAATGAAGCATAATTATAAAGGATTCTATGCCTGTTGTTTAAAATAGAATTATTTGCATGACAATGTATTCCTGGAGAAGTAGAAACCAAGAATGAGGGCAAGCCTGAGCTTAAACAGGCTGCTGCTTGGTGTCTGCTTTAGGATGACCTGAATCACTCTTCGTGTTCTGACACACATAAAGATCAGAGGCACCATTCAATTGACAACAATATTTGATATGGGGATGAGAGGGATAAGACAGGATTTAGGAAAGTTTCAGAGCTCAGTGGTTGTGAGATTTGGATGCTTATTGGGATAACAGGGACTGCTTCTTTTGGCACTAGATGACAATGCCTAAGCAACTGAGCTGAGCTCTAGAGTGGTGTTAATTCTATTAACTAAAGGTCAACTATTTACTGCACATGTGTATCCTTACCAAAAGATGCCTATGTTTAGGATTCTTAATTTGGAAATTAATACTAATTCAAGTCACTATTTCCCTGAACTACCAGTCTGCTTAGATTAAATGTGTAAAGGTGAAATGTTTTTGATACATACTAATCTCTTAATTGAGCCCCAAAATGTTCTCTGCATGGTGTCAGGGATTGGAAAGTAGACAGAAGACTGGCTGTCTGAGCTTTATCTGTGGGTGAAGTCTTATCCAGGTCTTGAAGCTCTGAGACTGAACTCCTGATGAAAAAGGAAACCTCCTGGAGTAAGGCTGTCTACTTGTGTCAAGGCCCTAATGACCATTCACAGGTGAATATTTTGGAATGAAAATCCCTCTCTGTTTGGAGAGAGTCATATCTGATGCACCTTGGTTTTAGCATTCCTTCCAAACAAATAGTAAGTCTTTGCTTCTATAGCTGTACTAGAATGTGTTTGTGAAATTCTTGCACCAAAAAAAACAAAACAAAACAAAAAACCCAGAAATTTCCAACCTGCCCCAAAAGTCCCCCCAAAATACTTCACTCCATTTTGTTCTGAGAAATAACTTTTCTTTTTTTTTTTTTTTTTTTTTTTTTTTTTTTTTTTTTTTTTTTTAATATCTGGAAGAAATCAATGTAAACCAAGTTTAAGGGATAAAGGGATAACTTCTGGTCCAAAATTAATACTTTTAGTTTGGCAAAACAGCAGGAGAAAACAGTTTTACAGTGATAGGCTTTACAGAAAAATAACTATATTGTCCTCAGTACATATATGTACTGCACAGAAAGAGTGAAATAAATCAACAGCTATTGGGAAATTGAATGGAAAAGCAAATTTCATTTTTATAAATCTGTTTAAGTCGAAAGGTACTATGGAAAGAGAAACAGAATCAATTGTGTCACACAATTCTCTATTTCATGTTTCTTCTTGAAATATCAACTCCTGGAGTTCTGAATTTGTGAAAACGGCTTCTACCTTTAGCCCAGCATCATATCCATTACAAAAATAGAAGTGTTGTCAGAGCTGCCCACTAACTAAACAGTTATTATTAAAGGGAATGGTTTGGAAATCCTTTTAGCAGTTGTAACACTGCAATTGCTAAAAAACCCAAGATTATAAAACATTGGAATTGCTCAAGACTCAGACCTAAAATGGGAGACACATGAGGCACCCAGATATTGCAGAAATTGTGCTTGAAACTTGCAATACTGTGCTTTTAACCGTGTCTTCTGTAGAGTTAATAATTCTAGATAAATTAATTAGGTGTATAACAGAGCAATTAGCAGAAATCTAGTTGAAAATCATGGGTATTTTCATTGCACTATGCTGAGAAAATGTAAGCACATATTTAAAAGAAATTTTTTAATATATTCCAGTTTTTTTTAAAGGCAAATTTCAGAATAATTAGGCATTCTTGATGGACACTTTTATGAACACTTCATGTATTAAACATTTTAGAGTGTTTAGAGCTTCTTTTTTTGAAGTTTTGTCCTTCTAGAAGAGAACCAAGTCTCACAGAATAAAACGGATTTTAAAGTGAGATATAAGAATGTGACACTGTAAGTTTAAATAGTAGTGAAGACAGCATAACAATTTTAGATAATTCTGCTTTGCTCAATATTCCCTGGAAATAAATGTAAACTTTGCTTTCTTTTTCTTTTTTTTTTTTTTTTTCAGCAAGGTCATAATGAACAGAATCAAACATGTTTTACAGCATTAAAAATAGAAAAGGCAGAAGAAGCTTTGAGCATTATGTCTAGAGTAGAGAGAAGCAAAGGATGCAACATATTAATTTTTCAGAAAACATATTTCTACTGTAACTATCTACCACAACATGTGCACAAAATGATTTGGGGTGTCAGCCAGATCTGTGGAAGTAGCACTTCTGAGGAATCATTAGTCAGGACAGCTGTATTTTTATTAAAATGATAGCATGAACACATCTGTGAAAAATATAAAATAAAGTTAATATGTAGGAAGCTCTAAATAAAAACCAACCCTACCTAATGTCTAGTTTCTAGTAATTTAAGAATACCAGCATAAGAAACAGATGGCAAAATAGCTCAATATCCTTTGGAAAATCTTCTGTTACCATTAAAATCTACACCTGCTGAAATGTGTGATCTTACTTTAAATGTAGAAAAGCATCAATAGGAATATACAGCAGTGTGGTTATATCTCTTAATTGGTATACCCCAGTGGAAACAAACATGCTAATTAAGTGATCATCTTGATTATAAGAGCCTGATAGGAATACACAGTGCGGGGAGATACTAGTTTCTATTTCAGTAGTGGCTTTAAAAATAATCATGGATGATTGAAATATTTATATTATATAAGTGTGACTCACTATAGGACTCAGAATGAGCATGAAGGGAAAAGAATTGAAATGGAGATATTTGTGACACAGAGCAAAGTTACAACTTCAATCTCCTCTATGGAGTATTGTGGACAATACAAAATCATCACTTTGTTTTGACTAGGTTTGTAATTTTTCTACTCATTAGAAATTGAAATTAATTGCATTCAATAATTGCCTTCTGAACTAATTTCATTTAAGGCTTTACTTTAATCCGTGTGCCAATCTAGAAACTTATTTTAAAGGTCTTTTTCAAATCAGCTACTGCAACATTAATCTGAAATTCTTGATTCAAATTCTTCTAGTTCTCCTTTAGAGATTTACAATAACATTCAAACAAATTTGCCTCCATACTCAAATAACCTCCAGTTCCACTTTCAGTTTAAGCTGGCTTAAAGTAGCTGCTGGGTACAGCCAAACAAGAGAGGCACCAGAGCTTCCAGAGCTCTGGTCATTAAACAGAGCAGATTCAGGTAAAAAAATAGATGTTTGGATCCTTGAAACTTTCTGGTCTATTTTTTACTCCAAAGAAAGAGAAGTAAAAAGAAATAAAATTCAATTGGAAGTAGGCAATATGGATAGAAACCAAAATACTCCATTGTCTTCTGAAAGAAAGTATTTTTTTTGTGGAAATATAGACTATTTCCTCAAATCCAACAAGAACTAAAAAGAACAAATGTTTCCCTTGACTGAAATGCATGCTTTTATTTGAACCATATGATTGAGGAGAAACAAGATCAGCATTTATTTGATCTTACAATGGCATGTATTGAGTAGATGGCAAAAGACTACAAGAAATTACAAATGCTGTCAAAGTACCATATATCATATGGAATAAGGACTGAGCATTACTTCACATGCTGGGTTAGGAACTGCATCTGGTGGTATGCTTGTTCCTAGAAGAAATAGGAATAAGACTCAAACACAGTATAAAGTTACTGCTAAATTTTAAATCTAATCTATTAAATCCAGTATTTTGTAGGAAGTTGAACATATTATCACAAATTCACTCTTAAACTTACATAGAATCCAGAGAAAGAGGAAGTTTCTGCAATATTGTTAACAATAGTAATCACCTGGTATTAAAAAAATTCCAGCATCTAGCTCAACACAACATTTCTGGTAACAGTTTTATTCCTTATTGCATGTAGAAGAAAATAAGAACATGACTGCTTAGCCTTTCCTCTGTTATGGGTCAACCAATAATAGAGTAATTGTATTTATATCCAAAATCTCAAAAACCATTTAGCACTTAGTGTTGTGGTCATGAGCAATAGAATTGCTCATTAGCTGGCAAAAAAAGCCCTCACTCCTTTGTTTCAAGTAGAATTAATAGAATAAAGCTCTAAGAATCCTCCCACTTTTCTTTGTCAGGTCCTTTCTCATCTCTCTCCAGCTGATCCTTGGGCTTTAAATCTATGTGCCTCCACTCTCTGGAAGCTGCTTCTTCAAGACTTCAGGAATAGTTTACTATAAAATGAGATCTGAGTCTTTATACTTCCATTTAATTCACCAGGTATTTCTGTATAAGTTAAGGGTTGTGGAAGAAGGTCAAAATAAAAATATGATTTTACAGTTTGCATATCAGGATATTGGCATATAGAATATAAGATACAGTACAAAAGAAACTGAAGAGAAATGGCATTATTCTCTACTTGGGTAAAAGGATAAAAGATCTCTGTGCACAAAATAGTTGTTGAATTGCCAGAATTAAAGACACACAGTAAGAAAAGCGCCGAACCAAACTATCCTCCTTGCTACTTTTATTTTGTTATTGTATACAATACCTGAAGAAGTCCATAGCAACTCAGGTTCATTTTCTGAACTTCAGGTGTGGCTCTTCCTGTCAGTTTTTTTCATGTTTTACTTGAAAAGTATTCAGAACACCAAGTGATCAGATTCCCTCAGTCCTTCTTAATGTGTTTTGTGAATCTTTGACCTTACAGCATATATAGGTATTAATCAATTAATTAACTAATTAATGTGCATTTGTCTCCCTCTAAAGTACACACATATGTATGTGTATATTCATTTGAATAAATAGTAAGCTGAAGCTCTCATAAGTTAATGAATAACACCTACAGTTTAGGAGTACTGAATCAGACAGTGCAGGGAAGAAAATGCAAGTGCATCTGTGCTAATTCCTTGTGCATTTCATTGCACTCTGCTGCAATGTAGAATGCCTGACTCGTTCAGCACCCCTAAAAGGCAGCACCACAAAGAGACCACTCCAGGCCTTTGATATACATGTGGGTAGCAGGACAGCAGAACACTTGCTGTAATAAGAAAACCAATTGAAGGGGACCCTTGTACAACTGAGTGATGGCACTGGAATTTTCAGTGTTCAGAAGTAATTAGAAAAGAGCTGTGAAGGAAAATCAATTGTTCCTGGTCATCAGTGGCTTGTTTTCCAGAACTAGAATAAAGAATGCAATATCTTTGAAAAGAGCAAGTAATTGTTTCTTCTTTGTTAACTATTTTAACATTTCTCCTCTTATTTGTGCTAGCGATTTTTAGGTGCCTCAGGTCTGTTTTAAAAGTTCTTTAATTCTCCTAATTATATTGCAACACTGTCTTGTCATAAAAATATCTTTTACAGAGTTCTTTAAGGTGATGACTCGTGATTTATGAAGAGTTGAAAAAGGCTTATGAATTACTCTTTGATGGTTTCATAACAGAAGACTTGCTAAATGAAAAAAGCTGAAGCCCATCAATGAAATTGCAGACTTTTTAATATTAATAAGTATTTGACCCATGAGAGGTCTGAAGTCTTCAGATTCTTTGTCCTGGTCTTTGAAGTGCTTTTGAGATACACCTGTATTCTACTATAATCATTTTCTTTTTGTTGATATTACCATGAAATGAGGAGGAGTTGAAGAGTATTGTGTCTGTCACACAGTGCAACTAACAGACTAGGAAAGGAAGTACCTTTGAAATCCGAATCATGAGATCAAATTTTAATTCTGGCAGGAAAATATGAATTTTAAGCTATTATCATTTGTATTATGCCAGCATTGTTAATATTGATTTAGCCTTACACAGTGACAGAAATTGAAATGCCAGGAGTGATAGCTATGCTGAACTGTTTTGAGCATGTAAAATGGTCCAGTATTTGATTAAATCACCCTTGATTCATTTGTTTGTCTTGTGCTGCACTGTAAATTTAATCTCTCATTACATGATTTGGATCCTAATTTACACATTATTTGAAGTAGGAAAGCAAAGCACATGTATTTGCAGCAATATTCCTTGTGACCTCTTGTTAGTGTGAGGGAATGTTCCCTGAGAGTGAGAAATGCTCATGTGAGTGTCTGTTGCAGGAACCTATACAGCTACTCAGGGAAAAAAACAACCCTGCTCCCATTGTGTGCTTGCACAGTGCTTAGCCAGAGAGGCCCTGATCAATAATTTGAATCCTGAGGAATTACTGCCATGCAGCTGACTATGGAGACAACCCTGCTAACAGCTCTTGGGAGCTGTTCAGGAGCAATTCTGTGCCTGCTGCACTGTGCTGCTGCCGAAGAGGCTCCTGCTCTGGCAGAGGTGGCAGCTTTCAATGCTGACATCCACCTGCACGCTGTAAAACTGTGCTTGCCTCTGGAGAGGAAGCCAAGGCACAGACTCCTGCAGCAGGAGTGTATTAATCACACTCTTAACCCTTCCTCCTCAGCCCTCAGGGCTGGTGTGACTTCAGCCCCTAAGCCAGATGCCAGGGTTGCAGACCTGGACCAATGTTCTGCTGCCACTCTTAAATTATCTTGGTCGTTAAATGGGTGTAAAGAAAATTCTGCTAAACACAGACACTCTAAAGAAGATCTTTAACTGAAAATGTGTTAAAAACACCTTGCAGAATAATAATAAGGAGCTTCAGCTCCCATGTTTCTTCACAAAGGCAGACATCACAACTTCCAAATGAGCCTGGCAGAAAATTTCCTATTCACAGCTTTGGGCTTCATATAGGAAATAATATTGCAACAATGTTCATTTAAATAGAATATATTCCTCCAAAATTCCAGACAAAACCATAAAGTATTTTCATAGTATTAGTAAGGAGAGATACACTGCCATCTGTTAAGCTTCTACCTAGGAGTTTTGAGAGACTATCTTTCCTTGGCAGGATTCACAAAAATCAATGAAATAAATCTGGAGCCCAGTCTATTAATTTACCCAGAATAGTGGTATCAGCTTTAGAGAGCACGTTAAACACTGGCAGTGGAGTTACTTTTTGGATAAAACTCTAAATGTCGACTCTTCTATTTACAGCTATTTTACATTGCTGGCCATTCTGTAACTGTGATGAGGTTCCTCCTAATTTACACCAACATAAATGAAATTAAAATAAAGGTCAAATATTTTCACAGAATGAGTAACTTATTTCTCTGTGACAGCTTCTTTGTCTGGCCAAGAATAGAGAGAATAAAGGTTGCACCATCTGGCAGATCAGAACATCTCTTTAAGGTGTTCTCCTCTGCTCCTGTTTCATGAAAACAAGCAAGCAAATAAATTAAAATAATAAAGTAGTGCCATCACAACTGGCAGTCTTGATGAGGAAGTCTCTATAAAGGGGTTAAACAGCAAGGCTGAGGGCTGAAGCACACAGCAAAAGCTATTTTACCTTCTAGGCAGCTTCTGAAATTGAGTATTGGTTTTGAGGAAGCAGTGTGGCAGGGAAGGTGATAGAGCTGCCCACAGTTCTGCCTCTATGACCAACAAATTTTCATAAACATTGAATTTCCAATGAATTTTTTTCAAATGGGAAACTGAGCAGAAAAAATATTGCAAATTATTGAAAAGAGTTATTTGAAATTCTCATATGACATTAATTAATTGTTTACCTGATTGGAAAACTATGGACTAGTATGAAGTTCATCAGCCCAGAAACAGCATAATTTGTGAGATTGGTGGCTTTGGAAGTGGGAATAGGTGATGAGCAGTTACAGAAAGTGTATCTCATCTGCAGAATTTGAAAGAGAATTTATTAACACATTTTTTTGCAAAGAAAAAAATCCTGTAGAATAAACTTGCAGGAGAAGAAACGAAGAAGGAATAAACACTGTCCTAGTGGCTTGTAGTGAGAGGAAGGGAAAGAGATCAAGCAGATAAGATATGGGATGAAGCATTTAGAATTGCAAGAGCAGAAAAGGGAGGATCTAGAAAACAACAGAAAAAGATTACTTGGATGCATGAAAGTTTGGATTAGTTAAATACAAGGAAGGTTACTGAGCCAAACAAAGATTTTAAATGAAATACAGGATTTTCCTCCATACATTCCACTGCTTTACTTCTAACATTAGCACAACTAATGTATCTAACTAAAAAGACATGCTGCTGTTTGTTTGTCATACAATTAGTAGTGCCGGAGGAGGGATGCTAATGGCTGAGCAATAAAATTTGAAAAATAATAACATTCCAGGACAGAGACCCAGCCCCAGATTTCTCCAGATTCACCCATGCTAACTTTTCCTTCTTGCTGTGTGTTTTTGACCTCTGAGGCTTTTGCAGTGACAGCATTAAGATTCCAGAAGGCACGGGGGGGGCATTGAAATTCCCTGCAAGCTTTGGATCTCTCTCCATTGATCGGTGTGCCAGTCCATGATGCAGTCATGCACAGATGTTACACAACAGCAGCAGCAGGTTGCAGAGCTCTAAAAATATTTGGATTTAATTGAAAAAAAAAAGGTAAATGTTTTAAACCCTTTGTTTAATGCCCCAGCTTCCTCTCTGGCATAAAATAGTGGCTGTTGTAGTGAGAAAGTGGCTTATTCTTTTTGGAGACTACAATTGATTCACACAGAATTTGAAAGGGGAAAAAAAAGGAACAGAAAACATGGCATCTGAAAAATAGTGTAGACAGAAGAAGAAAGAGGAAAGCAGACACTTGAGAAATTTTTCAAGCATGATTCTTTGTCTTCTTGAACTCTGATTTAAAGGTTGCTTAGCAACAGTGGCAGTAACAGCTGGGACACCCTTGATCTTGTTGTGTAAACTATTAAAAATAGGTGATGGAAAGTAGCACCATGGAAACAATGACAATTCTGAAGCAGGTGTCTGCAATGCTGCTTTTCAGCTTAATGTCAGAGGTGTAAATTACAAAATTTATTTCTCCCTTTAATCTGAATTTTTAGAAAGAAAGAAATCCTTACATTCCCAAAATTAAGTAAGAATGAAGATTACATTATCCCATTCTGTGGCACTGACTCCTGATTATTGCTTTATATGCTCTCTTGCCAGAACCTTTAAAGGATCTTCATTTCCAGAGACTGAGGTAATTTCACCCCAGTGAATTACTGGAGCAGTCCTTCAGCAAGGGTCATAACTGGTATTTACAGTATTAACCTCAGCTACGAAAGGATCATAACCCTGATTTCAGTCGGACAGTTAAGCTATAGCCTCACCCAGAATTACTATTATTAAAATCATAATCTGAAAATGCTTACCTTATATGGGGCTAATAATCATAGCTAGGATTAATAAACATAGACATTGGAATCAGCAACTCTCATTCTGAAAACATTTAGGAACCCAGGGTCAAGTTTTTCTTAATGTGACTAGTAAATCTGTGGCATGCAAAAGAGGACCAATTCTCAGAAAGAGGCATTGTCTGCCCTTTGAAACAGCCTCCTTTTAGGGCTCTTTAATTCAATATCCATGTTAAAGCAGGCAAACTTGCTTTAAAAATATGGGACAGTATATTTTATGAGGCTAAGGATATTGAGTGTGAAAAAAACACTCTGCATTATTAGTGAGATTTTTATGCACTGTTAAGCTAAAATATTAGAAAAGAGAAAAAATATTCCAAACCCAAGGGATTGCTGTATTTTACATTTTCTTTATTTTTTATGCATTTGGAATGAGAGATAAATAGAGCCGAATACTCAAAAAGGCTTAGGGGTCTATGTCATTTTGACATCTTTGTTCTTATTCCATCATGGGTCTTCCTGCATTCTGATTTACTAAAAATCACCAAATGCACAATTGAAACAAAGGACTATATGGAAAAAAAGCATAATGAATTGTTCAATAAAATCAGCTATGAATCTAAATGACAACTACTTAGGGTTATTCTGACCAACCTAAACATCTCCAACTCATTACTGCAATATCTTTAAAGAATTCAGCTTAATTTTTTAATGCTTCTTATGAAATAAAAAATTATTCTTTCCTATGAGCATCTTTCCTGCTGCTGACATTGGTAGTTTGCTAAAGCAGCATCTTCTATCAGTCTTGCTTTTGCTTATCTTGGAAGAGAGACATTAGGTACTAGAATGAATAATTTTGATATTATGTTGTAGTGCACTATACTATTTTTAGAAGATATCCTACACTGAAGCAGGACAGAGCTGACATGCAATGTCATTGCTTCCTGAGGAATTAACTTCTTTTGCAGCCTGGATGTAAAGGAAATAGTGGGTATAAACCTTACAATTTTTGTTTTACAGCAAATTTCACAGAAACCTTTACTGCTATCTTGCTTGGATTGGCATTTTTACAGTACCATAGAATGCTGTGGTTTGGAGGTGAGTTTAGAGATTATACAGTTCCAACCCTCCTGTCATGGGCAGGGATGACACCACTGGATCAGGTTGTTCTGGATAGCATGAAAGTTACAGACTGTTTCTTGTAATCTACTTTAGTCTTACATACTTTCATATATTGCTAGGCAGGACAATTACAGGCACAGGCACATTCAAACAGTCAAACTGACACTGGGCTGCATTTGAAAGAACATAGGAGTATTAAACCTTTGTGCTCAGCACCCATTTCTTCAAAGACTCTTCTGTAGTGTGCAAGAATGATGTACTATCCAAGCAGATAGACTTGTCTTCCTGACCTCCATGAATTAAACTAAGTGCCAGAACTGACTTCACGGAAGTCTGTTCTTTCCAATAGTTTCATAGGAGCTATTCTACAATAATCTAGTAATATTAAATTATTTATTTTGCTCGAATTATTTTGTGAAATAATGTATTTGATTTCATTTGTCCTGCCCTGTATGAAAAGCAATTTAGATGAAGGGAGAGTTGTACAAAAATGTAGAATTTATTTTCAGTATTCTGTCATTTAGATCTAATTGGTAGCAAGCAATTCACAAAGAAAGCTTCTTTAACAAGTTTGATTGAGGAATTTAAGTAATGGGACTTATTTTAATTTGTGGCATATCCAAAGGTTGGGATGACATCTACAGTATTGGGCAGTAAAAAAGAGAATTTTAATTTTTAACCTGAGTTTTACTCTAATCTATAAAATCATCTGAAGTCACTGGAACCACCTAAGGAATAAAATAGCATAATTGGCTATAATACTGTTGCATATTAAGAAAACTTTTCAAGACCTATATCTGGTACTGAGAAAGTGTAATGGAAATTATTAAACATTCCTTTAAGTATTTAGTAAAACTTATGACAAATGAGACTAATCTATGTCTTCAAGCATCTATTACAAAAAATCCTTCCTTAAGTTATGCCAAAAAATATGCAAGTTTAAAGAATTTATCATAGAATATCAAGGTGTTACAAGCTGCCTTTACTACTTGTTAATGTCCTAAGTTTTTTGACATTTCTGAATTTCTGTATGCATAGAAATATTTTACTCTAACAGCCAGAGCCATTAGAGTAGGATATCATAGCCAAAGAACTCCATTTTACAGGATGATTATTAATTAGTAAAATATTTTAATACTCCACCATTAGCATACCAAAGCACTAGAAATTTCTAAATATGAAGGAGTGAGTCTCCAGGTTATGTGTTTTAAAGGAAAGTTTTCAACTGAAATCTTCTCATAAGTATGTCCTCTTAATTGGAGGAATTTGAGGGATAAATCCAAGGGAGAGATAATTTCAGTGTTTCTATTATTAGTTAAATGTTTCTTTAGATTCTTTTGAACTATTTACCAATGATGTGTTTTTCTGGGAATTCATACTTTAGACAGATAATTTTCCATAGCTTTTTATGTGCCTCTAAAATCCTGTTTTCTTCCTTTTTCCTTATTTCCCACTCACATAAAAAGCCCATGTGTTAGGAGCCAAAAATTTTCTGGATTCAGTACAAGATTACTAATGAAATCTGGGAACTTAGGGCCATCATGGATCTACTGTGGTCTCTACCAATCTCTTCTAAGCACAAGGTATACCTGACTTCTAGAAACATATTAAATAGATCTACCACAACAACATACTTCATTGAACAAGGTTTTCTTTATTTGAAGGAGCTCAGTAGAACAACTAAAGCTACAGAGGTCCATCATGTTGCTCAATGTACTGCTGTGATGGTCTGTGTATTGAGTAGGGGGAAAATAAGAGCAGTGAAATCCAAGGCTACCTGTTGGGGCCGAAACATCCTCTAATTGATCACATTGCCCAGCAGAAGAGCTGCCTGGAGGCTTTTCATGTGAGACTAGAAACTTTAGCTCAGCTATTCTCTTCTGTGTTTGTACAACAGGAAGGATTATGTCCTTCATTTAACAAGGGGAATGCCCTGAAGCTGCCCTCTGAAGATGAAATAAAACCAAAATAGTCACAGTATACATGGTATTAAAAATCTTCCCATATGACTCCCCCACTTTGACAGTGTTCATCATCTTTTTGCCTGTCTTGTACTGCTAAAATTGATCACTAAGGTGGAACTGAATGGGAGTGAGGAGTCTTAGAAGGGACATCAGTCATCTTGTCATCCAGAAAATCCCATATCTTCACCTTATCCCACTGAGCAGTGTGGGAAGCAGTGAGGCAGGGGCTTCTCTGGATGCTGGAGCATTAGAGAAGGTTGCAGGGTTGACTTATCCTTGAATCTTTTTGCTTCAAGTTTCTGTGGGTTTTGGAGGTCAGCTCAGATTTGTGGGGCAGTCTGGGGGCCGAAGCCTGGCCAAGGCTGAAGTGGCATCTCTGTGCCCCAAGGCAAGGGGTAGCTTAGAGGACTCCAGTAGGGCTGGTCCCATAACTCTGGGCCCTGATGCCTTTCTCCTCTCTCAGGTGAGAAATTTCCCATCTTTATTTCAGTCCCCATCCTCCACTCCCTCTCTTCCAGCCTCTCTGTCTGTATTTGCTGGATTCAGCATTTTCAGGATCTTTGTGTGAGACTGTTTTCTGTACATGCTAGCAAATAAACATATGGAGCAGCCCAACAAGCCCATGCTCTTGCTGATTTCACTGCCTGCTGGGCAGTATAATGAACGACCAAATCAACTGTTTGCCAGCAAAATTTTGAGATTAATGCTTAAAAAAATTAGGCTTAAGAACAGTAATGAAAGAGTTGGAAGCTGGACTAACCATATTCCATACTTCTCAGACAAGATGTATTTTATTCCTGCTACGCCTTGACAAGTATCTTCCCACCAGGACTGCAGTTTGCAATGTAGAAATTAATCAGATGTTCAAGATAATTAAAAACACATTTCTAAGTGCTGTTGGGAAAGAGAGATGTGGAATGAAGTCCATTCTTAAATGGACTTACAGACAATGATTTTACAGTTCAGTCCCCCTGAGCATCCCCATTAAAATGAATCTTAAAGTTACTTTCAATCTCTTTGCAAATTTACAGTATCAGCAAAACAATTATGGATACTTTTCTCAAATGGAATGCACATTAAAAGATTGGGGATTTTGGGTTTTTTTCTTTGTTTCTTTTTTTTTTTCTTCCCTCAGTAGCAGCATTTAAGACAGGAGTAAGTGGAAAAAGACATTATTCACAAGGAAAAGAAAAGCATAAATGAGAAAAAAAGAGCATCATAAGGAGGTATTGGACATCTAGAGGCAAATATGCACAGTGGAAAGTCATTTTCAAGGCACATATTGGGACTACTAACCTAAAAACCACCCTAAGTCAAAAGAAATACATCTGTGACCTGAACCTGTGAGCCTGGGAAGAGCCCAAGAGGCCTTTGATGAGATAGAGATGCTACCCCTTCACACTTGCACAAGTTATGGAAATGGTGAATCTATTGTGGGATTTGCCTAGGAACTTTCACCCCATCCTCCCAAAAGATAAGAGGCATGTCCATTGCTCTCTTCTCTTATGGGTTTTCTCAGTGGAATGAGCTATTGGAAATGTTAGGATTTGCTTCCAAAAATCTTCCAAAGATTCATGTGACTATTTTAGGAAAAAATCCATCCCTTGATATTTTTTCACTGAGAAGATTATGCCATTTTAGTGCCCTGAAATCAAAATATATGCCTTTGTGATTAGCCCAAGAAAGGAAAAATAAGGGTGATCTTTCAAACCTAGAAGAGCAAATTATGCTTTCAGTAACATTATTGCCATGTTACATATTTATTGAAAAGATTACTTATTTGTCTGCTTCGGCATTTTTTATTATTATTATCATAAATTTTATTTTTAGAATATCTTGCTCTTTTCAAGGCTCATTGTCCCTTCTGGCACTGAAACTACATAACACTGAATATGTGTGACACCACATTAATTTCCATATTGGAGGATTAGGCTATTACAAACATGGGATTAGGCCCACTTGAAGGATCAAAGCAAAAAGAGAAGTGAGATGGGAAGAATTTTTTTTTTTTTTTTACCAAGCAAACAAATATCCAGGATAACAGAGCAAAAAAGAAAACAACTGACCAAGTGAATTTTTATAATTTAACTTGAACTTCTGATCCTGAACTGAGAATATTGGATTTTATCAGATATATTTTTTACCAGTAGAAAAACTCTGAGTTGTTTGTTTTCTTTTGTTTTCCACTGCAGCAGTGTTATTCATACAGAAACCAATACAGAATCTGAAACAATATCCTGAGGCCATTTTCATACAATTTAGCATCTTGTATTCATGTGCATCATCGAACAGCTACACTTCCCATTCACATTGCTAAGTTATTGCAGTACATTTGTGTTTGATTTTTCCATTGATGCTAGACCAGTATATACTTAGCGGTGAATAACTTATTCTGTGAATTCAACCTCATTTTCCTTTTTTTGAAATGTCCACAAATAGACAAAAACACACCCCTTATTTCATTTCACTGAGGAATAAAGAAAAGCTTTCTGTTTTAAACATTATAGGTTTGTATCATCCTGCAATTATCCCATAATTTAATTTGGATATCAAATAAGTGTTTGATAATATTATTTTTCACCTAATTTCCATAATTTTTTATCATTTGTTTCAAGAATCTTCCTTAAATGATGTGATGATTTCTTTCTTAATGGAAATGTTGGTTCAGTAATCTTTGTATCTTGACAAAGCCAAAGAGCTCTAATTGATTCAGAAAAGATAGGAACAGAAACATGATTTTCACATTTCTTTTTCACATTACTTTTCTTTGTTAAGCTGTGCCAAATACTGTCTGTTGTCCAAGCAATCATCCATTTTGCTTCCACATTTGAACATGGTAAATTAATTTACATACAACAATCTCTTATTTCATTGAAAATTCCATAGTAGTTCTGAAAAAGTATTTATTTGAATTTAAATGTATTCATTATGATCTTCCTCTTTACATAAGTACTTCATTCCTTGAAGATTAATAAAACATGCCTGTCACATACTCAGAAAAGCAAACATAATGATTCATCCCTTTTAACAATCTCTTAATTTTTTTGTCCATCTGGAGGCATTACCAAGAACATTTAGGTACTCTGTTTAGCTGGGGGATACTAGGATGAGGGAGGCTCCTCTCATTCACAGTAGGGTGAACAACAGAGGTGTTTGTACTGACTTGTAGATAGTGTGATTCTATGATCCTGTGATTCTGTTTGCATCAGTTCCTTGTAAGTGACCATGCATGTGTGGGAAACTATGTTTGAAAAAGGTGATGATGTGATATGTACCAGACAGTATCCACTTTAGAGCATGTATTACAGTCAACAATTAGCTCGGATAAAAACAAAGTGAATGAACAGCAAATGCAATTTGCTATTTACCTAGACTGAGCCCCATTCACTAAAATGACAAAAACTTTTCCCCATTTACCTCAAAATTTGATAAATAAAATTGCCTTTGAATTAACTTTGCAAATCATACTTCCATACCATTAGTAAATTAAAAGTATATGGTGTCAATGCATGACTGATGGAACCACCAACAAATCTAATTGCATATGGAACTTGAAGATCTCACTGGAGAGTCCTTCATTGAAAATAATTATGAGCACTTTAGTCTGTGCACTCTAGGCAGCAGAGTCTTGAGAGCTTAAAAGTTAAAAAAAAAAAAAAAAAGAAGAAATGAAAGCAAGAAAGAGTGAGTGAGAGCATTTTCTTGCCAGGCATATTTATCCAAGCTCACAGCTCAAGATTAATCCACAAGGGCATAGAAGCAGAAGATTAACGAACTAAAGACAGTCTTCATTCCTTGCTGAATTTTATTTTTACTTTGAAGCTATTTGAAGGAATACATCCATAATATTGCATTCTGTCAAGCACAAGCCATTGTTCATGAAACAGATGTCCAATACATTTGTATCATCTGTGTAGTGGCACACACATACAATTGCACAACGGAAGCTATATGCTCACAGAAGCTGCAGAGGAATTTATCATATGTGAGTAAGACATCAAAAAATAAAATCCCATTTGCCTTGTTTTCAAGCAGCACGAGAATTAAAGCCACTGAGGAGGGTACAAAAGTTTTTATGGAACACAGCATTCACAACGGGTTATGAAGCAACAGGATAAATTCCTCACTTAAATTTGAAAGATTCAGGAATAATACAAGTCATGTGAACTCTAAGTATATGCAACAGAGTGTAAGAACAGAAAATTTAAAATGCAGCAATTATTAAAGTTTGGTCAAAAAACAGAGAATCACAGAATATTGTTAGAAAGGGACTCATGAGGATCATCAAGTCCAATGCTTAAGTGAATGGTCCATACAAGGATTGAACCCAAAATCCTGGAGTATTTAACAGCAGGCTCTAACCAACTGAGTTAATCTTTAAGAGGCACCCAGTCAGGTAGTAGGAATGTGCTCCAAAGACACTAATACAGCCTTACACTGCAGACCAAAAATTTAGCTGAATCAAATTAAATATAGGTGAACACATACAGACAACTAAAGGGTTCAAAGTAGAAAGCATACAAACCAGAAATTATTTGCTTAGTTCCAATAATGCACTGGTGGTTTCTCAGCTCCTTTTGATTTTGTATTACTGTTCTATGGCCAAAAGCACAAAAAACCACAAAAAACCCAAACAAAAAAACCCACCTATTTTTATTTGAAATAAAAGTAAAATTATAGTATACAGAAAGCATCTCAGGTACATTGCCAAAAAAAGGATGAAATGGACTCTGAAACTAACTAAATCTCAAGAAAAAAGATGGGAGAGGAAACTGCCATAAATAATGCAATAACTTTGACTTGTCTGGGACAGAATAATTTTCTACACATTCACGAAATCAAAAATACAAAAAGGAAAGCATTGATTTTGGTAATGGAAAATGCATGAGAAAGATAAGACCCAGATGACTTAAAGGGCTATATAGATTAAGGTAACTTGCACATGTTTGATCACAGAAAAAGATTTCTGGAAAATGAACATATACAGGAACATCAGAATGTAGATCTTCAGTCCCTGCTGGACCAGTCCTCTACCCTGCATTGCTTTTCAAAATTCATCACAGCAAGACTACTGCTATGTGCAATGTATTATTCTTGTCCTCACACAGTTATTCTGGGGCAGTTTATATTTAGTTCAACAATGTCCTAGAAAATCAAGAGGTTTTGGAAATAGAACAGCTTAGTACAGACCTTCTCCACATGACATATAAGTGGTCTCTTCCTTGAGTACTTTCTCATTTAAATTATGTCATGCAAAACCAAGGAGAATTTGTGGTTTTAATCTGAAAGGAGATTCAGGGATGAATGAAACATCTAGATATTGTACTTGTTAGCTTTCTCAATGAAACTGCAAAATTTATCCAATGTGCAAGACACATAGGTGAAGTTAGGGTCTACTTCAAGAAGTGATAAATTTTTTTGCTAAGTCAGTGGAAAAGGTTTCACACTATACAATGCCAGTCCCTCTCTGACAGAACAGTGATAAGCAGTTGTTTATGAGCACTAAATATTTAGGTATTAACTGTTGTACAAGTAAACTCCATATGAAAAAACACACAAATTGGATATTAGAATAACAACAGCAATTTAAAAAAAAATACTTATGGATAATCTTTCAAGAAATGCAGTACTGTATTCAAGACATTTATTGCTTCTGGAGGAGTAAACATACAAAAAGTTTATGCTCTTTTTGTGCCCCAGATGTTGTAGAAAAGTACTAAGGAAACGCTTGTACTGGTTTGGGCTGGGATAGAGTTAATTTTCTTTGGAGTGGCTGGTATGGGGCTGTGTTTTAACCATGTTGATATTTCAGGGATGTTTTCATTACTGCTGAGCAGCACTTGCACAATGTCAAGGCCTTTTCTGCCCCTCACACCACTCCACCAGCAGGAGTACACAAGAAACTGGGAAGAGACATAGAAAGGATAGCTGATCTCACCCTGTGTGATGTAATGCTCAGCATACAAAGCTGGAGGAAGAAGGAAGGGGTGATGGTGTTTTGTCTTCCCAAGCAAGTTACTTTCTTCACTTTGCTCTTTACTTTCTTGCACAGCTTTAGTTTTCCCTACCTCAGTTCATGACTTTTCTCACTTTTACTCTTCTGCTTCTCTTCTCCATCCCACCAAATGAGAGTGAGTGAGTGAGTGGATGTGAGAGACTGAGCAGCAGTTAGGGTGAAACCGCAACAGCCCCTTAGACAAAAAGCACTTATTACTATTATCTGGGAAAAAAACCCACTCAAACTCTGAAGTTATGCCAAAAATAAGCACTGCAAACCTGTCTAATTCAGTGAAAAACAGAAGCCAAATGATAGTGATGTATTTGGACAGATAAGTATTGGTCACAACATCAAATATTCTTCCCAATCCATGCAACTGCACTGCCAGAGCATGTTCTATATATGATTGACCCTGAATCACAAGCAGGAGGACAAACAATGATTGCCTAGGCCCTGATGAGAATTTTAGCATCTAAAGTAAAAGCGAGAGCATCAAATTATTTCATTGTCTCACATGAACTGGATATGTAATACTATAAAATTACCAATATTTTTGTTTTGTCAATATCTTTTCTTCGAACCATATACACATATTAATGGCCTTTGCCATACAGAAGATTGGTATTTAAGACATGGAATGTCTCTACAAATACATCTGGCTTCTACAGCACCATTCCATTTCCTTTCCTTTACAACTTCAACATCTCATGCAATGTTGCTTAATAGCTGTAATAAAGTGATTCCATGCAGGAAAGTGACAAAAGCACATTCTGCCAGGAAACAGAAAGCAGCCTTTGCTTGTGTGATTCTTGGCATACTCTGTACACCGAGCACCTGATAATTTTCTTGGCCATATGCTTTACAGTTTTGTGACAATTCCTTATTTTCATGTCAGACCAGAGCAAAAAATCTATTATTGTGGCTTAGACCCCCACAGGAAATACTGTAGCAAGAAAATATTTTGAAGAACAAAGAATGTACAAACAAAACATGGTTCTGTGAGTTAAGATATGAGAGACAGATTCAATAGGAGTCAAAATTGTTCCTTACCTAATTATGTAAGATGTAAGTTTTGCATAAAATATTTGATAGTTTGTCTCTTATTTCAGGCTTTGCATGACTATATGTTTTTCTTTTTGTTGTTATTTTATTTTTTCTTTTAATGTCTTCTTTTTGTTTTGAAAGTACATGTGAACTGGCATTTAGGTCTAAGGTTGTGCAAATTCTACCCAGTTAACTAGAAGTAAATACTTTGGTATTTTTATAGAAGCGTGAATATATGCAAATCCCTTGGGCACTGCAAAGACAGGAAAGGTTCTAACCCACTTATTAAAATTACTGTGTATATGATGGGCACACACACAAACCAGGCAAACTTTGAGGTCAAACTTCTGTAGACAGCATTGCCTACAGATCTCAAAGACACCTACCTGTTCTCCAGGTTATTTCCTCAATTGGAGAGTTTAGAGTTTTTTAGAAGGTTGTGCTATACATGGCTGACATCTTAGACACATTTTAGGTATCATTACCCAGGCAAGATGCTGTGTCTGTGAATTCAGTTCAAGGCAGTATTCAAAATATTCTCCTAGCATGCTCTTTGCATTATTCTTAAATTTCTTAAATAATTTTTGGCCTCTTCCTACCACTCTGTCAATTCATTCACAATTTTTAGAAGACTGTTAAACATACTCACCTATCAGTAATTACATTGTCACTAAACAATAACAGCAACAACAACTCAAATGGGAGAGAAATAGTTCCCCATCAAACAAAAAGTATCGTGGTCATAGCCATTAGCTGCATGTTACCTTACACAGAAAAAAATCTTGTGCACAACAGAAGGCTTCCTACTGATTCCAGCAGCTAGAAACTTGAACTTATCTCTGCAGGCTAAAGCTACAAAAAGCAAAGAAATTCCAGTTTTTATACAGTGGTCATGGCAACAAAATCAAGCAAATGAATTCTTAATTAAACTGAGGGAAACAGAGATGGGTTTCCTAGAAATTGGATTAATTCTGGGACTTCAGGACAAAATTTTGAAATTTGTCCATCTCCTTTACGTCGGGGCCTTCCTAGATGTCTGATCACCTCTATGCCCAAAGGGAAACTGAACTTCACTGCCTGTATATATGGTGATTGGTATCTTTTCTCAGGCAGGTAGCAACTCTTTTGAGGTTTCCCAACTTGCATTCTGTCTGGAAACAAATGACTTTAGCTGAGCAACTGGGTAGCTATGTGGTCTTTAACTTTACAAGGTTTTGAGAGGAAAAGGTTGAATTTATCTCAGGGGTTCTGGCATGGATGTGGTAAAAGGCTTGAAGGAAGCTGAACACTGTCTTACTGCCCTCTGTTAATACAATTAATATATTCTTACTATCTTCTAGGTATTGTACACAAAATCAGCCTGAAGATATCTGAGGAGTTCTAGAGATGCAAAAACACTCTGACTGTTAGAACCTCTAAACCAAAGAGGAGGCTTTAGTTCAGCTCAAGCTCTTGATTCCTGTTACCACTTGGGTTGATAGACCACATTAGGGATCCACAAAGAGAAATCTAAAGAAAACAAATTTGAAAAGATACAAATATATTTGGTTATTATATAACATCAATAACATAGCTAGTGTAGACGGAGATTTATAACACTGTCAAATGTGTTTCATCTTCTCAAGGAGCTCACAGATAATTTTAACACAACCATTCTGTGTGGGTCATTAGAGTGACACCTTGGACTGGCTACATAGAACAGAGGCTAGACAGAGTTAAAATGAGTGTTTATTAAAGGCCTTTAACAGAGACACCTTGGGCAGTGCCGGAGCCTTGCAGAGGCTATGCCCAAGACAGATGACAGTCACAAGTTTTTCAGGCATATCAGGGGTTAATTGTCCAATTACAGCTTCAGGTAATGAAGTCACGTTCCCCCAGTTTGCCCCCTCCCCAGTTTACTTTGGTTTATACTTTTTGGGCCTGAGACTGTGATCATGACCTTGGAAGGCCTGGAAGGGTTGTTTTGTCTTACTAAACTGTGAGGAACACTCTGTATGGAGTTCAAAGTTATACACTACTGCTGTACAGGACCTGGAAAATATAAAAGCTAAAACTTAAGGCATCAAGAGGATGCCTGGATAAAATAGGAGATGCTTTTCACCACAGCTGCAAGCATGAAGAACTTCCTAAGCTGAATTACTGTGTAAACTTTTCTAGACCTCTGGCTTAAGACCACAGTTGACATGTCCGGGTATTGGGTCCTATGGAAAAAGTGTGGATGAAGAGATAACACACTGGGCTCTTGATAAATTCTGATAGAACTGACAATTCTACATAAAATAAGCATACAGAAAAAATATGCAGAGAGAATCTTAAGACCCTGTAAATTTTTGCTGCAGAGCTAGGTATCAGAGGTAATATGCAGTCTAATGATTACCCTAGATCAGCCTTTTTCTTTCTAAAAAAGGAAAAGGTTTAGAGACACAAAGACTTTATCGCTCATATAAGAGTAAGATTTCTCTTACACTGGTAGTGATAAATGGGCAGTGTTGCTCTTCTCAAAACATATGGGAATTAGATGCAGGATGACAGGAAAAAACAGCAGTAAAATTAATTAAACAAACAAAAAGATAATGTACCCAGTGATGGAAAGAGGAAATTGAAAAAGCAAAAAATTTCTGCTTAGTAAGGAATGATGACAAAAAGTACTTTATTTCCTAATTCTATATTGCATGCAGTATTGTTTCACAAGAGAAACTTTACAAAGCAAAGTGCTAGTAAAAAAAATAGTGCATTAGAGAATTCAGAAATATTTTTTCAGGGCAGTTCCTTGCATATGTGATGACATCATGTACATTACAAAATAGAGACTCATTTAAATTATTGCATATATTACATCTTGAAATGTTACTAATGTTTTCACTAAGGTTGAATTCCAGGAAAACAAGCAATTTATAATTGCATTTTCATACATAATTATCATATTGTCATTAGAGAAAATTATTGTTAACCAACAATTATAAAAAAATCTTTTGAAATGAGAGAACTGTACTTTTTAAATAAAAGGTAGGTAACACCCAGTTTCAGAGGGGTTTATGGATTTAATATAGCTAAGGAAATATTTTGTAAAGAAATTTTCAAGAAGAGTCAAACAAGAGATGTTCTTAATTAAGAGAAAGTTGTGTTTAAAAAATAAGATGATTCAGAGAGCACATGTGAAAACTAATGTCAACTAAAAAGCTACAGAATCCACATGATACTGTAATTATTAAACAGAATGTTTAACCTGAAAAATTAACCAGATGAATCAGCACTGATGCTTTGGAAACTCATCTGTTGAATTTTCTGTAAATACCAGAAAGCTAACTGATGAGATTCGAGTGTATTGTCATAAGAAATAGGAGGTATCCCTTAATTCTAAGAGATGAAACTTTACTGACATAATGCCTGATCTCCATATTCAAATTATTTGCTCTTTATTATTAACAAGTGTTTTTAATTGGGACTTTCACTTTATAAATTAGGGGACAAACCTGCAAGATTCTGAAAACTACTGAGTGATTCTAAGAATCCTGAATTTTAAAACCAACTGAAGAAAAACATCAACTTTCAGTATCTCTTTTGACACCAAATATGCATTTTAAGCATTTAGATTTCTGTATGCATGGTCAGGAATTGGTGTACATGGTTTGTACACTGTGCTCGTGCTCACTCAGCTTAGAGGAAAAGCCACAGCTGAGTGACTTGATTTCCTTCATTTAACAATAACCACTAAAGACAACTAGAGCGTAGCATGCTGCAGTATCAGCTTGCACCTACCTGAATAGGCACAGCATTTTCATTCACTCTCAGTGCTGTATCTGGCAACCTTTTGAGTGTTCAATATACATGCCAGTCCAGGCAATACAATAAAATCATGCGATTAAATCTGACAAGTGAGCAATTTTTTTCAAGGAAAAAATATCTGCATACAAAAATTGCATTCAAAAATTATCAAGACAGTTGCAAGTATCTTCTCCATAAACAACAGTAAGAGAAGCTCCCTGAATAACTGTGAATTTTATAATAGCTTCAGAAAAATAGCCATCTTTTATATACTAGATGGCTGTACTCTTTATAGCACTATATAGAATGGGACCGATTGAATCTGTCAGTCTCAAGGAGTACCAAAACAGCATGCAGTATTTCTTCCTTAAATTATTTTAAACTGTTTTTTGTGTTGCACACATTTTTAAGGATTTTCCAGGCTCTATAAGAGAAACAAACATATGTGACTGCTACTATGATAGTTTCACGACTCTAAATAAAATAAAATACATGAAATATCTGTTCAAAGATAGAAATATAAAAAATTATCCAACCTGAAATTGATTTGCACAGGCTTATTATTTTAATTTTTTTAATTTGTAATTACTATGATAAAACTTATTTCATAAGGGATAAACATATTTATATGTTATGTTGTATGTAGTAGTTTTCTTCTATTAGCATAAGGCTTCAATATTAATCTGTGTAAGCAATATTGACTAGAAACTTTTCAGGAAATGGAGCGTAAGCAATAGAAAGCAGATTTTTTTTTCCCAGGAAGAAATCAGCAATCACTGGGTATTGATCACAGGCATAGGAAAGTTGACTATCACCTAGTAATTAATAAATTATGTTTCATAAAAGTTGACTCACAGAGAAAGAAAGCTTCTATAAAAGAGAGTTGCAGAATTTAAAAAGACAATAAAAGTGAATAATTTTTGGAACATTGAATACAGAAGAACAATGATTTTTGAGTAATATTAAACTACTGAACTAATTCCTTAAATTGAATTATGATGGATTAAGGATTAGAAGATCCGAAATCAATTTGAAATTAATCTAGAATTTGACGCACTAACTTGAAACACCATTCCTATGCCCAAGATGTTGAGTATTAGTCCTTTAGAAGACTAAATATTTGAACTAAACTTGAAAGGAGAATAACACTAAATGAAAAATTGTTTCAGGATTTTTGATTCATATTCTATAGATTCAAACTTTAAAAAATTCTGTCATCTGGAGAGAGACTTGCTACCAAGGTCTGTAGTAACATGACATGAGATGACTGTTTCAAGCATAGAGGGTAGATTGAGATTGGACATAAAGGAGATATTTTTTATGATAAGCATGGTGGAGCATCTGGTTGCCTCACGCCAGCAAGTGTTCAAGGTCACGTTGGAAGAGGCTTTGAGCAATCCGGTCCAGTAAAAGATCTTCCTGCCCAAAGCAGGGCATTTGGAATAGGTGGTCTTTAAAGGTTCTTCTGGACCCAAACTACTATGTGCTTCTATGACTCTACAAAATTTTTCTGCTATCACTTATTATTTCTTTGATTTCTTCTCTAATGTGCTCCTGAAAAATCTTTATAATAGCATTTAACTAAAATACACATTGTAGATCTAAACACATTAAAGTTCATTAAGAACTTTTCTTTGAGGAGAGTGGGGCTATATCTACACATTATGCAGTATTTTTATTGAAATGACTCTTTATGTAAACTTTTATAGAAAGAAATCAAAGAATGAAAGTTATGTAAACAGATTAAAATTTTCTGCTTTTGGATATATGATTGTTTTAGCAGGACTGTGGTACAGCCTGACCCTCTATTTGAAAAGGGCTTGGGATAAATTTGATTTAAATTAAAAACAAACAAACAAAACCAAAACAGAAAAGAATGAAAGTTCAAGGGCAAGGCATAGCTATGTTTCTATCTGGAACGATTTAACAATCACTAGCAGGCTTGGTGCAATAGATAGATTTTTCCAACTTTAGTATAGGGCTTTCAACACTTGCCCATCTCCCATATTCAATTGCTTTCTATGAGATGAGGAAGGATGTCTCTGACAGCACTTCTTGATTTAATTTTGTACTGTTGGGCAACAACAGATCAGCCACAGTGCACCCCTGGTGGATTTGTATGAGCTGGGGGATATAGCAATATCCTATTGGATTTTTTGCTATCATAGGCAGGATGCCAGACACAACAGGGAGAATTAATTATTAACAGTGCTGCTATCTTTCCAACTTAGCTTCAAGGCACTATTTTGTTTGCTCTCACTGATGGTGATCATTTCTCAATTGTTCCATGTATAATGAACTGCATGTGCCTCTCAGATTTCAGGCCTTAATCTAGCAGGTTATCTGCTGTAGCCACAAATCCTGTCATTCCTGCAGCATCCAGGCATTAGAGGCTGTGATTTAAACCACAGACCTCGCCAGTGTGACAGTAATATGCACAGGATTTCAGTAAGAGACTGTTCAGGCAGAGCCATGGGACACTGGACAAACACATGAAGGATGCCCACTGGGGGACTTGATATATTTATATTTTATATATGAAATATATATATATATATGTGCACTAATGGAGAGAAGTACAAACGCGTTGCATGGATTCGCAGGTGACAACTGCCATTGCTTCAAGAAGGTGACAATTCTATTTCAAGTCTAAAAGGTATTCAAAACTTAAATTATTTTGAAGAACAAGGGCATATCTGAACAGTCTTTTCTTTTTTTCTGAAAGCTGCCATTTCCAGCATCTTCAAACATCAGTATTGTAGCACTTCTTTTCCGCAGCATCTGCTTAGTAAACATATAAACAATTAAAAACTCACAAATATGTGTGATAGTCTTTGCATGTTGAGGAATGCATAATAATGTCAATATTGCCCTCCTAAATCACACTAAAATTAGGCTGAAGAAAATTAAATGTGAATATGAAGAAAAAAATTAGAAACAAGATTTTCAAAATGACTATAGAAGCAAAAACCACAGTACTTTTTCACTAAAAAAATACCAAACCAATGAAAAATGAGGTTAAAGCTATTTGTCTTCTTAGTACTTATATAACATCAAAGTTATTAATGCGACCAAATAAGAAAAAAGGTACCAAGCAATTTTTAAGTGTTAAGGTAGGGTTTTCACTGTTCCTATTATGAGGAGTTCCTAGTTTAAGCATATGTTTAAGAACAAACTGAAAGCTGTGTAAGCAATTTCTTCTGAGAAGCAATTGAAATTTCAACCTTTGAATATTTCAAAGATGTTTCCTGATAAAAACTGCATTAAAAAACACATTTTCATTTTAGAAATATGTTTTCACTTTAGAAAAAAATATCACCTAGTATAAAATAACTTTTTTTGAGAATTTAAATAAGTTACATTTTGATTTTATTCTTTAAATGATTTATTGGTTTGTTTATTTTGCCTATCTTTAAAATATAATTATTCAAATAATACCAAAGATTTTAAAAGCAAACAATGCTAATGTGAGTTGGAACACAGTGAAACAAAATTTTATGAAAAATTCCCACAGATAGAGAGACAGTATATCAATCAATTGGTATTTTTAAGGGGGAATCATTATATGTCAAAAATGTTTCTCATCTTCTTTTGAGACTTATGAGACTGTCTCAAAAATTAACCTGTTTTATTAGATTAATAGTAATATTCAAGTGTTTTCAAAGGAAGTTTGGGGGCACATCTTCACAGGAGAAACAAAAGAGGATATTTTTCATGTGCCATTTCTCAATTCTTTCTTGTGTATAAGAGAGTAATGAGATGCATATTTGGATTCAAAGCCTGTATCTGAAATGTGCTTTTGTGGACTTTGTATTCTTATTTAAAGTTAATAGCAGAGAAGTTCAAATGTGGCACTTAGTATTAACTACATTAAACGTTTAGTAACATTGAATTAAATTCTTGCCCTTATTTATCAGGAATTTTAATCACCACTTTTACTTATTTACAATACAACCAAAAATGTTTCTGGACTTTTATTTATAAATTAGTCCTTAAAATCATTATTTTATGCATTTTGATATACAGAATGAGTGAAGTAGATAACCAAACTAGGGATTTAAAGTTATTTTGAAAAATGTTAATAATTTAGTGTGGTGCCACAATGGACTATGTAGCCCTCTGTAATCAGATGATAAAGTGGAAAGTTTTTGCTATTTTTAATTAGAGATAATACCTAAACTTTAAAGATTAAAAGAAAGAACAAGAGAAAAGATACAATAGAGATATTTATTCGTCAAGTCACTATGCTCCCTTCACTCAAGGTATGGAGTCTTGATATCTTGTCCTTTGCATAGTTTCTGCTATGTAAAACAGCATACTGTGGCATGGGAAAATACACCTTCAACTCTCAAAAATTCAGGCTGAATGCATTACATATATTTATTAGACAATCTAGTATGCAGCTTACAGCTGAGATAAGGAAAATAAAAAGTCTAAAATTTGTTTAGCTTCTCTTTTGGAGGTTGCTTTATGTAAACAGCATCTGAAATCATTATTATATTTTCAGGAGGATGGAGATTCTTTTAAACTTTTAAAAACATTTTAATTCTGGAAATAGCAGTATTGAAGCAATCCATGCAATGTTAACTTGAGTGTAAGAAGAAATGAAGTGTGGAGTTCAACTCTAGCTTGATGACAAAATAGTTCCTGCCTCATAAAAGTTTGACAAAAAAGAACTTATCCAGAGCACCTTAACTGAACTTCTGGAGAGGATTCCCAATGTCTATTGCAATATCTGCCTCACACAAAATGCAACAGATAATGTATATGGCATCTGTATAAATTAATTTTTCATCTTGTAATTCTTTCCTTTTATCCTTGCTTTGTAACCTGTTTCGAGTTGCTGAGGACAAATGTTGCTATTCAGCAACATATAAACTTCTGGGAGATGTCAGATTATTTATTTTCAAATACAATTGGCATTTCTGCAAAAATGTTCTATTTTGCCAAAGAGGAACAATACATACCAAAGATATTTTGTGGCAGTACTCCAAAGACTGATGGTATTTTTAGAGCACAGTGGAGCTTTTTAAGAAAAGTGTTATCAAAAGCCCTGGTATTTGCTGAGTAAAAGCAATGGATTGCCTTATTTTCACTTACATGTTTGTTGAACAAGCTTTGAGCATTATCATGTGGTTTTATACTTGACTCATTTGTCTATTCATTTCTTTTCATGGAACAAGCCCCAGAGAGCAATAGAGAAAAAAAAAGATAAATGCATGAGCAATACTATCTGTTCTCAAATGTACATAGAAAAATAAATGGAAATCATAATTATTCATTGTTTTAAATAACATCTTTTTAATGTCTAACATTTATTTTCAACGTTAGAATCCAATTACATGTAATAATAAAGACCTTTACAGTACAATATCTTTCAGCACAGGGGGCTTATGTAATAACTAGTTTCCATCCATTATTTGTACATTTCAAACTTGTTTAGTACAAGAGTATAATTATGGAGAAATATAGGAGAATAGAAAACAGTTATGTTTGGTCAAAAATATGTAAAAATACAGCATGATACAGGAAAGCAAAAAAACAGTATTAGAAAAGAAAGCCCAAAGCATTTAACCAAAAAATCCCTTTTTCTGCAAGAGAATGCAATTGAAACGGGAGTAAAACAGCCGAGTAACTCAGTTATTTATGACCTTGTTAAAGATGATCAGAATGAGCACCTGAAATAAACGTCAATATGATCCAAAATACCCCCAAGGGATGCCAGGACTGAGACAAGTGACAAACTAGCGTGTCTGTCCTACAAAACTGATGTTGCTCTAGCTACTGCTGCACCTAATATCATCCAGGACACATGAGCTCTACTCAAACAACAAATAAACATTTGTTTGCACAGAAGAAACTGTGTAGTCACTTTGCTTTTTAAGCTTTAAAATGGGAAAACAACCATACACATAAGGTCACAGGCAAAAGAACAAACTTATTTTATTCCTATCAGAAGGAAAGAAGGCCAAACAGGTAATGAAGTTAAGGACTGACTGAAATATGAGTCTCCATAATATAACTGAGGGTGTAAATCCAGAAGAATTACATGGTATGAATTCGAGTAGATAGAAATTTCTGAGAGCTGCAAGAAAATAGATTAATAATTATGAGCAGGAAGAAACTTCATTAGCTACAGACCAAGCAACTACAGACTTATCTCCATTTTGGCCTCTATGTGCCAAATTAAAAAACACTTGGGCTATTTTAAGAAATACTGTTGGCTTTCTGAGGTGTTTTTTTCCATGTGCTCCAAAAATAATGTAGTTTTGTGGTTGAGCGTTGCAGTAATATCTCAAAACCAAATAAGAAAAACAGTATTATCAACCCACAGAATAATATTTGATTGGTACCTTAATCATGACAAGCTATCAAATAAAGTATTTCAGCCCTTATATATTTTCGTATCTACAGCTCAGACCAGCTACTAAACTGTGTATATTTGATTATAGAATATAAAATCCTCTGTTTTCAATTTTGACAAAATCCTTTTGCTCATAAAATGTCGTCTGGGACAAGAGCTCAAATCAAGAATTGCTAACAAAGTAAGGCCAACCCTTGCTGTGAAAATGATTCAACATGTGCAAAATGCACATGCACACATATGTAAACACACACATATATGTGATCCATACCATATATATGTATGTATGTATACACACACGCTCCTATATAAATACACTATTATCTATCTATATTATTAGAATTGAAGCTTGGAAGCTCAAAATAGGAGAAATTTATGTTTAGATGCTTGCAACCCACAACTTAGATTTTCTGATGTTCTACTGTTTATGTCTAGCCCCAAAATATCAGGAAAATTAGGTCTTTTGAGATGGAGTAGTATAAAATTAGTACAATCCTATGAATCCTTAGAGGTCTCACTGCCACTGCAATTTGCTTTGCATAGGTTTACAAACTACAAAATAATTTTAAGGTGAAAACACAAATGCTACTTTTTTCTCCTTACTACTCTCCTGCTTTTTGATTTATTGATTAGCTGTACTGGCAAATACAATACCTGCAAACCTCTGAAGGGGAATCCATTAATCTTTAATGCTCTCCCTTTAAAAAAAATGTTCACACACTTTGTTGGGATTGTAAAGACAGCAAACAAGGCTCACTGTATTTTTTATTTTCCAACACGGCATGCTCAAGTGAGTGCAATGTGGTCCAAAAGGAAAAGTAATTTCTATATTGTCCTAGTCCCCTTGTACTTGAAGCAGCTAAGTATATCCTAAGGAACAGAAGGTTAAGGAGGAACTAGATTATTAAGTAGCAGTTTAGTAAAAAATATACTTTGAATAATTTTTCTCATAATCTAGTTTCCATTAATATTCTGTTAGCAAAGTGTTTCTAGGGAAGAAAATCATCAGTTTTAACAAATTTATAACTCCACACTCACCCACTGTTCCCTGCCATCGCTTTATCATCTTATCTCTTTATATCAATTAGCAATGTTTCCCTCTTGAAAACAAACGAACAAAAATATTAATGCAGAAAAATTAGAAAATTTAAAAGCTATGATGATCTTTGTCCCTGGAACTATGTGCCTACAAATGTATGCAATTATACCTGCAAGGGTTTTTCCCAACTTGGCTTATCATGGTGGTTGCTTTCTTTCCAGGCCCACTTCAGTTCCAGGAAAAATTTCCTAATTGCTTCATGGATATTTCTACAGGTTATATTCTTTCTCTGAATTCATGCAGAAATTCTGATGTAGGAATGAAATTATTTTAATTTAAATTTTACAAAATATCTCAACTATCTCTAAACAACTGAGAGGCCTCAAACATAACCCTGTAAAACCTGAGGTACTTGTAGGCATGATTTTGCCTTGTGTTCAAATATACAAATGAAATAATCTAAGTATTCCTCCTCACAGTCTACAGAGTCTTGCAAAGGTTGCAAACTATTCTGCAGTTGTTGATCCTTTTCAATATTCAGCTCTGGTAACTGCAGTCTAAAGCACACTTCCAAAATGTGTAGAGGAAAATGTGACTCCTGCAGACCTTACCCAGAACAGCAAATCTCCCAATCCAGCCAAACTGAAAGGCAATTTTAATTCAATAGCATGATATGCTAGTGACAGATTTTTTTCTCTATGCAGTTCCAGGTTTTGCCATCTGTTAGGTCGGTGCCCTTATCGCAAAAAAATTAGTTACAAAAGTGATTTTAATAGTGACTATATATCTCTGCCCTTGGTAGCAAGCCCAAGAAACTGATTTTTCATAGAATTTCTAATACAGTTTCTTTGAGGATAGAGACAAAAGTTGGCAATTTTGGGATAGCAGAAAAAAAAAGGATTGGATTTAGAATGAGAACCTCTTTTCAGACTATGAACACTTGGAATTAAAAGTTTAGAGCTGTCTCAAGCATTCCAGCTGCAATTTCTATTTTATTTGGAAACAAAAATGCACTCCTCTTGTTTACAGTACACACGCATACGTTCTATGGTACAAATATTTGAATCAAATAGCATGTGAGTTACAGGAATATGAGCCATTTACTACACAGTATAATTATGGAGTTTAGAGTCAATTATTTGGGAAGACAAAATAGAGTCAGCAATGTAAAGCCAGCAGACAGTAGATTATTCTGAAGCACACACCATCATATTGATATTTTGAGATGAATAATAATAATCACATGGGGAGATATATTGAGTAGTTTTGGAAATAGTAGATATATTTAAACTAGCATGCCTATGCCTATAGGGTCAAAGATTTCATTAAAGAAAAACACTTAAAATTAAACACTGTGCAAGCTGTTGAATTTAAAAACAGCATAATGGAAATTTCTATTCTATTCTATTCTAGTCGTCTATCCTAATCTATTTTATTCTAAATATATGTTAGACAAAAAACCTCAGAAGTTTCATAAACCCTGCACAGTAAAAGGCTTTAAAAAGTAAGCAGATTCTTTTTTTGCTCTGATTAAATTTGGAAGGAGACACCACAATTATAACACCTCCTATTTGACAGATAAAGTCTTTCTAACTATAGGCATTTCCCAGTTTGCACAGGATACAAGTAACAGGTGTTTTGAGTCAAGAAAACGACTGTGGCTCAATTTACTATGGTATCTTGACAAAGAATAATGGGACGTTATTCAATTCACTAAGTATTATTTACTGTAGGAGGAACTACAGCTGAAAAGAAGGAATCAAAGACTTTAAGACAGTGATCATCTTAATCTTTCTTTAGCGAAAAGAGAATAATAATCTTATGTGAATGTGTGGGGGAAATATGCATTAAGAAGTCACTTTGTAGAGAGGTTATAGCAATTGCAAAATATCAGTTCCAGGAATTGCTCAGAATATTGTGCAAGAAATCCTCTGCTCTATGCTGGTAAATCCAGTGGTGGGAGGATGACAGCTTGGGGATTTTTTTTTTTTTTTTAATGGAAAGTAGGTTTTTTGCTAGGAAACTGCTCTAACCACAAAGAGAAAGATTCACTGTGAAAATATGAACTTGATTCTGTTACATTGCTAGTTTCATGATGGAGACAGTTTCTCTTAAAACCCTGGTTGCTGAAATAAAGAGATTAGAGAAACACCTCAGCTTTCATTTTAAAAATGAGTATATATTGATCTTTCCTACCTACAAGGGAAGCGAAAATAACATTCAAGTTCAAAAATAAGTATGGAGGCTTACCATTTACTTTTTCAAACCTCATTAACCTAAAAATCAGACTCCTGGCTTCAAGAGGCCCAAACTCAGGGCTGGGCAGTGTTAGGAACTGCTGTGTAAGCTGTATTCTTACTCTCATGATAAACTCACAGGAAGTCAGGAAGATTTTTCAGCATGTTAAAATGTAGGTCAGATTGGAACAGTGATGTGGGAACCCCTTGATTGGGAAAGGAAATATTGGTGTCTATGAACAGTGAAGAAGCTGGTTACTTCTCTCTCACACACATACACAATCTAGCAAATGACTTCTGTGTCCCATCTAATAATTCTCTTTCAAAGGGGAAGGAGCATCAGATTTCAAACACCAGGCAAGGGAAGAAATGGGCCATTAAGCATCATGGCAGAATTATGAAGCCAGGGTTTTATTACACCAAGAAATCCTAGAAGGAACTACCTTAGGACATGTCAATGTAAACATGCAGACACAAACTCATTGCAAAACATCTTATTGACACAGGTGAAGTGGAGCCTTCAGCTCTGATCTACCTCTGCTACAGCAGTTTGAAGCAGTAATATGTTAAATAATCAAAGTTCCTTCTGTGTGCTAAAGGGAACAGCTGATACGTGGAGAAGGAAGAATATTCCATATCTTGGACTTACTATGGCTTGCTTTTAATAGAGAATGCAAACATGGTTGATGAACTGTGCAGAGAGAAGTTAGAATTATTAACAAAGTGTAGAGGTGTGTTCAATGCAACTCAGCAGAGATCTCGCCTCAGTCTTGACCTATGCAATGTTCCATAAATAATCTATATGATAGAACACAGATGGTACATTTGTACATTAAGTCAACATGAAAATTGAAGGGATTTGACACGTATTTGTGGCAAATAAGACAAATGTCTTGAAAAAGCAAACAAAGAACAGAAATAAAAAACAGAAAAATGAGGACAAGTCCAAAGCATTTGAGAATGAAAGAAATAAAGACTGTTTAAGCATAGAATGAGAAAGTCAAGTTTGATCATAAAAGAGGAGTCAATAGATGTGCCAGTCATACAAAAGTATTTGTGGCAGGAATTAAGCCTGCATGACATGTGACCAAGTTCCTTCTTTGGTGTAGCACTGGCAGTGCCCAGCAAGTGTATTGCAAACACATTAGAACATCACATCTCTGGAAGAAGTAAGATCCCTTGAAGAGCTTACAGAGGAGATCAGTGTGAATCATTTGAGGTCTCAAATAAATTTGTTCTAGAATGACAGAACAGAAGATTCTGAAGGGTGTAGTCTGGACAAGGGAACAAAAAAAGATTTTAAATTGTAAAAGACTGATATAACTGCTGCATCCCCCCCTGTGATTTGCATGTCTCTACCTGAATGACATAGAGATAATTGGCCCTGCCACAGTTTATACAGCCCCAATCCCTGGAGTCATGTTTTTTCAAGACAATTTTTTTCTCCCTCCCAAGGTATGCTCCTAGTATCAAGCTGATCAGATAGGAAGGTGATCAAATTGGCAAGCATGCATTCAGATGGAATTTTGGAAAAAAAAATATAAAAAGAGAAAACTTTTGTCGTGCTAAAGGTAAAAAACCTTTCTCAAAGTTTGCTGAATGATTAATAGCTTTGGTGCCTCAAAAGCTCAGCTTTACGAGATATTTCCCCTAACAACCACCTTAGTAATGTCTTTCATGATTCAATAATGACTGATATGCACAATCTAATGTATAATAAATAAAAATCTACATATAGATCTTTACACAATTTTGCCCAATAATTTCTGTATCCTAAAGTGAAATAGTGGTAAGAGGATCAATTTGTATTCTAATTGTCTATATCAGAGTAATTTGAAAGGAAAGTGGCATAGCACTCACAGATATCTAAAAGTCCAAAATATTTATAATCAAGTATCTTTCATTGTTATATCACAGATAACTTATCAGACTATTCTGTGAGGTTGTTTTTAAGTGTACAAATATTTTAAAATGTGAATCATCTACATTACATAATTAAAGCAATTCATTCCTATCCAGTAAAAAAATTGGACAAAACGTCTTTCTTTTTACTTTATCTCCCTAACAAATATGAAAATTGGTCTATGGCTCATGGTTTCTTTCTGTATAGATTTAATTAAAGGCATTTAATGACTGAAAGCTAGAAGGAGATTTAAACCTAGCAGTAACACATTCTATTTGCTCTGCCACTGTTGTGATTGAGGAGAGGTATTCCCCAATTTAGTGCTCCCACCCAAACAAGACTGGCACCCTTCCCTTCCCTTCCCTTCCCTTCCCTTCCCTTCCCTTCCCTTCCCTTCCCTTCCCTTCCCTTCCCTTCCCTTCCCTTCCCTTCCCTTCCCTTCCCTTCCCTTCCCTTCCCTTCCCTTCCCTTCCCTTCCCTTCCCTTCCCTTCCCTTCCCTTCCCTTCCCTTCCCTTCCCTTCCCTTCCCTTCCCTTCCCTTCCCTTCCCTTCCCTTCCCTTCCCTCAAGGCTCCACCCCCTCATGGCTACTGAAAAATTAACCCTGTCCTTGGCCAAAACCAGGATAGACATGTGAAATGATACCAGCCTGAACCACTTTGCTGTATTCTCCAAAATAATTCAAGGAATAATTTATAACTCTAGGGACATGTCAAAAGGGAAAAAATGCTTAGTGAAGAAGAAATTACTGAGTTGCACCAAATACTGAGGGTTTCTTTTTTTTTTTTTTTTTTTTTTTTCCCACACTAAATGTTAAGTATACTCCATAAAAGCTTTAGTGAGCTTTTTGAGTGAGCTAGCCAGAGATTAACTACTTTATGAATCCCACTGGATTTTAGTACGTATTTGTCATGCTGGCAGGTGATATCAAGAACTAGATAGAGATGGAAGAGAAATGCAGGGACTTCTTTATCCATTTCTGGCTCATAGTTATTCAGGTGACTGAGAATTCTGTGAGTGCTCTGGAAGGCAAGGACAGAGTCCTCCAAATACTGCAGTGTAACCCTCTGAGTCTGACGAGTCAATCTAACCCAGGTGCCATGACAAGAATGTGTAAAATCCCATGATTGAACATGGAAAAGAAACTGGGTTTCTCAACCCAGCTCAAGTACTTTATTGAATCTTTTTGCTTGAATTTAAAGGCTGAAGTGCCAGGGAGGGGAGTTAAATGGCTAATGCCAAGATTTTCTCATTTCTTGTACAGCCAACTTGCCAGCTCAAGGCAGTTGAGATGCTTAGCTGACACTCACAAAATGGTATTATTTCAATGCCAGGGCAGGACTTCTCAGTTAATAAAATAAATCTCTGCCTTTGAAAATTGAAGGAAGTTGTCTATTTTCAACCAGAGATATGACAGAGACTTTAATTTGAGCATATTATAATTTCAGTAATTCGGATTAGTATATGTTCAGTATATGGTGCAAATATATGAAAAATAAAGTAGTGATAGAAGAAGACCATGGTTTGTGACTTATTTAATAAGTGTAGTTGGCTTGTTGTTTCTTGGGGATTTTTTTTCCTGTATTTAAAGCCCTGCCTATAAGTCCAAGTGAGAAGAAACAAATGCAGCTACTACTATCTTCATGTGTGCCTTGGCAACTTGGCTAAATATACACTTGGATTCATTTTCTTTACCTTGTGTTCATACCGGGATATGCCTATGGTCTTTTTAATAGCTACAACTGAAAATCTGTTCTATCATTTGCAGGTTTTATTTTATGCAGTTTATTTATTCAACAGCATATTTAAAATTCAAACTAGTCATCTAGGAATGATTCTTAAGATTTTAATTATTGTATGTTACTGCAATTAGGGTAATTGATTCTTTGAATGTTCAGATAAGCAAAGTGCCTTAACAAAAGAGGATCCATTTTAAAGGAAACAGAGTTTGAGACAGTAAATATGAAAGAATATTGATGCATGGAAAGGCTGACCTGGAACAGAGACTAGGCAGAGCAAAAGGAATATCGTAGGTATTTATTGAAAGGATACACTTCGGGCAGTGCAAGAGCCCGGCCAGGCCTACACCCAAATCAAATCCAAGACAGATCCTGATGACAAGTTTTTACAATTTTATGTTTTGTTCATCTGCATACTGGGATCAATTGTCCAACCACTGCCCCAGGCTATGCAGTCCCAGCCCCCTGGGTTGCCCCCTTTCCCTTGCTGTTGTTTTTGCTTTTTGGGTCCTTGATTCTCTAGCTGGAAAGGGATTGTTTTGTCTAAACTATCCTGTGAAGAGAATTACTAACACCTAATATGAAGTTTCAGAGTTACACACTAAGCAGCAGAGAATCTGAAAAATATAAAAGCTAAAACCCAAGGCATCAGTATAACCGTATTATCAGGATATTATGAAATGTATATTTTTATATGATTAAATTTTGGTCCTTGATAAAGATTTTTTCAAATCTATTTCCTTTTAATAAAATATCCATTATACACTGCTTGCATTTGTATCTCTGTATATATGAGTACATAGAAAAGAATGGATAGAAATAAGAAATGCATATATATACCAAAATATTATAAGGGAAACATTTTCTCTCTCACAGAAACTCCAGACAGCCACTGTGGTGTTTCCTGACAGAGTAAAGCAGCAGGAGACAGCTAATGAGGCAAGTCATCCGTTATCATTGCAGTGCTTAGCCTGATTTAGTTATCTGAATCAAAATGACAGATCCAGGAGGAAGGCTCCTGGGAACCTGACTGAAAATGTTGTGTTGATGTTACCATGCATTGATCAATCTAGTGGAGTGCCTCTTCGTCTCCATGCCAACAATGAATAGCAACAAAAAGCAGGGGTTAAAGGGCATGCTTTTGGAAAACTGATATTGGGGGAGATGTTTTCTTTATAAACAAGTTTTGTTAAACACTGAAATAAGCTTCATGCCTGGGACAAGTCATGGCTCTTCAAAATATGGGAGGCTTTAGAATGTAATTTCAGCTTGTCAGGAACAATTTTCCTCCTTCTTTTTAATATTACTTAGAAGTTTAGCTTCAGATGCTACACTCTATGTCACTGGTTGCTTATTAACTTTAACATTAAGAGAAAGAAAGAGACTTTAAGCATTTCAATACCAGCAAAATGCCAGTCAGTAGTATTTTTTAAAAGTGTGGTCATATTTTTATGGAATATTCATTTTATTAGATGAGGAAAGTTAATCTTCATAGCATTAAATATGTGTAGAAAATATATGATTTAGAAGAAAAAACGCTAGTTACTATCAGCAAAACAAAGAAGCAAGTGGTGACTATTTTTGATGAGTTAAAGCTAGAGCTAGTTTTTTGAATGAGAGCTCTGGACTAGGCTCTCTTGCAAAATGAGTAAATCATATTTTAAAAAGAAAACAAAGGAAAAAACAATTTTTGAGAAGAAAATAAAGTCCATAGAATCAGTGAATCATAGGATATACTAACTAGGAAAGGGCTCATCAGGGTCAACTTCTGGCCCTGTGGAGGACAGTGCAAAAATCACACCATGTGCCTGGAAGTGCAGAGCAGAGACGGAAAATCCCCTCCCTTGCCTGGCTGGCCATGCTGTGCCTCATGTCCCCCTGGACAGGGTTGGCCCTCCTGGCTGCCAGGGCACTGCTGGCTCATGTCCAACCTGCCATCAGTCAGGACCCCCAGGTCCCTTTCTATGGAACTGCTGTCCAACCTCTCATTCCCTGGTCTATAAACAATATGGATTGCCCCATCCCAGGTGCAAAATCCAGCACTTGCCCTTGTTAAACTTCATATGGCTGGTGATTGTCCATCACTGTAATTTGTAGAGGTTTCTATGCAGGGTCTCTCTGCCCTTGAGGGAGTTGACAGCTCCTCCCAATTCAGTGTTGTTGAAAAACTTGCACAGTATCCCTTCCAGTCCTGTATCCAAGTAATTAATGATAATGTTGAAGAGAACAGGGCTGAGGATGGAGCCCTGCAGAACCCATTGGCAACAGATCCCCAGCCCGATGTCACCCCATTCACTGCAACCCTTTGTGCCCAACCCATGAGCTTGGCATCTTCCCTTTCCCTCTTCCAAATTAATTTAAAATGCTGTTAAAGAGCACTAATAACTACTGTTCTTGAATTCTTTTTCCACTCTGAGAAGGGTGCATCCCATCAGGTTTTTAGCAGGCCACATGTTGAATAGATCATTCTCTGATCAAAAGATCCAAAATATTTCTAGTTACATCAGCTTCAGAGCCCCACATTGACCAGATGGATCTGCCTATTCTTATCAATATTATCTGTTGTTACCAGAAGGATTCAGGAAATCACTACCTGTGCTCTGTATCCTTCAACCAATCATACTGAGTCCTTGAAGTCTTTTTGATTACTATTTGGTTTCTTTTTCTTATTTTGTGACTGCTGTCTTGAACACTTATGAATAGTAATCACTCCTTACTAGTTTGGAGAGTTTTCCAGTAATGTCCCTGAAGGGAGGAAAGTGTTAAAAGCAGAAGAATGGAGATGAAGATGGTAGACTCACTGAAGTGACTTTGTGCCTGGGAATGCTGAGGCCTGGAAAATAACAGTGTGGGAAACCCTATTATTATGCCTCCTGCTGTTTATCCTCTGCCTGTTTTGAGAAGTAGAATCCCTGTGTAGTGATAACGTGTGTTCACAGAAACTCAGAGGCACTCTCACAGACATGCCTGAGCACCCTGTTTTGGGAGAGAAAAATCAAAGCTTAGAGATCCTAAAGAACACAGGGGAGATCACAGCATGGTGGTAAGCTACACATATGCAGACCTTTGATAAACTGCTGCAAACAGCAGCCCCACAGCTCTGTTGGGATGGACTGAGCTTAACAGAGCTGGCGTTCTGGCTAGTGTGTCTCTGCCTGGGTGATGCTTCAGGATCCTGCAGTTAGCGAGGCAATGAAATAAATTTACTCTTTGCATTTCAGCTGTTGCTTCATGGTTTTTCTGCCTGTCTGCCTGTGGTGGCTCATACAGTCCCTTGTCTGAGGCACAGCAGACTTCCCTGTGACCTGAATCCAGTCTGCATATTGGGCTCTTCATTCCCTCTAGAAGGCAGTTGGTTTTTAGATAGTTACTCTTTTCCACTTAACAAAGGAGGTCATGACATGGGATACAAATGATGTTGCTTTAGGAGATGCATCTATCCCAGAAGGGCCTTTTGCCACCTCATCAGTTCTCTGGACCTCTAGTTCCAGGGCCTCAAACCTGCTGCAGAAGGTGCCAGCCCTACTTATTACGTTTTCCAAAGGAGGAGTGGCCTTGCTTCTGGTACATCCAGTGACTCTCAGCTTTCATCTTCAAAAGACCCAGGCCTAATGGCCTTGCAGGGTCACCCACTTCTCAGCTGCACCTAATGTTTGAAACTCCTGAGGGTCTTGAGACTGTTGCTTATCTGAAAATAACCATCTTGCTCATTCCCCCAAATACTACGCAGCCTATTCACTTATTCACTCCCTCCTGTAGCCCCCTCCCCTGGAGACAAAGCTCTTCAGGCACAGGAGACTTTCTGGAAAAGAACTGTTTGCATCAGTCTCATAGAGAGGCATGAGGCAATCCTGGAAACCTGTGTCCTGGTGCTTTACTGAGTGGGAAATCAAAGTTTTAATTTGGGGGGGGCAAAGGCAGTGTCTTTTGTAGACCCAAAGGGATTGCTGATCTCCAGAGTAATCCTCATTCCCATTTTCCAGCCATTCAAGAGGCAGATGGACTGAAATCAGGACCTGGAAGTTCCAGTATCCCAAACAACAAGAAGTCACAAACCTAGAAGACAATATGGTAATTTTCCTATTTAGATTCGAAAATAGAATTTATAATAATGCCAACAAAAATGAAACTTAAGCAACTACAGCCAAAAGGAAAAGACTGTGGACTTAAGATATGTTTGTTAATGCAGTGTTGAACACTTCTAAATAAGGATAAAGAAAGAAAGGAGTTTGAAGATGATAAGAATATGACTCTTGACCCAAATTTAGAATCATAAAATTGTTCGCATGGAAAAGATTTTTAAAATCATCAAATTCAACCATTGAGCCAGCATGGACAAATCCACCACAAAACCATATCCCTAAGTGCTACAACTACCCATGTTCAAAGCCTTTTCCCATCACTGGTTCCCTAGACAACCCCTACCTGGCTACAGCCTCCTTTCAGGCAGCTGTAGAGAGCAATAAGATCTCACCTGAACCTCTGTTCTCCAGATTAAATACCCCCAGCTTCCTCAGATGGTCCTTATCAAACTTGTTCTCCAGACTCTTCACAGCTCACCAGTGCTGAGTACAAGGGGGACAATCCCTGTCCTGGTCCTGCTGGCCACCATATTGGTGATGCAGGCCTTTTTTCTGCCTCTCTTCATCATCTCCTATTCATCATCCTGTCTTTGAAATCTAGACTGTAAGCTGCCTCAGCTTTTCATAGCAATCTAATCTGATCAAACTATCTAAAATACTTCATATACCTCATAGCATGGACATGCACTGCTTTGTATGGAAGTTCATAACTATTCCCATGTGACAGGAAACTAATGCAGATTAACCTTGTACCTGGATTTAAACATTAAAAAGGAAAAAAAAAAAAAAAGAAAGTTCAACTGAAAAATGTACATATGTACAAATAGAGAGAAAGAGGTCATACTCTCCTGTTTTGTCAGACTTTTTTGTTCTGCCCATAACTCATCTGCAGATACAGTGCAGAACTTGCAGCAAGCTAACCTTGATGCATTTTCAGATATTTCTTAGCATTTTTAAGGTCCTACTTCCTTTATTGTGAAAGGTTTTTAGGATATTATGATGCTTGAAAACCACAAGACTTTTACAAATATTTAGCAATTAGATAATGTACATTTATTTCAAAAATTACATTTTTTAAAATATGCACTAGATATCCTCATCTTTCCTAGGAGCAAAATGTATATTTCCATCAGTTCTGCCATTTGAGTTCTCTGTCACAAATCTGGAAAAGCACTCTTGAAACACCTGTATGACAGAGAAAGAGCTGGATCTCTGTGTATCTGCATGCTCCTGCCAGAATGCATTATGCATAGTGCTCCAAGGGAGCTCCTTGTACAAGTAGTCTTTGCATAATGGGAAAAAAAAAAACCCCAAAACTGCACAGAATTACAAAAAGTTTGGATGGCAATATTGTAACCATGTTACAAAGGTTCAAATTTGTGATCAAGTCTTATAGATTGGAAGATACTTTTTTTTTTTTTTAGTAGGAAGGATTTGATCCTAACTTCCTTGAATCCATACCACAGAGATGGGGGTGCTGGTTTGTTTTGGGGTGCTTTTAAACAAAATCCCTTATTGGATAAAATAAATACATAAGAGAGGAGGGCTATTTCTGGAGTGGATTTCTCTGCTTTTCTAGCACTACTTCTGTTATTGCTGGCATTAGTAATGCAGTATGCAGACACTGACACAACTCAGTCTGGTGTGACCTGAATAAAACTAGTGTTTTAATAGTCCAACCACTGTAAATGTCATTGATGGGATGGAGACCTGTCAAATAGGCAATTTATTACCAGAAGGAATATGAGTGAAAATATATTCCATGATCTTATAGGGCTTTAGAAACTGTTATATTTTAGTTTTTTTAATTGAACAGCAAATGAGATACAGAGAGCAAATTATTTTTGTCTGTCACCATTAGTTGCTGGTACACTGGGCAGAGTGAATGTGAAAACACAGCTTTACTTCCTGTCTTAATAAAATATTTCACAATATTTTACACCAATACTGTAGTAGATGGGAGGAATGATTGACTGGCTCAAAGCAACCAGGTGGAAAGTGTGTGTAGGGGGCGGACAGAGCTCTGTGTAGGTGGGACAGTGTTTAACAAATGCTGATGATGGTCTGTCTATTCCTTATATACTGTGATGGAACAGCACAGGGGTTATAAATATCATTATGCAAACTCAGTAGTAATGAGAGTTTTAAGTTAAATAGGCTGAATACATAAAAAGCAAAGTAGACACATTGCATAAAGAAAGCAAAGTTGATGTTACAGAAATTCTGATGAAATGCAACATTCAGGATTGCACAGGTCAAAAATATTTGTGGCCTTGCTTTTATACTCTTTAATTTATTTTTTTCATTAGTTTTCTTGCCATACTAATATTTTTTCCATCTGAAGCATCACTTAAGTTGCTCAAATGGAGTGACCTAAAATTTCTTAAGAAATAAGTCTAATGCTATTTTACAATACTGCTAAAAGCAATGGTCTATTCAATGGTAAATTTTAAATCAAAAGGTAATCCTTAAAACCAGTTAGTTAATTTGCTCGTTCTAATGTCAAAATTGAAAGATAAATAAATAAAAAAATTGCATTCAAATTAGGAAACATATAAAAATGCTAGGCTTCCTGTTGCATTCCAAAAGAATAACCAGAGCAGTTTGAGTATTATCAAAGGAGATAGCTTCTGCTGCAAACATACCTTGGAGAAAAGCTGAATCTAAAATGAAGCCAACACTTTATTTTATAAATTCTGAAAATACATAACCTCTTAGTTCTTATCTTCTTATTTGGGAAAAATAAATTAACTCTATCCATTCCTCATTTAAGGTATTTCCAGGTTGTCTGCTCAATTTTTATTGCATTCAGCCTATCTTTCTTGCTGAATCAGAAGTTTGTTGACTGTTCCAGGCACCTGCCATGCAAAGAGAATTTGATTCACATTCCATGTTCATGTTGACTTTCTTATCTTTGAGAGAAGACTCACTTAAAATATTTCAGATGACTTCAGGTGACTTTAGTATATGCTAGTCAAATTTGGCTAAGGGAGTGTTGTTTTCATATATGTCAGCACTGTATATTAAAAATGGCCTGAAATCAATCAGATGCTTTCCTTCTAGGAATTTCCATGTAATATGGATTGAATTTAAAGAATATATACAGAGAAGCACACTGAATTAACAACAGATGAAAAGCGGAAGGCATTTCTAAGAGAGCTACAAGTTTCTTAGGATGGGAAATTGCAGGCAGTGTTTCTTTGTGATTTGGTGTAGTTCAGGTATGTCTGTGGCAGTGGAAGGGAGGACAGACTTTCAAATTGCACTTATTGCTAACTAGTACAAAACAGGACAGAGAATCAGATTCCAGAATTAAAAAGCTTTCAAGGCCTTGTGCTAAACATTGTGAATAGCAAAAGTGTCAGACCATAGTCCCTTTTTTTCTTTTTTTTTCTTTTTTTCTTTTTTTTTCTTTTTTTTCTTTTTTTTTCTTTTTTTTTTTTTCTTTTTTTCTTTTTTTTCTTTTTTTTTGTGGTAGAAAATGTTCAGGACACTTTTAGTATTGACAGCATTTTCATTCTCACCTCCAAATAGTGCATCCAACCTCCTCTAGTGCAGTTTGATTCTTTGGGACTGCATGAATTGTTTTCCTTCCTGGTTTTCTTCATAATCTTGCATTCAGTTTACAGAATTCCCCCATTCCCTTAATGAGCAATATGTGAAGTCCTAGAAACAGAATGATACATCATGCCTTGGAATGGTCAAGCAGTAGCAGTTTAGAGAATTAGTTTGTTCATTACAGAGCTCTAAAAATGAAAGTGTCCCATATACAAGAATCACAAATTTACTTCAGGATACATCAGGTGAAAGGTGGCTGTGTTTCCAAATGCACAGATTACTGTTTATATAACTCTTTATCATTTTCTTGAGTTCAGCCTCTTGGTGTTGCTTCAGTATGGGTCCAGTTCTTTGGTTCAAGATAGAGTTGGATATCTGACCAGTGGATAGTGGAGAAAATTTGGAGATTCTTTGGATTATTTTATTTATTTGATTTCTATAAAAAAATATGCAATGGTTTTAGTAATGTCAAGTTATATCTCTGTATTTAGTGCAACTTTAGCCAAAGGTTTAACAAAGAAAGGCTGAAAAAACTCTAAAAATGTAATAATTTTATGCTGTATGCTTTCCCTGCAACTGTTTTTCCTTTCTTACTCAGAACTGTGACTATTTATTCTGTGAGAATTCTATGTCCAAAAATTCTAATTTTTGTTTAAAAAAGGGATATGACAATCAAAACCATGCAGATTTTTTTCTCTTTAGAGGATGATTTCGTTTTAAATTGATGAAATTTATGTTTTTTCAAGGTTTTTTTTTTTTTCTGGTTCCATTGGCAAGCTGAGAAATCCACCTACTGTTTGCACAGTTAAGTCTTCATGTTCACCTGTCATCCTTGAAACCAGGTTGTTTTTTGTTGATATTAATACAGTGACAAAGATTCAACAGTGCAAAAATAATCACTGACTGCAATTCGTGTGACCTCCTAGTTTTCAAATTAAGTTGTCGTTTATGCTCATCTATAATTGGGGGTAATGTTTGTCCTGCAAATATTTATTACCATAATGTGAGAGAAAGCAAGAATATATCTTGTCTCAGGATGCAGCCTGCACAAGCATAAATAGCAATTAAAAAATTAAAACTTTTTGTTTGCAAACTAAAAAATTAAAGGCTGAAATAATGAGAACTTAAACCATTTTAAAGTCATTTTACACACTGTCTTTTCTATACAGCTTCACTTCTACCATTTAGCCAAAGGCAAAGAAGGGAAAGGGAAGGAGTAAACAGCCTGAATCTGTTTTGTAAGAGATCATGTCAGTTGTTATTAACTGTTATATTATGTTTCATTGGGCTGGTTGAAGGCAAACAGAAGGTCAAAATATTTGTTGTTCTTATTTGGCTTTCTTATCTTTGAAAGAAGATTCACTTAAAATATTTCAGCTGACTTCAGTATTTTTTAATGCATTTTATTAGAATCACCATTTTCAGCAATAGTTTTAGAATGTGGAGAGCTTTTGAGAGAAACATATGGCTGCAATACCTTTGGGGGTGGGGGGAAGTGCTTATGTGGTGGTATAAAAATGTCATGCCTGTAAGGACTAATATGAAGAACATGAGCTCACTCTAACTTAACCCTGTAAGCAAAGGAAGATGGCTATGAATTATATCAATAAACATTAGGAATATTCCCCATTCCTAAATATTATTGTGAATTAGTGGACCTAAAAGAACTCGGGTTTTTTTTTTTCTCCTTTTTTTTTTGTTTCTTCCCTAAGAATGAATGGAGCATGAGTTATCCAAGGTAAAGTGTAGGTCATGTCAAAGCCAGTAAAACAACCTGATTTGCCTGAAAACCAGCTGTTTCCATCAGTCAATGTCTAAAGTTTTTCTGCAATCTTATTTCAACCATACTGACAAATGCAGCTTCTCCCCTGTATTTTTTTTTTTTTTTTTCAGTTACAATCACAGTATTACATGTTTTTTCCCATGGTGAAGACCAATCTGAGATTTTTTTATGTTACTGCACATAATAATTCTGTAAACTGTTTCCAGCAGTTTCAGGAGTTCAGTGTATTCAACCCTACACTAGCAAGTTCCTTGCATGGATGGACATTTTGTCCCACAGAATTGCTGCACTCAACAATGCTACTGCATTAAGTAAATGCTTCTCTTTGTCCACTCAGTGATGTATGATATTATAGGCTCTGGCAACAGACATGATTTCCTACAGCATTAATGGCACAAGCACAAAAGCTCAGCACTACATAGATTTGAAGCGACCTTCAAGCCCTTCCCCACTGTCAGATGGCAAGATGCATGGCAGGAACTTGATGTTGTAGTATATTCAATAAAGAAGAAGCTTTCACAGCTTGGCATGACAGACAAGCAAAAGCCCCTGACAAAAGATGGGCTCTGAAACTACGTGTTCCTACAAAAATGTTGAATTTGCCAACATATGAGTGAGACCCATTCATCCCACCTTGCTTTGAGGAAGGAAATATGAGTGCTTTACTCTTACCCATAGTTGTGAAGATTCTTCACTGCTGATTTGATGAAGAGATGTGGTTGGCTGGGTCAATCCATTATTTGAAGTAATTTTTTAAAGAACCCACAACTTTGTGGGCACTTTTCTCAATTTTGGTAAAAAAAAAAAAAAATCATGGCGATATTTTTAACAGGATTCCTGTTAAATAAATGAAATAAATATATCCAATAAATGAAATATTACATCCAGAAAGCCATGCTCACTTGAAAGATACTGTACAGAGATTTCTAAATCATCACTGTCCAAGTGCTCCTAATATTTAAACTGAAAAATAAACTTCTGTGGTAATTGCTTTCAGAAAATCATCAATTGCTTGTAGTTTCCCATACAACAATATTTCAGATTATTATTGTGATAGATTAATAAAGTGGGGCATTCCATTATTAAAAAGTGCATGAGTCCTATTTTATGTACAGTAGATCAGGTACTGAGAATTGAGTTATTTTTAAAAGCTATTCAACACTGAAAAATCTGTGCCACATTTACACATATTGCAGAATACCTCTTAGGATTCCAAATCTCTTTCTGGAGTTTTAAAAGCCGATCTTTAAGATGTCATTAATAATGTCCCAGGCCTGGGAAGAAAGGAACAGAAAACCTTTAAATTTTTAAGTCCATTTATATTTTTCACGTACTTCCAGTCATAACTATGTGCTAGAGACTTTCACCCAGTACAAACAGTTATTGGAAGGCAGAGAGAGATACGTGAGTTGATAAATTACTTATAATTATGTCCGTTTTTCCTGAATGATCCATCTGTAAAATTCTAATATGAATGGCCCTTCAAAAATTTGGGAGCTGGACAGGTATTCCAGTGAGTTAAACTGAGAGCAGAGGTACGACACACTAGTAATGACAACCGGAGAGCAGAGACTAGAAAACACCACTTGAGTTGTAAGACATTTTTGATATGGTGGCAATGAGACAAATCAAGGAAGCTATATAATATATATAATCAGATTTTTCAGAAGATAAGGAGCAAAATGTGGAAAATCTAGAAGCTGGTTGTGAGCATTGATTCTCTGACCATGTGGGGCCTGTCCATTAAAACATGGTTTGGGTTGGGAAGAATCTGGAAGCTTTTATTCTGCAGGGATTTTTAAAATATTCAGACCTGTTTTCTTCCAGCTTGGACAAAGAGACAGACATTGTCACTGAAGGTAAAATGCAAAAATGATTATTTGAAAATAAGGAAGTGTATGCATATTTGTGTGCATTTAAGATACTTTGCACTGGATGTGAAGATTATTTATCATGCTGGATGGATTGGATTTTAAAAGAGGAAGGCTTTTTTATATTTATTTGCTGTGAAAGATGATATTGGGATCAGTTAAGAAAAGGGAAAAGAAAAAGAAATGGCTCCATTTTTAAACTGCATATCACCCTTCAAAATTATCCCTATCTGATAAAGAATTTCTGCATGAATTTAAGCATCCTCCTGCGAGTAGTTAGTAATTGTGCATTTATCATATTCTGGACTTGACCCAAGATCATGGGGCCTGGTCTGCAGAAGTGCTCAACTTCCATGGATTTCACACAAAAGTGCTTTGAACCTTTAAAATGCTCAGTAATGTGTGCTGGAAAATCAGATTCTATGCCCTCAACTTGGACTTTAAAAATCCATGAGCACACTTGACCTCTTTGTCTCTTTCTAGTACCTATAAAAGAGGGAATTACACCATCTCTTCATATCACTAGAGTGCTATGAAGATTAAATAATTTTTGTGAAGCACTCTGATATTGCTATTTGGGCATCATAGAGAAACCCATGAGAAAATTAATCATCCTGTCTTCAGAATGGCTATGCACTACATAAATCCTAAGGCTACACATTTGACAATGAGAATAAAATTTACTGAACAGCTAATTTTCTAGCTTTTTTTGTTCTAATTCTTTTTTCAGTCATTCTGCTTCCTTTTTTTTTTTTTTTTCCCACACCCCCGAAAGTTTTTTCTCCTACACTTGCCAGAGATTCCTGATGATTACAGCCTTTCACTAGCCCTCCAAAATGTATCCCTCTATTCCCTCCATGATATGCTGTTGGATTTTCCTCATCCCCTACTACCTTCCCAAAGCACATTCCAAAGTAAATATGAAAAAAAACCTCTCCTGAGTGTTTATTCATTGATGTCATATTATGCCTTCTGTGGAGAAGAAATAATAATTTTTAATGTGTGTGTAATCTGGGACAATGAGTTCTGATCCTGATCACAACATTTTCATGATGCTATAAAATTAAAATAAAATACTATTAATGCCATGGCAGTCTCATAATTTAGTATTGAAATCTTGCACCACATGCAACTTGGTTTAAGTGTGACCTCATCTATTTCCTGGCATATGGGAATTAAGAGGTACAAAAAAGAGTGAGAACTGAGAATATTCTACATTTTCTTGTTTTCCAATAAATTTAATAAATTCAGTTTTTAGCAAATGTCTAGAAGATCAATCTGTATGTTGTCTTTTTATTTGTTTTCCAATATATAGCATACAAAATAATTTAGGAATAATTTACCTGTATTGTTCTTCTTTATAAATTCTCTTCAACTATTTTCCTTGTATTTTTTATTGAGAAATAGTTTTTCAGCTCAAAATGCATCCTGAAATATCAATCTGACACACTAGCTTTGGTTAATGACTTCTCTTAGATAGAAAACCTTACATGCGTCACACTAAAATGGATTTTTAAGCTTGTAGGGTCAGAAATACAGATTATGTAGTTTCTAGAATTTAACAGAGTTGGCAAAGTACATGAAGAGAGAATCAGATTCATAAAAGCAGGTTTAGAATAGCTTTAGTGAGCTGTTTTATATTTCCAAATTATTTCCAAAGGAAATAATTATTTTATAACACAGCTCCAGCTGTCTATCTTTCAACAACACAGATTTCTGTGTTTCAGAAATCTTCACAAAAAAGAATAATAATGGGAAGATAAGACAGGGAAGAAAGACCACCAGAAACTGAATTGATGATTTATGCACTTTTAACCTTGGGCAATTCAATTTCCCCGGATTTTAAAAGTGAAACTACCTCTTTAATGAAAACACACTCTATTAGATTAGATGATTTGTAAAAAAAAGTGATATAATATCCCACACAAATGTTAAAAGCAAAAAGTCTTTTTAACTGTGTCACAACTAGGTATAAGAAAATTTACGTTATCAGTTAGGGAATTGGATTTTATTATGATAGGAATATATAGAAGACCAGTAAATCAGACCAATTCAAAATTTTAGGGTGACACTGTTCTGGACTGACATGTTAACAATGAACATTGTGTTGTCAATGGCTACTTCTTAAACACTTACAGTCTTCACCAATGCATATGAAAAGTACTGAGACCTTAACAATCTTAACCTAAACCAGCTCTGAATGTGCAGTGCTCTGGAACTGATGTGGTTTCATACACATGAAGATCAACAACTAAGATCAGTCAGTCAAGGCTTTTCCCAGGGGAAGAGAGTTGCAGGGTGGACTCTTCTTTCCTCCCCATCTTTCTTTTCTCATTGCTCTGTCCAATTCCCTAAAAGAAATGAGATTATCTCATCTAGTTTTGACAACTTACTGTTTGGGATCAGAACTCAGGTTGACATAGCTTATTCTGCAGAATTCTTGTTTTAGCAGATGCCCTTTCTGCCTGTTGCCCATCTTTAGCTCTGCTCTGGCATATTTTACTACATTGTTTATGTTTTTCTCCCTGCTTGTGCAACTGTACTAGAGACCTCTTTTTGCTGTGGCTATTGTTTTAATATTTAAGCTTAGCTGTCTTAAACAATGTTATTAGTAGTGTTAAAATAGTGTAAAATCCTTGGACATTTTAACAGTAATTTTATTTTATGTTTTCTTTTCTTTGGATTCAAAGCATGCAAATGTTAATCATGTCTTCCTTAATGGCATCCTGCAACAGGTCCAATTGACCTCTGCTTTGTCTTGAGAAGTAGTAAATCTGTCTCTCATTAAACCAGCTAGTCATTTTTCATGTTTTGTCCACCATTGATGATCTGCACAGCTATGTTCTTGTACAGTAAAAACTTTGCACAACTTTTCTAGTTTTGCATCATTTATCCTAATTTCTCAGCTCATTTTAACTCCCTGTGGTAGATGTTTCCTCTTTCCTGACCACACCCATACTGTAGCTTGGGAAATACATCCTGCAGTGGTTCTCAGGAGAGCCATATGGTTGTCCTTCTGTACAGGACCTGGCTTCAGCAGCTGTGCTTGGGAGACTCTGGGCATGGCAGAGCAACCTCAGACCTGTTATCTGCTCCTGGGTCATTTATGAGCAGTGGCACTGGCAGCCTCCAGCCCTTGTTAGAATATCTCACCTGATGCATCTGAGAGGTAGAGCTGTGACAGGAAATTGCCATTAGAGCTGTTTCTGATGGAAAATACCTTCTTATCAAAATCAATTTTTTTTCTCCAGAAAAATTATATTATTTACTGTGAAGGTTGCAAAAAAGCATTCAACTGTTCATTTCTCAATCTGTCTTGCACAGTAATCAGGATGCACATCTAAGGATGCCAAGAGGATTGTTCTGCCAATCCCTGCATTGCATTTGCTCAGATACAAATTTCTTTTCAGGTAGGTGACTACTGAAATCTCTCTTAATCCTGACATGTCTAGAAGGATTTCTAACAGTAAGTGACATTCTCCTGACTATACACATTCATTGAATTTAAACCCACATGCCTTTTAAGCCAAGAGGTTTGGAATGATATTGCTACTCTTTCTGCTCCACCCTGCCATGGAGTTAAAATGTTAAAAATGAAATCATTATCAGCGATTTCAATGATGGCTATGTAAGTTCAGTTAAAATGTGAATATGCATCCAAAAATAGGTGTGTAGCTTCATGCTATGACAAGTGATTGAATCTGCCAGCTGAGTCAGAATTTTTATGGAAAAAAAAAATTAGGATGGTTCTTCCTGCTTTCACACATATTAAAAATACTTTTAGGAAAAAAAATGTCATTACATTATATTTCCTCCATTTTGACACATGAGAGAATCTGCACAGTATTTCTATTGATGTAAAAACAAAAAAAATAAAACAAAACAAAAAAGTAGGAATTCTTGCAAGCAGAATAAGTATCTTAAATAGCTTAGTTAAGAGATAGTGATTTTTGAACAAATAGGGTTTTTTGTTAATTGATTTAGTCCGTCATAGAAGCAGATTTGAAGACTGGTGGAGTTTTTATATCTATTTTAACCTGGTCAATAAATCCTTCAATGATTGTACCTATCCAAATGGAACATAAGTATTTAAAAAAATCTGAAGGCAATTTTTTCAATCCATGACTGAAATGGAGTTCTGTTCCAATAGCTAGGAAGAATTATATGTATTTGAATTGCAAATGTCAAAGAATTTTGCTTTAAATAACTTAATTTCCAAACATAATTGCCCAAACAATATAAGAAAAATAAAATATTACCTTCAGAAAAATGTCAAATGTGCACTTCATTAATGGTAAAAAGTCATGATTTCTTTATGCAAAATACATTTTTCGGAAATGACCATTTCTCAGTTGCAGTCTCAGTTTCAACAAATCCTTCTTTCCCAGTTTGAAAGGTTATATATTGATAGAAATCCCTTGGTCTTCTTTATGCTACAGTGATATTTAGAAGATAACCTGCTCTCTGCTTCTGTGATCCTGGATAACTACAAAAAGGAGCAGTTCAGGTAAAATGATGTCTTCTACATGTTTCAAAGTATTCCTGCTGCTATATCAGGACCTTGGCTAGATTGTGCATATTAATGCAAATTATCATCTGTGATTTGGTTATTCTCTGGCAAAACAGGAGCAATTATTGTTCCTTGATGCCATTGTGCTTTTCTGTCCACCTAGGTAGGTGTTTACTTGGGGCAACACCTGGCATTTCCTTTGTGTTTCTGCTTCCTCATATCACAGCTAACTCACTACTACTAAATAATATAAATTATGGCTATCATTCCAAGGAAATAAAAACAGAAAAAAATATAAAATTTACCCTGATATCACAAATAAATCTTTATCAAAATAAACAGGCAGGAGTTCAGCTTCACTGTCATTACTCTTTTTTATTGAAAAAGCATGTTAGGTATAGGGAAATGTTTTTCCTCTGCGGAGATATCATTACTTTTCTTGGCCATAAACAGGCTGCCACAGCAAACACTGCACATTTGTCTAACATTCTAAAGGATAATTTTTTCTATGGTGAAATATATCATTTTGCTCAGCAGCCTTGAGTGAAACGCATGCTTCAATTGATTGAAAATATTTTATTCTCTGACTCTCTGAACACCATAAACAAAAAGCAGGGACATAAAGGACACTTCTCCATTTTAAGGATTTTTTTTTATTATTATATAATAGACAAGGAATTCATACCTATACTTAGATATGATTAATTTCCAGTCCTCTAAAAAGCAGAATAATAGCTAAATAACACAATGAGTGTCAATGACTTTTTTTCCTTTCATGTTCTCTGAGTTGCAGTATGAAATGGGGATTAATAAACACAGCAGCTTTCCAGTAAAGAGTATTTTTTAGCTTTCTGTAGTGTGTAGCATGGCAAGCTGGAACATCAATATTTCTTCAAAATCACTTAAGTGCTTGTCATCAAATGAAAGATTAATTTCTTCACAGTAAACTTGCACACAATTCATAGGTTCTAATTCTCTGAAAAGCATAATGATCCTAGAGCTCTGAAAGATGCCGAGCCTGACATTTCAGGAGACTGAAAAACTGTTCTTAGCCATAAAACATAGAGCTCACAGAGGGGACTAGTTCCAGTATGATTCTTTCCTTCTTTAAAGTCACCTCTCCTCCACATGGCAAGTACCACTTCCAAAACTTGCCTTGGCTATGGCCTCTTTATCCCTGTCTGTGGATAACTCTGGCAACTAGCACCTGTTGTGGTGACAGTGTTCTGGGAAAAAGTGTCTGATAAATAGTATGAATTGCCAGGATTTCCTAGCAGTGTGCATTGGCTTGTCGGCTGGTTTTTAATTACCTTGATAGATTTGGAAAGATGGGTGGTAATAACTTTACCTACTTTGACCACTACCAGTGTCCACACATCTCGTCAAATTTCATGGTTTTTTCCTTGGTATTTTGATGACTTTTTTTCCACAGCTACTTTCTTCCACAGTCCTGTTCTGACATATCTAAAATGTAACTGTACATTGCAATTTTGCTGTGGGTCTTCTTTTGCTCAGTTTCCATTTCAGAGGAAATAGGTATGATGAACTTATAAATCAGTTGGTGTGAGCAACACGGGGAAAGGAGTAGGATAACTATTCCTATTCACACCAGAAGAGAACAAGATGTTGCTTTTGCTCTTCACCTCCTTTTCAGACATAGGCCAAACCTCAGTGATCAATCTCAACCACTTGCTGAAGTGATATGCATGCTTTTACTAGTCTAAAATATGGCCATCAATTATCTAACCCTTAATCTTTTATCTGTTTTATTTTCTTTCTTTCTTTTTCTTTTTTTCCTGGTCTTTGAATTCACTGAAATGACAAGTTAATTAAACATAGGAACATGTTTATACTGCAAAGGATCATCAGAAAGCCCCCACCATTCCCTGTGGATTTTATTTTATCCAGGGTTCCTTTGAAAATTCCTATGTAGCAAATGCGGGCCAATGACAAACTGATCTTTTTTGTGCAAATTCATTCTGTCCTTATCACCTGTATGTAAATGGTGTTAAATAACTTTTTTAAATTTGAAAAAAACTACTTGAAAAGGATTCCACCTCAAGACTGGAACATGACCACAAATACTTCAGATTCCACAGGCATGTCTTGTCCTGTATGAGTGATAAATGCAATGACTTCTTTCAGCTTGTCTAGATTGAGCAGTATGAAACAACACTTGAAATATATGTACAATCTGCACACGATCTTTCAGGTAAAAAAATCCCCCCTCTAACTCATTTTAGCAAGTATTTCTAACCTTTAAATATGAGTTTCTCCCCAGTCCTGAAGAACTGCTTGCACTGAACCTGCAACTGCCTCGTCACCACGCCAGACCATGAGCCCTGCGTGTGGCTGATGAAGTATTTCAATCTGCTGTAGGATTAACCTGTTTTTTTTCTATGACACAACACCTACTGTATGTGGACTGGAAAGGACGATTAACTAATTTTCAATTTGTTTGTGGACAGACTCCCATTTATAAAATAAACAGGCAAATCACTTCAAACAGAGAGAACACTCAAAGCTAAGTGGTATATTTCTTCAGCTGATACCCAATGACCTTTCAAGATGAAAGGATAATAGTCGACACAGAAAAGGAAGAAAAAAGCCCTGTGTGCTGTTTGCAAGGTTTAGAGGTCACTTGGCTACAGAGAGAGAAGGATACAATGGAGGCTGCAGAAAACACTGCAGAGGAAAACATGGACTAGGGTGTACATTTTTTTCTTCTGAGCCTGACCATTCACTACTGGCCATCTCCATTTAACAAGAGCCTCTGTTTCCCTGACTAAGGGTATGTTCTGTTTATTGTGTGGCAGAGGCTTCACTTATGTATTAGCTGCCTATCTGAGCCCCTCTTTGGAGAGCAAATAATTGTTCAAACCCAAAAGCAAAATGGCATGCTTATCCCCATTCATCTGCGATCATATGACAGGGCTGAGAGAAGATGGTGGGGGTCCTATAAGACAAAGTAAGATATTATTCCCAATGAAATGTGGCTAGATGCACCTCTGTCTTCAAGTACAATCTAGGTCTTTGTTCTGTCACAGATCCTGGGAGTCAGCTTGCTACTCCCATTGAGAAAACTCAAAGCAATTTCCCACACTCCTAGCAAGGCATCACCAGGCCATAAAGATTGTTCTGTCCTCTGAGCACACAACCTTTAGACAGAAATAGAAAATTGAAAACAAATTCCTGTTCATTTTACTGACCTTCAGAAGCTATACTCTTAAAAGCAGTCACAGAATTTACACCAACAGAACCTGAGCCTCAATTACACAGAATATGTTCTCAGAAAACCTTTTTGCCATGCCCACTGTCTTGATTAAAACTTTTGTACTTCTTCTCTTGAAAGAAATCAGTGTTTGTCAGTTTAAGAGCTGGAAATACCAGTCACTTCCACTGTTTCCCACATTCAGGTTTGCAAAAAATCCTGATCACTGCCTAGATATGTTAAACCTTTTTAATGGTACTCTCTATGCAGATAAATGCTAAATTTATCACCTTTTCAAGGAGGGACTTGGCATTCCAAAGTCACCCTGAATACTACCATCAGAAATTATTGTTTATCCTTGGGTTATTCTGTCTACATTTAAATATTAATAATAATAATAATAGTAATAGAAATAAGCAAAAAGCTATTAAGAATAGTTTAGCCTTAACATTAGTTTCTATGTCGGACCGATATGTTTCCACCTTTATTTTACCATTCATCTGAAATATTATTTTTTTACTGCAACTTCTTTTTTACCTTTTATTGAACTACTTTTGAAAAAACTACAGATTAATTTTATTTTTCCTGTCTGAAAGTTGTCTCCATGTTTGTTTTTTGTTTTGCTATGAAGCAAAAGGTTTTATGTAGAGAAGCAATATTTGGATGGTATGAAGGCTAGGTTGCATATTTAGCAAGAGGTTAGAAAAGCTCTGTTTATTTAGCTTTGTGAAACAAAGGCTGAGAAGGAAGTCTATAAATACATCAGCAGGATAAACATCAGGAGAGAAAAGAACCATTTAAGTGAAACGCCAGTGTTGTCACAGGAACAAATGGATGTGAACAGCTGGAAATAAACTTAGCGGGAAATTAAAAGAAATGTCCCAACTCTTAGAGCAGTCAGGTTCTGGAACACAGCCTTCCAATAAGAAAACATAGGACACAAAATCCCCCAAAATAGTTTTGAATATAGAAGTTGTTAGTAAATGAGTTTTCTGAAAGGTGAGAAAATATATCAAAGAATTTCAAAGAGTTTCTCTAGCCTTAGGTTCTTGGGAGTTTTGTAAAGGTTTTATTTATTTATTTTGATTTGCCATAGCTGAAAAACCTGAATGGAATTTCAAAAGCAAGCTAAAGGAACTAGATGTTGAAAACAAGTTAATTAGGTCTCTAATTTCTGCCTGGTCTCCTTTGAAAATCCCAGTGCTGAAATGGATCTCTTTAGATACGAGTAAGGATTACATTACCTTGCTCTTGAAATATTCAGTGCTCCTCTGGGAAACTGAAGCCCTCAAATGATTCAGGGAGATACAGGCATAGTGACTAAAACATGAGTAAAGTGTTTTTAAGCAATGGTCCCTCCCCATGATCAACTCTGAAATACCCACAGTTATAAATATCTACCTGCTGTAACCCAGATTCCTTGGATCCAGCTATTTGCTGACCAGGGCCCCATTCTATGAAACACAGCTGTATGAGCTTGGCTTGGTTTTACCCTAAAAGTTACTGCTGAGCTATGGCAGAATTCTTACATCAAAGATGTGCATGATGAAAAAAGAAAAAAGTAAGAGAGAGGTGAAATTTTTGAGGGGATTCTAGTTACTAGTTCAAAGAATAAAGAGGAAAATTTCAGCGTGAAACAATATAAAATACCATGAAATGAAAGCAGATAACTGAAAGGTAGAGCTCAGCAAGAACCTTGTTTAAAAGCTGAGATCCCCCTCCCTGCCCAAAAGGCAGCACAGACTCATCAAGTATCTGCATGTTAATGAGTGGTCTAATAACACACTACTCTCAGGTGTAAGCTGACATATCTATCTAATAAGCACATTAAAATACAAATAATCATCGCACACTTGTAATGTCTGCATGAGTTGGTAAAAAACTCACATTTTACCAAAAAGTTGTTCAAATGTGATTCAGCAGAAGAAGACTTACCTTATATGGACAGGAATTCTGATAATATTTTTGGATTCAGAGGTTCAGGACAACAATTGACAGGACAACAAATTGATCTTTTAAGGCACATTAACTTTTTTTAATGCTGTCCTCCTGACCATTTTGGCCTAAATTCTTCCTGCCTAGAAGGAGCTGACAAGGCATATGTGTCCACTGTCACCTTGACTGAGCTGGTAGTATTTTGTGGATTGTGACAGAAGAGAGGATTTAAAGGATTTCTGCTTCCACCATAGGCCATGTCATGGCCTTCCACCATATCCATACATGTCAAAACTGTTTCCTGTCTGATTGAATCGACTCCTTACTCCTTAATAACATCTACATTGATGAGGCAGATGAGCACATTTGTATCTAACTGGTATTAGAGCTGCACTGCAAACTTTGTCTTTTTAATGGTAATGCTGTAAGGAAGGAAACATCTGTAATAAGTAACAAGATGGTACAACACAGAGCAAATTGCTTGGAGACAGTAACTCATGCAGTTGCTAAGAGAAGCAGCTAATAAATATGGCTTGAATAGAAATGCTAATGAAATAGAGCTGGATGCTTGTTATGTCATTTAGCACTACTGCATATACAGCAGTTAATCTTTTTCAGGATTCTCTTCGTTGTCACTGAGGTCTATGCCTGTTTTTACTGCTTTTACTGCAAATCAGATAAATACTGTCACATGGCAGGAAACAGTGAACAAATGTAGTGATGTAAGGTTACATTCAGCTGGACACCATCTATCTCAATGATTAATTGAAGGTGTATGCAAAAAGCTACTGAAACTCAGCACTTCTGTCAAACAGCAAGAAAAATCAATAAGAACACCACTGTCTTGGTCTGTTGTACTTTTTGTAAAAAACACAAAGACAAATCAAGGATATATTTTCAAACCTGCCAGGAAGTTGCTGCTAGATGAAAGTCTTACTTTTCCCCAACTGAATTTTAGTTTCTATAAATGCAATGGCATCTGCAGTAAGGACGGAATCTAATATGCAACACTCTTCCCATACATTTCATCATCCCTGAGGTTTTAAATGTGTTCTTGTTCAACCTTTAGTTAAAGATCATTGCACTATGAAATCAATTTTTGTTGTTCTGGGTAAATATTTAAGAAAGAATTAAGTAAAGTCATGTCAGAAAAGGGGCATTTTAACACAAGATATTTACATGTATGTAGCATGTCATGTTCAGTTAGCATAGTCCATTGGGATATCCTCAGGATATCTAAGGATTACTAATTTCTATAGACAATTGACCACATGCAAGTCCAGCTCCTTTACAGTTTTTTACATCCATGTAGTACTTCTTCACTGGTGTGCTACTGGGGGAACATATTTTGTTTTGAATCTCTGAACCAAAACCAATTTAACTTCAGAACATGTAGAGGAGTATCTAAATCATCTAGCCACTATGCCAAATCTATTTTCAGCAAGCACACAAAGAGACTATTTCAGCCAAGTGGCTCAAACCACATTGGGGAGTAGCAAATATAGCTAGTTTCTTATCCTGAGAGTAAATGTCAACAGCTTCAGTACTGGCTTTATCAGAGAATGAAGAAAGAGTATTTGTGATTTTTTTCCCAAATAAAAGCTCACAGTCCAATATGTTGTGAGATTTGTAAGATCAAATGAATTTTCTCTGAGAACTCTTGAAAATATTCAAAATGCAAGAAGCCTTCTGAGTGCCATATGAACTCATTCTGAGGCCAATACATTTACCAGAAACACATAATAGATTTGTTCTTTAATCCTCTCTTTGAAATACTACATTCATAGGATATATGGAAACACTATGATATCTCTTTGTTGACTGGAAGTATATGAATAAGCAAGCTTACAATCTGGGTTCCTGTTCAGTAGTTTTTAATGCTATTCAGAAATAAATAAGGGTCCAATCCAGAATGATTCACTTATTCACAGAAGTAATGAATGCCTGAATAGTTCAATGAACTCTAATGAATGCAGTTTCCAAAGACATATCTTAGAAAGATGTGCTAAACATCAAATAAATAATATTGAGAATAGTATATTGGTATAAATACCAGAAGATTTTGCCTCCATAATCTTTAGTTGCTTTTGATATACATATTTCTACTTCTGAACACATTCAGACATACACTGTAGATCCTGGAAACTGCAGAGCACAAAAGCTTTATGAAGAATATTGTATGAATGCTTCCAAACTAGAAGAAAAATTAGACAAGTGAAAAAGAAGCTTCTGCTGTGCCATGGTTTGATTCAAGAGGTGGAAATGGGATGTAAATGGTGCTTAGTGTACTTGAAGCAGAGTGTGCCTGCACTGGTCTGTTGCCAGTGTCAACTGGCTGCTAATGACTTTTCTAGAAGCCTTCACACAGGTGGCCTGTCAGAGAGTGTAGTAGTTCATGCCTCAAGTATTGATAAAAAGTTTTGCTTGTTATAGCAAAAACTGTGTAAAGAAGCTACAATCAGAGGAGCCTCCTGAAAATGCCTGACTGGGACTTTTGACTGAAAGTCAAATTGCTGAGTTTAGATAAAGAGAAAACCCCATTCTTTAATCATCTGACACAAACAAGTAAACAAGGAAAAGAATTTTTTTAAGCAATTGTCCCTCCCTGTTTGCTGGGAGCAGCCTTGCACAGATTTCCCCCCAAGTTAAGGAGGGTGGGGGAAGTTTGGGTGTGTTGTAACCTTTGTCTGCTGAGGGACAGTGAACCCATCCTCCCTTACACAAACTGGATATGGAACCCCCAACCCTGGGAAAGCCACAGGACACTCAAATGAGAGGCAGCTGAGGGGGTGCCTTAATCCATCAAAGGCCCCCCAGAGTGGCCCCAGAGTCATTCCTGCAGCCTTGCATCACAGGACTGCACATGATGCAACAAACCCAGAGTCTGCTCTAAGAGACAATGAAAAACTCCCCCCTCTCCAAAGGAGGTGCCTGGAGTTTCCTACCTGGCCTGTGCCTATATTAACCCATCAGATTCTATGATTTGTGGGGGAGCTTCACCATCAAGAAGCCCAGAATAAGAGGATCAACAGAATGTCATTGAGATCCACAGAGGGGTGATGCTTTCTACCGAGTCTGTCTCCACCTCTCTCTCTTCCCACCCCACAAATTCCCCAAGCCCCTCTTTCCCTATTTCTTTCTCTTCACTTATCTTTCCCTCATATTTGCTATTAAATAAAATCTCTCCTATTGTCACTGGTATCTGGTCTTGTTTGCACTTTAATTTGGGATGAGAAATTCCTCAATAATTGTAATAACTGGACTTTAATATGGCCACAGGGCAGAATTAAAAAGTAATGATAGGTATACAGTGACTTCTCTGCATGAAATTCTCAATCTCCTTGTCAGATTGTTGACATTTCTGAGTAGTGTGAAGTTCATGTAAGTTCATAGAATTTTTCTAATAAGATTAGATAACTTTTCTAAGCTGATATACTCAGTAACAAGAAAACAGTCTTAATTGCAAGTGGAAAGAGATGGAAATCTCCAAGGAGTGATATATTCTCCCCTAAAATGGTAATTTTTAGGTGGAATAAATTGCTGACTGGAGATTCCCACTTCTCTCTATCATTAAGGTAATGATTCTGGGAGATGTCTTCCACATCTCCTATGTTTAATTACATGCATAAGACTTCTAAGATGAAGACAGCAGATCATTGCATTGCTGTGATGCCATTACTATATATCTCTGTAGATTTATAAACCTTGTTTTGCTTTCATTTTTTGGAGAGGGCTGAAGAGGACTAGCAGATAAAGTTGAAATACTACTGAGTCACTAGCAAGTAATCAAGTAATTAAAAACTTTAATAACCCTTATGAATATTCAGAAAAATTTGTATGTTTTTTGATTCAAGATAAGAAGCTGATAACCTAGATTAAGGCCTATCCTTGCTGACAAAAAATGCAAGAGGAAATTTAAGAAAAAACCCACAGAATATTGGTATTGTTTTTGATTATTGAAACTTGTATGTTTGCCTAAAGATGAAAAGAATTCTAGTCCAATTCTTGATCAAATAAGAATATTGTATTTTTTTCACTAAGAAGGACTTTTTTAAAACTCCTATATTAACAGAATATTTGCTTACCAGTTCATAGTAATCAGATCACAGAATCTCAGAGCTGTTGAGTTTGAAATAGCCCATCAGCTGTTTTTTGCAAACTAATGAAATCCCTCAAAACTTTGTTCTTAATGCTGAACAATAAAGCACTTTCAGCCTCTCCTTGCATGAGAGATGCTCCCAGACCTTGAGAATCTTTTTGGGTTTTCAGTGGACTTGCTTCAATATATCCAGTTTACTCTGATACTGGGAAGCCTGGGCTCAGAACTCCAGGTGTGTCTTACATGGGCTGAGCAGAGGAAAAGGATCACCTTTCTTGTCATTATTTATCCTGGCAATGAAAATGTTTCTCATGTATATATATATATATGTATATATATAAATGAAAATACATATATCTATTTTGCAGGAAATTGCTCTTTTCAACAGTATTTTGGATAGTGTGAGAAAATGGGTGTTCTGAAGCTTTCAGGTGTACTATTTAGAAAGTAAAAAAATGTTTATATCTAATCTGAAAAATATTTCATATATAGAGAATTTTTTTACAATAAAAATTGGAAATAAAATGAGAAAATTTAAAGAATATGTATTGTATTACTTGACAGCACATTCTGAATAATTTGTTTTATGTTCTTATTTAATGCATGAGATTTATTTGGAATTCTGTAAATTATAATAGGATTTAAAAAAAAAGGTCTCTTCCTGAGAGTAAATATAAAGTATATATTTACCACATATAAAAAAATATACTTACACACTCTCTGCCAGCTTTGATTATATAAAAGAAACCATCTGGCTAGTCAGAAACCATTCACTGTATGTTTACAAGTCATCAGACCAGATGCTAGTGCGAGTAGCAGCCACATCCAGGGGACCTCCCCCACTCTTGCAAAGCCACAAAAGTTCATGATTTTTCTGTAGCTAAGGTAATAAACTAGGTATACTTATTTTGAACTTAACTTTCCACCCAGCTTCATTCATGATCAAGTTGTCTGCTGGAGATTGTTTATTGACATAATACTGAAGGCTTAAAGGTTAAAAGGTTATAATGGAAAAAAAACCCCAAGAAATAATGATTCTTTGCTGCTACAGTAAGGCATACAAATGTTGTTGCAAACTTCTGGCATTGTGGTATATTAAAGGGAGATGATTTTTTCTTTTAATATATTCACTGTATTGCCTTGTTTTAGATAGTAATTGAACTGATTTACAGATTTACAGATCACTCATTAGTTCTGAAGTAAACCCATTAAAAATGTCATCAGCAAAATGATTTAGTTAAAAAACTTGCATTAATACTAGAGTTCTCTCAAGTGGTCTATATTCAAGAAAATCATCATATATTCACAAAAATTTCACAATGATTTTTGCCTTTACTCATTGCCTTTGTGCTTAATCAAAACTGATTTTACTATGGCATACTTTAGGGTGGTCATGTCTTTTTTTGGCAAATCTCTGCTTTTTATTCACCCTCCTAAAGTGTTTACAGCAGTGACTGAACAAAAACTTACATTTTAGAGGATACTTTTTTCAACTTTCCTTTGGCTGTTTGGACTTTGTCTAGTAAAAGCTTATTTACAAACATTGCTGGAACAAACTGAAATCAGTGAGACTTTTTTACCATGGTAGAATGCAGGGCAGTCATGGATGAAACACAAGTGACCTCACAGTTGGGAAGGATATGAGGTTTTGTACAAGTAATCTTGTATTGAAAACTGAAGTCTTTCTGAAGGTCTCTTGGCAGTCCTAGGAGTAAAACCAATTTATTTTTCTTGTTATTATACCTCTAACTGCCAGGTCATTTTTTAAATAAGAAGACTTAATAGATGTCAGTGCTGATTTAAAATTCATTCTGAGATTTATAAATCTCACTTACAAGGTGAAGGATGGTCACAAAACCAAAATGACATACACCCCCACCACCACTCAGGGAAGAAACAAAGTCTGACAGAGGGCAAATGTTAACTTCCTTTTAACCCTAACACTACCACAGAAAAGTTAAAAATGTTAATAGAATACATATATGTCATGTTTCATTTGCCTGTGCTGTTGAAATTACAGTTTAAGGTTGGAGGTTTGAGCAACATTGTAAATACTTGGATTTTGCTCATTGTATTGGTTTTGGACTCTACATATCACACTTTACTTTTTTTCCCAATGGAAATCTTAAGAGTAAGAAAATGAAATAGGAAGTAGAGGAATTCTTTTTTGGTTTTGGACATATAACTAGCATTATATTTGGGACAGGAGAAGCATCTCCTATAATTTATTTCAACATGATTAAATGAGTACAGCAATCACTTAAGCAGCACTCAAGGGGATTTGAAAGTGTTCACTCCCTTAAGAAAAGAAGAATTTTCTTCATATGACTTGCTCTCCACATGACTGAGACTTCTGCTGAAGTGTGTGCTATTGCAAGGTAAGATGCAAACAGTGAAAAAGGAAACAAAAGAAGCCATCACCTGTGACTTCATTGAAACAACTCTCAAGAGAAAAATGCTCTTCATGCCTCTGGTCACAGGATTCTGATTTAAATTAAGGCAAACATCTTGTGCAAGCTGTAGATTTTTTCCTTTTCAATTTAAATCTGTGCATAACAGGCAAATGCTGTTCCTGTGTTGGAATAGTTGTTCCAAAACCTACTTTGTTTTTATGTGTTTTTGAGGAAGGAATGGAGAGGGCTACTTAGGGAGCCACAAGGCAGGGCCCTGCTGGCCAAAACCTGTCCCATCACCTCTGGACACCAGGCCCCATCCAGGGTGCAGGACAGGCTGGGGGACAGCTAAGAATCACCTAAATCTTACATACCATTGATAAAGAACCAACTTAATTTGGAGAGCACTTGAACTGAACTACCTTAAGGAATGCCTTACACAAGGATTTGAACATTTTTTCTCCTCTTGTGTACTCAGCTGATATCTAAGGGGATTTTATAGTTGTTGCCTTTTAGCAAATGACAATAGCATATTTAAAACAGAAAATAAATTAACAGCAATTGTTAAATACTGTGGACAAAGGAAAGACAAAAGTGAAAGGCAAAAATATAGAGCACTTTGTGCTTACATGGTTCAATACATTCAAAGTAATTTTGATTGATATTGAGTTAAAAGATGTCTCTGTATAGAATGAATGTATGGCTAAAAAATGACAGTAACTTATTTTTAATAACTGACGTTCCATCCAGTTGTAGCCAGTAGTTCATCTTAATTCAGGAATCTTCATTTAACTCCAAGGTCCAAGGTTACCTCTATTCTTCCCTTTTCATGTGAGTTCTGTCCTTGGCTATGATCATCATGTCGGACTCACCATCATTTTCAGTTTGCTGTCATTGGGACAACCAGGATTCCATAGGATATTTTGGGAGACCAATGAGGAGAAAAGAGTAGCTGGGAGCAAATGGACAAGAGACAGAGGAGAAAGATGAACTGGCAGTACATTATTCTGAGGAGATATAAATCCTGTAGCAACTCAACTCCCAGGGGACCTAAGATGGAACATTTTTACTCATTTATTTAGATTTCTGCTAGAAACGGAGATAATTGTACATGTTCTAAAAAAAATGGGTAAAGGTTGAAGTACCCAATTTTTTTGGAATAAGGTTGATAATTGCAATCAAGATTGCTTTCATGTTTACTGGCTGGAGCCTTGTGAGCCAGTGATCATTTCTAAAGCTAGCAGAAGGTCTTGCTTGTCTGTTAAATCTGAAGAGAAAGAGCAAGCTGACTGGAACAGGGCTTCCTACAATTTACCCAGCAGACCCTGGTCAACAAAAAATCCCAAATCAGGCTGCCTAAGCAGCATGAACTGGGCCCTACTCCAGTCTGTTAGCCTGAGCAAGGCTCTACAGTCCTACTAAAATCTGAATGAGAATCAGTTCCTGAAAAAGTGGCTACCAGGATAAGGTCATGCAAAGCAGAAAGACTCTTCAGCAGTCCTCTCACCCAGGCTTTTCACTTCCACATGATCTCAAACAGCTTGCTGTTTATACAAAGAATTTCTGAATCATCAAGTCCCAAACTTTTCTGGAAATTCTCTTGAAGCACCTTGTATTTATAGCAGTAAACAAAGCAACAACAACAACAACAAAATACCCCCAACAAAACCAAAAACCAACAAAAAATTCTCCAAACATCCCTAAATCAAGTGTTTCAGGCTGTAATTATACCAAGAACTCAATAAAATAGCACTGACTGTGCCACTGAACAAATCACCTCTGAACTGGTGTGGAGATTTTTGTCCAGTACCAGATGTTGGAGTGTTGCCTGATTTGTCCCTCCTTTTTTATTAGGTTTGACTTTTTAACTGATAATTCCCTGAGAGGACTATGTTTTTCCACTTTCAGTAAAGTTAAAAGTGGGATTTTTAAAGAGGGGAAAATAATAAAACTACTATTAGAAGCTTAGGGCTTTATATTCTGGCTGAGACCTGCCTAACATTTACCATAAGGCATTTTATATCCCATTAGCCATATACAGTAGACATATAAGTTTAACATCCCATGGAAATGGAATCCGAGCAATTTTCTTTAAGAGTTATGTATCAATGATTCAATTATAAACTATGGAAATATATTTATGAATATTATTCTTATCCACACAGTCTCCCACCTAACTATGTATTTTTACTTGTTTGATTATCTTTATTTTATATGGAATATTAATCACTATTTTAAAGTGCATTTTCCATGAATGGATTTTCCATGAATGGATCTTTTCCCCAAATAGATCCTAATTTGACAAGGAAAATAATTTAAAAATAACTTCACCCACAGGCCATTCTGTTTTATTAAAAAGACCGACATATTGTCATTAGAGTTGAATAGAATATAGCCTTTCCAATCTATGGATGTTTTCAGGTTAAGAAAAAATCTCCCCAAACTTAATAAAACCCAAATGTTTTCCCGAATCAGCAAAAGTCTGTCCGTGCCCATTGCTCGAAAGCACAATGATCTATGAGATGCAGATTCAGTAAAGATCCCACTATAATAATTACTTACACTTACAAAAACTTCAAATTAAAAATATTTATAATGGTTTGCTTCTCCACAGTCAAACCAGGACCAAGTGTTCAGGAGTACAGTGTAGATTTCCAGACGGAATTAGAGCCTTTCCTTTACAAAAAATAAGCATACAGTCCCATAGGATTTTATCAAATCTGTGCTGACTTTCTCCTTCAGTTCAATGAGAAATGTAATTAATTATGAAGTTAGTTTATCTCCTAAAAGTTTTCAGTTTAAGGAAAATTTTGGACAAAAAAAGTTAAAATATATTGGAGACACTTCAGCTTTAAGCTTTCATTTTCTATGTGACAATTTGCAAATGTACATGTATCAAGTATGTCAAAAAGTAGTTAAAATACCTAAGCTTAAAGATTTCTGAATCTGACTTTCTGCAAAGAGGGAATATCCACAGATTTCCTCCAAGATGTTTCAAATTAGTGTTCCAAATATAACCAGCTGAAGAAGGGTAGTTTGCATAAACTTATCCAAACAATTTATTGAACCAGAAATCTGGGCTTTTAAATTTTGCTTTTTATTTCCTAGAAGCAAAGTCTATTTTAGGATTAAAGAGGGAAAAGGAAACAAAGTTTACATTGAACACATACACACATTCAAATAAATTATTTACAAACAATCTGGATACAGTAAAGGACTCCAAGATTTCTAGCAGACTTAATTAATAAGACTATTGCAAAAATGAGTCAATTTACCCCCTCAAGCATAACATAATGCTCCCAAGTAACTTAATCAGAGCCATAAAAAGCTTATGGAGAAGATCAGACAATTTTAATGATCTTCTTCATTACCTCTGAACAGCTAATCTAAATAAGACAGATATCTTTATAGATCAAATGATACCATCAGTATCCAAATTTACTCTCTTCTGGTGACTGAGACCCTGGAATGATTCTTTTCATTCCACTAAAAAAATTGAATTTTAAAGCATAAATTCATTTGTGATTTCAATTCTAGACCAAGCTCAATTAGCTCAAAAATAGAAAGTGAGAATAAAAAAAAGGTCACAAGGCTTCCACAATAAATTAACTCCATAGAGCACTTAGAATCATGGTCATAAGTTTTTATGCTACTTAGAAGTATACACCCAATTATTTTTTAATGTTGTTTACACTGTAAAGAGAATATAGCTGAGACCAATAGAGTGGATTAAACCATTTTATTTCTTTCTTGTGTGCTGTTTAGGAAGCTGAGCTGAATTATAGAACAAAGTAAGTAATGATTAAATACCTCCACTTTGGGTGACTAACTTAAAACATCTACATCCATGATTTTTGAAGCCATGATTTCCAAAGTTGGAAAAACAACGTTTTTATCAAGGACATTTGCCTTCAAGAAAAATGTGATGATGACTCAAATACTGAGATACTGAATAATACCTAATAATAGGTTTGTATTTTCCTGTTTTGTAGAAGACAATTTGTTTGCTAGATTTTGGCAAATAATAACTTAACAAGTATATTTAAAGCAATGGTGTTGAAAAGGTGACCTGAGATCAAGATCTGGAGTGGCAGAGATTTGCAGACATAAATGAGGATCTAACACATCAATATACATGTCAAATAAACTCATTAAATAATTAAGCTTGGTAAGGCACTGGTGATAAACAACCAATAGGACTGTATACTTAGAGTTCAATTCATGCACAAAAGTGCTGTTGCTTGAAACAAAATAGAAGAAGCATGAGAAAGAGCAGTCCAGATAACAGTATATTAAAGGTCATATAGGATGTTTACAGTGGAGATGTGAAGTACATCACCTAATTTTCCTCTTTGGGAGAGAAGGTATCTTTCTTTCCATGCTCCCAGACCCAGAATGGGTTCCATTGGTAATGCCAGGGTGCTTGATCCCATGTTTCACTGATTTCTAGCCAGGGAAACCACCACCACTAAAGGAGGTTCTAAAGGAGGTTTGACCTCTGTGGTATTGTCAGAACAGAGGGTTTTAGTGTCCTGATTAGATTGCAATAATCAAGCTGGAGGCAGCTCATATGTTCCCTTGAAGCACTGATCACATTATTCACCTACCCCTCCTCATTTCTTGACCCATCTCTTAGCTGTCTTTTCTTCACCCTAGCCTTCTCCTAAATAAACAAAACTTTTTTTTGTTCTTTCAACTGATCCCACTTTTGCTGCATCTATTGTTGTTTCTGGCACTGTTACCTAAGTGATCTCAGCCTTATATGGTGCTGTCACCCTCACAAGACTCTTTTCCCAAAAGCCAACTGTTCAGGTACCTTTGAAGTTTCTCTGTTTGTCATTTGTTATGTGTCCTGTCTACTGGTTTCACATGTCACATCCACATCCTGCTCAGTTAGCTTTACTGTGTGCCAGGGCTTTGTCAGGGATCCAGTCATTTTCCAGTAGCTGTAATATCAACTCACAGTTTCCCTCTTCCATTTATTTGTACTCACGATGATGGACAGAAGAGGCGAGACCTCCATTCAATTCTGAGTCCAGCCTGATCTCTGTCAGCTGCTTACACCTCCTCTAACCTCACAGAGTGAGCACAGAAACTTACCCTTTCAATTCTGTGCTTCCTTTTCAGCGTTCAACTGCCAAGGCAAAAATCTGCCTTTAGAATTAGGCTTTTCAGCCTATTGCTATTAAATAAGACCCAGGCAAAAAATATCTAAAAGTGAATAAAACTTCAGATGAACCACTTAAACCAAGTGTTTGTCAGAACTCTATAATACAGAAATTTTTAATTACCTCAGAGGGTTGATTATAATAGAATAGGATTTGGAAGGAAAGAAAAAAGAGGTGGTAAAATAGCAGAAGTAGATTCCAAAACCTTTAATACAATTGAGGAAAAAGAAATAAATATAAAACAATGAAAGGAGGTGCTTATTTTACTAAGAGGCTGATAGGGGAAATGTAAAAGAGGTATCAGAGAGATAAAAAAAAAAAAAACAAACCCACAACTGAATATCGTAAGATGGATAGTATTGCTGAGATTGCTTGTTTACCAGCAGGATGTCTGGACTTGCCAACCCAGAGCCCCTTTTGCTTTTATGTTCCTAAATTGCATAAGAAGAAAGTGGTAAGAAACAAATCCAAAATGTGTGGTAAAAATATTTCAGCAGCACTTTGTCCTCAGCTGTAGCAGAAGAACTATTCCTTGAGAAGATTCTCATAGGACAGCAGCTATGAACTGACCTTTCCCCAAGAGGAGGGAGGGAGGGAGGGAGGGAGGGAGGGAGGGAGGGAGGGAGGGAAGGAGGGAAGGAGGGAAGGAAGGAAGGAAGGAAGGAAGGAAGGAAGGAAGAGAAGGAAGGATCAGGAAGGGAAGGAAGGAAGAAGGAAGGAGGAAGGAAGGAAGGAAGGAAGGAAGGAAGGAAGGAAGGAAGGAAGGAAGGAAGAAGGAAGGAAGGAAGGAAGGATGAAGGAGGAAGGAAGTGAAGAAGGAAGGAAGGAAGGAAGAGGAAGAAGGAAGGAGGAAGGAGAGGAAGGGGAAGGAAGGAGGAAGGAAGGAAGGAAGGAAGGAAGGAAGGAAGGAAGGAAGGAGGAAGGAAGGAAGGAAGGAAGGAAGGAAGGAAGGAAGGAAGAAGGAAGGAAGGAAGGAAGGAAGGAAGGAAGGAAGGAAGGAAGGAAGGAAGGAAGGAAGGAAGGAAGGAAGGAGGAAGGGAAGGAAGGAGGAAGGAAGGAAGGAAGGAAGAGGAAGGAAGGAAGGAAGGAAGGAAGGAAGGAAGGAAGGAAGGAAGGAAGGAAGGAAGGAAGGAAGGAAGGAAGGAAGGAAGGAAGGAAGGAAGGAAGGAAGGAAGGAAGGAAGGAAGGAAGGAAGAAGGAAGGAAGGAAGGAAGGAAGGAAGGAAGGAGGAAGGAAGGAAGGAAGGAAGAAGGAAGGAAGGAAGGAAGGAAGGAAGGAAGGAAGGAAGGAAGGAAGGAAGGAAGGAAGGAAGGAAGGAAGGAAGGAAGGAAGGAAGGAAGGAAGGAAAGAAAAAATCTCCAGAGGAAAATAGTAAAAAAAAATCTAGAAATATTTTCAAATATTTCAAAAGAGAAAATTTTTTGTCTTTCAAAATGATACTTCCTTGTGTCTGCAAAATAAGCCCTGGATTTCTCTGGTTTTTCAGGTCTGCAGATAAGAAAGAGAGGAGAAAAACTGTATAAATCTTTACACTTTGTCTGATCACTTCCTCTGGAAGATGAATATGCAAAACATTAAAAGCTAATGACATTTGCTGGTATGCTGGATGGAACTGAGCATCATCATCATGATCATTTTTGTCATTAATAATGCACTTGCATATTCAATTACAGACTTAAAGGGCTGTGTAGGTGCAGGACATAGCAATCATAGTGCTGAAGCTTTTGTATATGACAAAATCTGGTACTCATTGGAATGACATTCCAACACAAATTCAATGCCTGGTAGGTTAAACATCGGAAGGCAAATCTTCAGTACTCTTAGGCATTACAACAGCAGCTAGGTATTGTGATGATTTGCATTCTGTGGGTCCAAAACAGATTAAATGCTCTGTTCAATGTGTTAAGCCAGTTTGCAATGCAAAACAGATGTATATTTGCTTTGGCTTCTGCAACCAATATTTAAAATAGAAACTGGGAAGCTGATGCAGATAAATTCCATTTTAACATTCAATTTCCTTTTACTGCTTTGTCCCTACTTAAGCCTTCATTTCAGCAGTAATGGATGCATGGGGTTGTTGGCTTTTAGTATCTCTTTTCTTTAGCATAAAATTAAAATGTGCTCCTGTTGGAGCAGAACAAATATAAATTAAAAAATTAGGAAACAAAGACTCCTTTTGCATCTCACATCTCTAAATTCATAACAGTCTGTTAGAAACCTCATTTACTTTAATAAAAGGTGTTCTATAGAATTTAGATATTTCACTGTTAGAAATCACAAGAATCTTGAAAAAAGCAGTTGTAATATCAGACATAATGACTATATGTTACAGCACAATTTGTTTTACAAATCTTGACACAAAACTAAGATGAACAAGTGTCTTAGATTAATTCTCAAATCCCTTCAAATCGACCACTACTCTCCCTTAGTGTTCCAAATCCAATTTTACCATATGCAAATGTTGTTGAGTCAAACAAATGGGCAAATTAATTTTAAAAATAATTCAACTCCACAAAAACTCTAATCTTCAAGGCACATTTTCAATCTTATGTATTCTCCAGGTGGATTTTGATGCCAGTCTTGTTTCTATTAAATTCACAGTATAAAATAATTTTATTAATTTTAGTGAATTTTAGTTTTCTAACATGTAATATATATAAATGCTGTCCAGAACTTTTCTGTAAATGACAAAAAATTACACTAGTTGTAGTTCCTTCCAGTCATGCTATAGTAAGAATCTCAGGCAGTTTTTTCCTTGAGAGTTCTTCTCCCTCTTTATACTGAAGCCAATATCTGCAGGGTCACTTCTGACTACAGCATTAAACAAGAGCATAAAAACATTGAACCCACAAATTTTGGTCAAGAACATATATTGACAGATGCTCTGAAGTCTCTGAGAATTTTTTTCAAACATTCCATGTTAAACATTTAGGGATCAATTTTGTTTTTTGTTTTATTTCAGTCAGTTCTTTCCAAGGATTCTGGCAGAAAACCAGTATCTTCCCCATCATTCAATAAAACTTGTTCTTTACTCCGATCCAAAATAAAAAATTCCTGATGCTACTTCCTCCCACCAAAAACACTGGATGTAAATTAGAAAGAAAAAAAAATGCACTATTCTATCTGGATAGAATATAGACATGATTTACTATACCAGAAAACACTCCAAGATAAGATTGTTGGTGTACAAGAAGCTGAAAATTCACTGATGTAAAATAGTCATTCTATGGGGTTTTTGTTATGTTACTAACATATATAACTCTATATGCAAGGACATCATCTTGTGTTTTGTATAGTATTTATTGTATGTTGTACTAGTGATGGTTCTTCCTACCTCTAGACAGAACAGTTTGGAATCTGTCAAAAATAAAGATATACTTTTCCAATTTTATTTATGAGTATTCAACCTGAGATCTCAAAGTTACAGGTTTCTGTGTGATTTATAAATGATCATAAATTATAATGGTTATTTAATGTCAAATTTTATCCTCTGTGTTGATTGCAAGATGCAAGCCTAAGAAGATTTTCCTTATGTGGTCAGGATGAACTTTAAGACCCACTCTACCCATGTGTCTTGACCAGCATTTTTTGAGTCTTACACCTGTTATGGACACATACAATTGTCTGTGTAACAGGATTTCTGTATGGGATTTTTTAGTTTTGAGAAGGAGCAAGGTACTCTTCAGGTGAAAGTTTACTTGTTTGTTTGGGGTTTTTGTTTTGTGTTTTTGTGGGTTTGGTTGTTTGTTTGTTTTATTTGATTGTTTGTTTGGGGTTTTTTTACATTTTTGGTTGTTTTGGTTTGGTTTTTTTTGGTTGTTTGGGCTTTTTTTTTCTTTTATCCTGAACTTTAAAAGGTAGTTAAAGAACTACCTTCTACTGCTGTATATTCTTCAATACAGACTTACAATGTAAAGTAACACATTTCAAGTGTCTCTTGGCTACTTTAGAAAGGATGGTGTACATCAGTGAATGCCAACAGCTTTAGAAAAGCTACAGGGCAATGGGAACTGCAGGTTTCTGGGTCTATCCCAAAGCTTCAGAAATGAGGTTAAAGCAACATTGAGTTCAAAGCAAGCAGTGTAAATCAAGCAGCCAGAGCTGCTATGGTACCTGCTAAGTAAAATTGGCATCATATGGTAACAACCAAGCAGGAAAAAACAGACTGCACAGGACAGAAGAAAGTCCTTGAAAGACAAAGAAGTGGAATATGCAAAAGATTAACAACATTTATGACATTTGCAGGTGTGCTGAACGAAACTGAACAATGGGCATGAAATGGAAGTATTTAAGTCAACTGTTGGTTCAGGATATGGCCAAACTGACACAACTATTATTACCACTTTATACTTTATGTAAAAGGGAACAAATTATTTCTGCATTAAGCTTTACTTCTATTGTAACCAAAATGATGTTGTATTAAAAAGGAAGGTTTTATGCTAAACTGTGAATTCATATCACTGTGTGACTAGGATGAAACAGCATTCACTGAGAAGCACTTATGACTGAAAATTAAGACTTTTTCAGAGTTCTGGGAGTACAATGCACATTTTTCACTAAATGTTAATGGGATTTTGGAACCTAAATGCATTAGCAACCTCTGAAAATCCCTATCAAAGTGACTGAATTGCAAACAAAAAATAGTTTCTCATTAATCTCCACTATTGTGCAAGTAGACTGGAGGGTAGCCAGTATTGTAGCCATTTTAAATGATGAGTTAGGGGTGAATCTAAAAATTAACATGACTTTGGTATTAGGTAAAATACCTAAAAACACATTTAAAGAGACGTGTAAAACACACAAGTGAGCATAATACAATAGAAATCAGCAAAGCTTCTGTAAATGGGAATCACACTTCTTAAGTCTCATCTTATTCAAAAGAATTGAAACAATAATGGAGAAAGAATTCTTAAAAGTAATTTAGTTGAATTTCTGAAAGGCCTTCTAAGAAGTGTCTGGCCCAAAGAGGTTAGTAGGATGAGCAAGTAGTTCTAGGGAGCAGTGTAATGTTAGTGCAATGTTTAATATGTGTGCTGATATGAAACGAAATTTTTTAAAAACACCGTGTCAATTAAAATGAAATATCTTCAAATATAACAAGAGTAATAGAAATCAGTAATGGAAACAATATTATGCTACTATATAGGGAGACAATGAGTCCCAGTCTAAACATATACAGTTGATTTTGGTCAACCATCTTTAAAAATGCATAAGGGTCTAAAATACAGGAAAATACAAAGAAAATAACAGGCCTCACTATTTTTATCATGCTGTAACATAAATTTTAAAAGACAATTATTTTAAAACTGAAAGGAAAATAAAGAACTATTCATACTAAAAGAGTAATTAAGCTGTATTTTTGGCTAATTTCGCTAATTTCTATGACAGCAAAGTTCTTGAGACTCTTCACGGTCATCGAGATCAGTATCTGCCAAGCACCTAATAAAATTTCAAACTTTAAAAAAAAATTTTTAAAAAGTTCTATTAAATATTTTCTGTTAAAAAAAAGGGGCTACTATTTCCAAGTTCTAATTGTATAGACAACAAAACTTTCAAGGACTTTTTAAAAAATTTAATCATGTAGACAGCTAAGTTTCAGTTCCTAGAAATGTTCCTTAGCACTTCTTAGCTGACTAATATAGAAATGGCCATTTTGCCTGAGATCCAGGGTCATTATTAGGAAAAAAAAAAGAAAATAAATAGATAAATAGACAAGTACAATCAACCAGAATTAATTGCTTGATTTGTTACTTCCCTTTGTAATTTTTAATACTTCTAGCAAAAAATCAGGTTGTTAAAATATTGCTATCAAGTCAAAAGAAAATACCAAGCTTGTATTTTCCTAGAACTGCTGTAAATTAATGTAAAATACCTTCATTCAAGACAAGGCAAGATTTACACTTACAGTAAACATTTCATTTACCTCTATGTCAGTCAGAAAACAATAATAAGTCTACCAGCCTCCTCTCAACAAACAATTGCTCATTCCTTACATATATTTAGAAACAAGCTTGCTCCTTTGAAATGACCCCTGAACTGCAGCTCCTTCTGGCTGTGCTGATTCAGAAATGCCTAGGCCTGATTCTGAGTCCAGGCTGGCTCCTTTGAAGTACAATGTAGACATGCTTTCAGAAATCTATGTTTAGCTGAAATCCATGAAATTTATGAGTTTTTTGTAATGGGGCACAGTTATGAAACAGAAATTGCAGTAAAGATAAACCATATTCTTTTCCTTTAGGGAGAGAGAGTAGCTGTTATGCAACTTGAGTACATCCACATTTGGATCTGACAGTCTGCAGCTTAGTCTAACATTATTATAGTTGTCATTATACAGCACCAACTCTCAGTCCCTGGAAGAGCTGCAGAGACACAGGACTTATTTTAGTCACCTAGAGATTGCTTACCAAAGCCTTACTGTGACTGAGATGTTTCACAAGGGAAGCAGATAGAACAGTGATGTGAGCAGAGACCTGCAGTTTCCTGGAGCAAGGAGCATACTCCATTAAATTTCATCTGGCACTAGATGGAATAAACAGCAAGGCTGCCTCTACTCTTTTGAATGGAGTCCTAGAAATCAGTACATAAGTAGCAGGATTGTGACTACAATCACTTTCAGTACACTTTCTCAGCAGATTAAATACACTTGCACAAATTATATGAGAGGCTTTTGTGGATTGGACGCTGCATTTTCAAAGGTAAGCATTTTTTTTTCCATTTACAGAACCCATTCATTTAGTGCCAAGAAAAAAGACATACATGCCATTTCATACCTCAAAATCTTTATTTTCTTGAGTGAATTGTTGAAAGAAATAAATTTCATATTTTATTTTGTCCACAAGTAAATTTCTGAGCACAGTTTGTCATGCAAATCTAAGTTCCTTTTGTCATTGTAAAAACATCATCATATTGAATGCCAAAATCTTTCTAAGCATATATTCCTTCCAAGAGAAGAACTTTTAATTAATTGGGGTATAACAATACATCATGTTATAGATGTAAAATATCATATCTGTCAGCTTTTTTCTTTTCTTTCCTTAATGTTGAAATCAATGAGGTCAGAAACCGCCACAATCCTGGCTAACAAATTGCTTAAGTGTCAACAGAGTGGTTTCTGTTAAGGTACTATTCTATCCTTCAAATCCCAGATCAGTACTCTAAATTTCTAATTTTCAGTGTATCTGATGGGTACATCTTGTAATAAGATCAGAAAAAATATAACCTTTTATTTTTAGATTGTGTGTCAACATGCTCTGCAGTCCTACAGTCTTTCTGTTCTTCAAAACACACAGAGTATTCCCACTGGTTGTCATGAGAATGTCTTCAGCTCCCTGATCATTTTGTGCTGAGAAACTTTTAATTTGTGTTTGCCACATGGCTACTAGTACATGTGGAGGTATCAGCACGTGAAATACATATTTAGTATTTTTTTACATCATTAAACATTCATATAGTCCCATACATTTTTTTTTAAAGTTTATTGCATGGGCAGACTTTGATGACACTTGTACTTGCAGTGTTTGTTTGTGTGTTTTTATTAAAAAAGTCTCCTTCAAGAATTGTAGACCACTTGGATACTGCTTCACTTGGATATTGAAATGGTTTTTAAGTTGAGTGTATAAGGATTTTGTTTTTTTTTCAGAATTCAGGGTTGTATAAAGTATAAAGTTTAGGGGAACTGGACTCTAAGAGGAAGTTTATACATTTTGACTTCCAGTTAGAACTTTTGAAGTGTTTGTAAAGAAGACAGAGACACTTGTTCAGTCTTTCATAGCCAGAAATTACATTGCAGTACAAGAACTAAATTTTGAGGGCTGATGATTCTCTTGAACTTTAAGATCTTATCTGTGTTAACTGCTTGACAGCTCACTGTTACTTATTCTTGCTCAGGTACTCAGCAGTTAGAGATAAATTAAAGACCCACTTTTTAGTAAGTCTGGAACTTTTCTGCACAAGCTTAGTATTTTGTGTTGTAAAAGATTTAAATTAGATTTATGTCCTTCCTGACGGCCAATTCCATTATTCTTTGTGCTTCACAGCTTCTTAGTTAAGAAGTTTTCCCTGATCATTCATTATTTCTACTTTCTTTCCTGTTTTCCTAAGCTTTCCCAAATATTTATTTTTGTTCTTGAAAGCTGGAGGACAGATGAAGTTACTGTAAATTATAGCTCTAGTAAAACAGGAAAGATTCAGCTGGGGTGTGTGTGATTGATTGAATGATCTGGTTTAGATATGTGCTGGCGAGATGCATTAATGCAGTGGCCCCTTAAATAGATTTACTTTATCTCCAGTGAAGACATTGAAGTCAGATGAATCCCTGGCAAAGGGCATGCGTTGTGCCACATCAGCATATTTCTCATAGTTTAGTGCAGTATCAGTATAGGAACAGCAGTACCTTACAGTATATCAAATTCTGTTTCGTATATGTCATATTGTACTGAGTTTACAAGCCCTTATAAAATACATTCTTTCTGCTTGTTTAAAATACTGTGGGCTTTTTCACAGGAAAAGGTACTTTATTCCTAATTTCTTTTCCATATAAAGTAAGTATGATTCATATTTTTCCTCCTGGGCCATTGAAAGTCCTGTGAAAGAAGATTCTTCCTTTCCTTTATAACAAAATTGTAGTAAAAGAAAGTAAAAACTAAATGCACTTTCCCTTAAATTTTTAAGTTTTCACTTGAACTGCCCATCCAAACCTAATGTAATTCATGGAGATAACTCAGCATAAATTTCATGCCATTGTTCTAACAATATTGATTTTCTTCTAGGGAAGAGAACTTCTCTGGAAGTTGCTATGGAATTTTCTTCTCAAACTGGAAAAGAAAGTACATATGATGGAGAAAACATTAAAGAGCTAACATGCTTAACTTCTAGCAGAGGCCATAACAATCTTCTCAGAATGAAAATGTAAATTATTTAAGTCTATAATGTCAAATGATTGGAAGCAAAATATGCTCAGATATGCTCAGAATCTTCTGTTCACATTTGGTCTGACATTTTGGGAATTAAAGACATCCCTAAAGCATAATCAAAATGGATATATACAAACTTAATGATTGCTAAAAGGATGATATTCAGGACCTGGAAAAAATATGAAAGATTTATCTGTGGTAAGAGTTTGGGCAGACCTTGTAGGAATGGGCTCATATGATAAAGGTGGCTAGAAGATAAACTTAATTTTTAAGGAGTATGGGAAGAGTCTATGGAATTTCTACAGTTGTTTTCCACAGTTGATAACAATAGACATACCAGTATAAAATCAAAACAGCTAAGTTAATAAATATACAAGGGAATAAGCAAAAGGATATTTTTACTTTTCCACAGATATACTTTTTTAGCAGCTCTTAGTGTGCTATATCTCAACAGAAATTGCATACTCTAAGTAAATACATAAAACCAAAATACATTGTTTGAGGAGGGCTGAGGTTTTATGCTTTATCTCAGTTATCAGAATTTTACAGAGAGAAATAAAAAAATACTCTTCAACAGCATCATAAAAAGGTGTGTATTTAGTTCACCAACACATCTAATGAGAGGAGAAACATACATTTTGTGGAAGATCCAACATGCATTTCCTAGAAAGCAACTTAAAAACATGGAGAATACATCTGCATGAAATAAAAGTTTACTTTGTTTCAGTTTAGAGTTGAAAATTCTTGAACATAATCTACTCAAGTTTATAGCTGCCATATGGTTTTTCTATGATAAATTGTTACAGTATGTAAATAAATAAGAATACACAAATCATTGAAATTAAGTCATGCAGTTCCTCATAGAATATTTTAGAGGCAAACTACTGTTGGCAGATCAATGGTCAAGCACATTTAATTTTGAAAATAGTGGAGGATATTTATGTGGATCATTCTGATAATCAATTTACAATATGTTTAGTATGCAACTTTCCTAGCATTAGAATGAGTTACTCTGAGAGAAATCCTTTTCCACTTCTATTCAGTACTTCTCTTTTGTGCAAATTGGAGGCTTTGAAAAATACTAGAGATAGAATTTTTTTTTTCCACCAAGAGGCAAAGGGCTCAAGTGGTTACAAATCTTGCTGAATTTTTTAAGGGGGGGAAGAGGAAAAAAATTACACTCTTCCACTCTTCTGGAAAACCCTCCATTGTCCACCCACAGCAGGGATTTAAAATTGGTTATCTATGCCTACATCCTCAAATTCCTTTGCTGTGAAAGGCATAAGTGAGGATAAAAGTGAGATTGAGACCAGAGATGACATTGAGTGGGAATGAGGAAACATGGATCTTAAAAACATCACACAGCTCCTACAAGCACAGGCATGACCAGGAGTTAATCACAGCAATCTCTAGGTGCAGTGATGAATGATAAATAATCAGACTCATCCTGTGCTAGTCATTTGATATGGTAGTTTGGAGAATAGTGCCTAGAAAGATTATAAACTGCAGTGTGTAAAGGAAGAACACAGCAGTGGGAATGACATATTTTTTCCCCCTAAATATGCTTGATTGATGCACAAATGTGTGGCTCTTGTGGGAAACAGCAGAAAGGGAAAACAGCAAATAATATCATTCATTTTGCATAATTATGCAGTTTTGCTGGTAACTGTTAGAAATAGTTGGATCCCTGTTTCTAGTACACTTTTTAAATAGTTCCTGTTAAGATGACTCAGATGTTTCTGAAAATAACATTAGGGTAAGGATCATGTTGTCAATATAAAAGAAATTATATTTTAAAGTGAAGCCTTGTGCCTGTACTTTGAAGAATGAACATGAAATTTGGAGAGTATGTCAGATGGAATCATAGAAGTTCCTCTGTTTCTAAAAATGCTGACTTAAATTTCCACCTAATTATTTGATTTATGACATTCTTTTTCAGGCTATTTCTTATACTCCAGAATTAATGTAAAATGAAATATTCCTATGTAGCAAGAAGACTATAAGTGCTATAACAGAGTGTTAAAGATTGAAAGAAGTGTCCAGATTTACTGACCTGCATAAGTTTAACAGAGTGTTTTTAAACTTCAAAATTATTGTTAATAGTATGACAATGTGTTAATTTGTTCCTGTGAAAGGCTTGCAGTGCAGTAGTGAAATCTCAAAGCGATATGAAAAGTGTTGTTATTTTCCTGTCCTTTTCATTTGATAATTCATTTAATGCTCAATAGAAAACCAAAAGTCTTCTTCCAAATGAAAATTAGGACTTTTTGAAGTGTCTATTTATTTTGAACTACAATTAAATGCAACGATTTTAACATTAGAATAAAAGTATGAGTTAGCATTCTTAAACAAAAGCAATTATCTATGTATCTGCAGAATTTATTTAATAGTGGTCAGTCTAGCACACGCCGATACAGATAAGCCTTTACCCAATAATAAACACAAATCATGATTTATATTAGACTAGGCAAAATCAATATAATTTGAAGAAGAATCAAAGTCAAAGTAAATGTTTCAATAGGATCAAAACCAAGAACACCAGCAAAGGAGTCCAGATAGGCACCTGTTTAACAGGAAATAAACCATCACTCCAATACTTTTACTGCTTCTGTGGCCACCATCCAAATATCCATCAAGTCCATAATTTTTCACTTTCTCAATGATTTTTCACTGGTATCTCAAAGTGAATTACCATTGCATGCTTATGTTTATCTATGTGCTTTTTGTTTTCAGTTATTTTAAATACCTATTCATTACTTGGGGCACATTAAAAGTGCTTCCATATCTTCCACTGCCTCTCTTGAATTTGTATTTTACTTTTTTCACAACATAGTAATAGGTTAGGTAAAGCTGAAGGCTTTTAAAAAAACCGTATTAAACTTTTTCAATGAAATGCACATGATAAACAGTGGTGTAAACATAATGAAATGGAAAGTATAAAATCTAGGATAAAATAAATATATAGGTCATTGTTTCTGACATAAGAGCTTGAAAGTGCTTGAAAATGGAACAAACAAACTCAGAGACACAAACTTGAATAGATCTGATTAGAAAAGGAGCAATAGACCTATATCTTTGCCTCCCTGTCTAAACTTTCAGAAGATATGTCCTCCCACTGGGTTAGAGATGATCAAAGAATATTCAAAACTTATTAATTTATGTTAGCCTATAATATCACTGTACTCTAAAGACAGCAGAAATGCTACCCTGTGTGAAAGGCACACTCCTTTAACAGTGGCAGTAATTAACCTGAGGAGCAGGTAAGAATGAAAATAGCACAGTTTTCCCATTTTCTTCTTCAGGAGAAGACTTGGATATGCAAAGGTGTCCTTCTATGCTGCATTTTCTGTAGAAAAAAACTTTTTTCATCTCATATTGGTATTCCTCATATTTTTCACTTGTGAACAGCTTTTCACCATTCCTGTGCTGCTGTTTGCTGTCACCTCCTATATAAACAGCTGCTGAATCACGTTCTTCACTAAAGAATCAGTAAAATTATTCAGGTTTGAAAAATGAGGACAAATAATACTAATGTCCCTATCTCCTGCCTGGTCCCTGAAAGCATTTGTCTGGGCCCTATAGAGGGAGAAATGATTTCCAGAATGAGAATGGTCAAGGTCAACAAGAAATGTCTGTTGGGAGTCTACCTTTTCTTGACATGTATACTGGAGACAAACATAAGCTATTGGCAACTGCATCAGCTGTGAGATGAGAGCAAAAGATTCAGTACACAGATTTTAAAGCCTATCAATCCATGAGAGCCTTATGGGAACAAAGAGTTTGACTGGCAGTGCAAGCAGAGAAGGAGTTTGTCACCCACTTGGCAAATCTCAAATAATTAAATATTATTAGCTTCATTTCAGCATGTCCCATTAGAACTAAAACTAATATTTTATCTTTGACAGAGAAAATGTGTTGACCCTGCACTGAATATTCAGGTCACTGGTGTTATATATGTCTCTTTCCAGTAAATATCCATAACCAGTATAATTTAGCTTCAAAAAAGAAATCTGAGTTCATTTGCTCATGAATATTATACTCCCCAAGCAGATGTGAAATACACAGGCTTTCAGAGCTAAACATGTAAAACCAAAGCATTTTCTTTGTTAATTTTTAAAATAGGCAGTTACCCAAGGGAAGTAATTCAAATAAACACAGAGATATTGCATCTTACTGCTTTCAAATACTGTATAGGCCCTCCTCTTTTCACTGAGTATGTATACAAACTGGATTTCTCTATTTATAGCATTCAGCACATACTGAATCAGTGCCTTCCTGTGAGTTTCCACTGGAAGGATTATGCATCTGTGTAGGTGCAGTTTGACACCAGTATAGCTGATGTAATTCCAATGTATTAAATCAGCTGTGTCAGTCACAGCATTTTTAGAGCAATACCTCTGTGATTACGTTAAGGAAGATCAGGCAGTGTTTTAATTTTACCAGCCCACTGTAAACACAGCTTGATAAGTTTGACTGGAATACAACCAACTGCTGATATCTTGTGCCATAAAATCAAAATTTTGTTAAAGAAACTATTCAAAGATGGAAAAAATTGAAAAAAATAAAAATAACATGTCATTTAAAAAGCCAAGCAAAATGTGGCAGATTTTCAAAATAACTTTGAAACAATGACATTCTTTGCTAATGGAGAAATTTATGTAACTGATGAAGACTGAGAGTCCAGGTCTGAAGAGGCATGATAACATAACATGGTAAGACCTCTTCTCTCATCTCAGAAAAATCCCTTCTCAGAGGTGGCTTCTTTCTGTTTTAGGCAATTGCCACAGATGGAACATGTCATTCCACAGCAGCCTTGGCTCTTGGCAGAGCAGTGCCCCTCAAACCGCCAGCCCCTGTTTAGGGGCCAGGACATGCAAGTTCTGCTACCTGAGCTGTCAGGAGGCATCATCAGTGGGGAGTAGGGCCAGCCAGCTCACCTCAACCTGTAGTTTTCATCTCATTTTAAAGCAGTGCGTTTCACTGGTGAGAGACAGGGATTTTTACAAGGCGACAGGACAAGGGACGATGGTTTTAAACTGAAAGACAGTAGGTTTAGAGGTTGAAGAGGCAGTGGAACAGGTTACTCAAAGAAACTGTAAATGCCTCATCCCTGAAATGCTCAAAGCCAGGTGGGATGGAGCTTTGAGCAACCTGATCTCGTAGGTGGAATCCCTGCCCATGGCAGAGGGGTTTGAACTAAATGATCTTTAAGGTCTCCTCACACCCAAACCTCTCTATGGATCTAAGATTTAACTTCTAGAGCCATCAGACAAGTATGAGCATGTGCACAGAACTGCAGGTAGGCCACACCAGGATGAGGCTGAGCCCAAGCCACAGCTGCAGTGATGGGAGGTGAGGAAGGCACTCAGAATTTTGCATCTGTACTACTGGCATCACCTTGCCCCCAGCAGGTAATGGTCCACCATCAGCACCTTTCAGGGAGAGAGCCAACCAATTTGTGTAGGGATAGAATTTTCTTTTCCAGTTCAAATTGCACCTTCACCTCAGAAACATAATGCATTCCTGTACCATGGGGGAAATTGTTTTGTGCTCTCCGTGGCTGAGCAAGTCTTATAGAATAGGCCTTCTGCATCATGGGAAATTGTTGTATTGTCTGAACAATTGCCTGATAGCAACATTTCCCCCAGTCCCTAAAGGAAGTGCCAAGGGTGCCACTCTGGGTGGATTTTTAGCCAGTGTCTGTCCTGTTGATCTCTAGTCCAGGTCTGAAATCAGATTTACAGCTTTTTTCATTTCACCCTCAGGCATCTGACTCTTCCTATAGAGCTGAAAAATCTTACAAACTGTTCTGTAGTCCTCAGATGAGGGCAGATCTCTGCAGATTTTAGGAGTATAAAACCATTACTGACCCAGCCCTACCTAAATCTAGACAACAAAATTATCTGCAAATATGGCAGCCATAAAGTATTCTGCAATGAGAAATGTTCCATTTATAATTTTGTTCACATCTTTTAAATTCATGCCTTTGAGCAGGACTTCCAGCTTTCTGAGATAATAACGAGGTAATGAAAAATTGCTGGTTTTGATGTCTGTTTGGCTAGCAGCCACTAGCAGTGGTTAGGATCAAGAGAACAACAGATGTCCTTTAAAATGTATCAGTTGCTGATGGGAAGATCCCAGATCTGAAGCACTGTAAGTCCCTTCAAGAGAAGGACATAAGGTTGGAAAATATCACAGAGGTAGAATTAGATTATACAAATGTATATTTCAGGAGTACCTTAGGCATCTCTTTGATTTCTTGGGTCAATCAGTGCTAAGTTCAGTTTTAAAGGATGAAATCAAGTAGTCAGTCTGCTGGAAAATATTGAAATAGAATAAGTAGTCTGTTCAGGACAATAAGTAAAGGATGTTTACCAGTTTATAGCACATGTCTAGATTCAGAAATGATTTGCTAGAAACAGTGCTGGTATGCTTCCCAGAAATAATGTTTCTCTCTTTTGCCTTCTCTCTGTGATACAGATGCATTCAGATGGCAGATATTAAACTACAAACAGTTGTATCCTCCCACAAAATATTTTATTATTGACAACCCATATGTCTGTTGCCTGTCCTTCTTAAACAGACAACTGCATGCCACACAGTATGCAGAGAATTGGGGCATATAATGAAAACCTTAAAAAAAAAAAAAAAAGGAAAACCTCTCTGTCAAGACTGGTGTGGATTGTGTTGTTTCACCCTGTACCATAATTAGCTGTTTACACAGACAGACACAGAACAAAAGACTTGTGCCCTGCCCACACTGCAGCTAGGACTTCCAGAAGAGACTGTGCCTTTTCCTTCCTGTCCATTGTCATAAACCAGTTAATACTTCTCAGGCATTTTCATAGGCCATTGCTTTCTCACATTCGAGTTTAAATTTGCAACCAATTATGTATTGCTTTTTCCAAAAAAAAAAGCAAAGGTCTATTAAGACAGTTCTCTTTTGGCAGCCAGAGTATGTGCACACCTCAGAATTTCTCAAGATCAAAAACACAGATTTTTTTTCAAACTGAAGACTGGCCATAGAAATTATTAAAATGACAAAATGGGCAAGAAATAAATGCAACTTCTAATTTACCAAAACAGACACACTCACAATTTTCATTTGGATTTAGACTGAAATGACATTCAACAAGTTGTTGACAATTTTTCATTTGAAACATCTAAACCTCACTACAGAGAACACCATAGCCCACTTAACACTCTAAGAGATACCTGTGGAAACTGGTCTACCTCTCCACACAGAACAAGAGTCTGCAGTATGATTTGAAATTCCTAACTTGGGTCTTGAACATCATACAAATACATTTTCTTATTATAAATGGTGTTCTATTCTTTCAGCAAGACTAACACTCTGAACTTAAATGGCAAATTTTATCTTCAGAATAATGGCCAAATTATACTATCAGCAATTTTAATCACTGTAAAGTAACACAGTAATCTTGGAATATTGTCCAAAATTCAGAGACAATACAGTTTGTACATATATATACACAGGTTTTATATGTATATATGTACACACACACAAAATCTGAGTAGATCAGTGGGTTCAAACCTGAAAAGTACAGCACTACACCTTCACTGTGTTGGAAATACTTCTCTGGAACACCATCATGGCATTTCCTGGTTTATGTGGCATATGACAGAGGATGGGCAATTTCTCTCATGCAGATTTCTGTTGCTGCAAATGGCTGTGATTGGAAGGCACACTCAATTCAAATCCCTTTTAACAGTTCAGAGAAGTCGATGGTTCAATCCTTCATGTTTCCTTTTTATCATTTCTGTAAAGACTAAATTTAACATTCTTTAGTGGTCTGATCAATTTACTGGAAGGAGAGATTTTGCCATTCTCTCCCACAGTGGTCCACAGGGATACTGAAAATTGAACACATTTTGGCTTCTAAGTTCCAAACAATTCCCACTCCAGTCAATTATAGTTGCAGTTCATCATGCCTAATTTTCAGTTGTCCAAAAGTTGGATGTCTTAGTATTAGCCATCTGACACAGCCTTTATATTCTGTGTGCAGAAATGTGTGAATTTCAGAATGATTAATCTCATCCTAAAATAGGTATAAAAAATTGAAGAAGTGATTCAGTTGAAAAGGTTCCTGTTCCTTTCCATTAACTCTGATGATTAGCTAAGATTCAAACATTTAAGAACTTTTCAACATTTGAGTTCACTTGGATGAATTCCAGCTATGGTGTTCATTGTATTTTTTTTTTTTCCCCTGTGCCCAGTCCTGAAACATAAGCATGAGATTTTCAGCATGAAAAATTACATCAGAATTTAGTTTTAATACTTTGAATACAGAGAAATAGAAATACTGAAAAATTAGGTGTGTTATGTATGATTTCATAGAAAAAAATGAAAACACTTAAAATGTCAATAGAGATTTGTGAATTGGAATTTCAAAAGTATTTTCCTCTTTGCTGTTAAAAAGAATTGCAAGTTTGTCCTATTTTTCACATAAACATCTGTCTTTAGATAATCTGCAAAAGTGAATTTTTGTCCTCTTCATTATTCATTAGCAAAATTCAGATCTTACTGAGAAAAATACATTAGACATATGGTTTAAATACAATTGTATTTGTACAAAATATTGTATGATTTTTCTCACAACTGAAAAAGTTGAAAGTGGAGAACGACATTTGTCAAATATACTTAGTGACAGAAATGCTGACGAGGAAATCTGTCGACTTTGGTAGCACAACACTTGAGCATTTAGATAAACACAGAAGAAAAATGACTCAAAAAAAAAAACTCAAATGCAAATATGCATGGAACATCCTAACACGTAATTCTTCAGTTTGCCAACCCTTACAACACTTTCACAAAAATATTGACCTCCTTATTTTTTTGTCTTCAGTAAAGCAATATTTTGGACAGAATTCTGGACTGACTGATAGAGCCCAAAGGAGCAGCTCTCCTTCAGGATCTCACTTTAGGCTCCTGTTTTTTACCACAGGATAAGGTTATCACCTTAACTTAAAGGTTATCACCCAACTTAAAAAAAAGAATTACAAAAGATCTTTATGTAATTATAATGTAAGCAATAAGGTTGAAAATACAATATCCATACATGAGGAAATGGGACTTTGATGAATTCCCACACTGCGGAGATGGGGTTGAAGCAATAAAGTTATCCCTTTTTCTCCTGTTTTTTCTAGTTTGTCCACTAATTTACAGGAGGAAAAATGAAATCACCAGTGGCAAAGTAGCAAACAAAAATGGCTGCTCTGCCAAAAGGAAAAATATTGCTTGACGGAAATACTAAGGAGTTTGGTTTTAAATTTTTTCTACTATCTCCACATATTTGCAATAATAGAAGGTATCACATTCAGAAATACTGTTTTAGAAATTTGCTTGCAATTCTCATGATCTAAGTGTTACTGTCATGGCTAGCTTGAGGCACTACTGCAGTTAGGGAATATAATTTATACAAGTTCAATTAAATCCTTTTCAAAATATAGCAACATCCATTGTTCCAAGACAGTAGTTTAAATGACTGAAAATGGAAAGCAAGAGCACTCAGACCTCTTTCTCTTGAAAATGCTGGAAATACTTTTTTTTTTTTTTTTTTTTTTTTTTTTTTTTTTTTTTTGTTTTGTTTTGTTTTGTTTTGTTTTGTTTTGTTCCTGGATGGGAATTGGAGGTAGATGTTATGGATGATGGATTCCCAGAAATGATGGGAGCTAATTCTTCTTGGAACTGATTTTAAGTATTGTTTCATAGTCTACCTGACTTACATTAAAAGAAATCTTTAATCTTTGCATTAAAACAGAAAAGAAGTCCCAGTCATAGGTGGAAACAAAGGCAAAAAAAATGCAAAACAAATTTCTGTTCCACGTCCATATCACAATAATTTGTTTGTGTAGCATTCTATCTTGCAGGTTTTGGTTCACTCTCCTGTTGTCACTGTGAATATGACATCTGCACCATTACTTCATTATCATATTTAAAAACCACTCTCTGCAGCTACTATTTTCATTAAAATATTTTTTTAACCATGCCACAGAAAGGAATATCTGCCACTGTGAAGTTGCATAAGTTTATCAAATAGAAACATTAATGTAGCTGTACCCCGGAAACATATTTTAAGGACCCTAAAAAATCCCTTGGTCTGTTTTACACTAATTAGTTTTAAGCAAGATATTTGTGTTTGTATTAAAATAAAAAGGAACTACTTGCTCTTAAGCAAATAAAGGGCATATTAATATGCTTTATATGTGAGTGAAAAAAACCCCCATAATCTATAAATGAGTCAAGGTTTATATGTTTCTGTTGTACTAAAATCCCCTTGTTTTGTATGCAAGGACCAGGATTCTAGGATTTAGAACAAGTCTTTTCAAGAGAGACCAGATTTTGCGTACATAACTGTAATGGAAACAGAGACAAATATTTTAAAAACTGTAAGGACCATCCTAAACTTTAGTAAACTGGAAAATAGGGAGGAGTTACTGCATTTGACTAACAAAAAGATACTCTGAATGGACCTCTAATTTTTAAAACTATGCAAAGATTACCAGGCACTGGAAGTAAACACTGGAAATAGAAATTGTGCCACTCAGTCAATTTTATCTTTAATTTCTATTTTTGTGTAGCCCTCCTGGAGAAATGCTTGCTCTTTTGAAGTTTGCGCGATTTTCAAGGGACAATTAGTAAAGTTGTTATGCAGCCCTCACTGTTCTCTGGAGAACAAAAGAGCTCATCCAGTTTCACAGATGTGCCACCCTGTTCCTGGGCTGAATTGTCAGATCTTTAGAGACAGCCCACCCCGTGGTTTGAGGCACACACTTATTTAAATTTAGACCAAATGAACAGGAAAAGATTCCTGTCACAGCACACTTAGCTAGTAAAAGAGAAATGAAAGAAGACCCATTGCTGGACAAAAACTTCAGCTTTAAAATATTGATAAGTGTAAATGATTCAACAGCGAAAAAAGCCCCACTTATTAAGAAGTGCCTCCTTTCCATCTCTCTATTTTCTGAAGACCTTTTCTGAAGATTTTGATTCAACGATAGATTCAAGACTACAGGAAAGATTCAAGATTACAGGAAATGTTCAAAACCAGGCTTTTTGGCAACCTATCGTTAAGTAGCTGAAGTCCTTCAGATGGAAATCCCAAAGGAAATTTAATTTAACCCAAATATTTAATTTAACCCAAAATATTTGTTTTGCACAACACTAGAATTTAGTCTTTTTTTTTCTTTATTTTTATAAAGCAAAAACAAATTATTATCCTACTCTCCCACTATGACAACAAGCAGCCAAAATTATAGAAGATAGGTTTGAGATAGGGCAGAAAGAAGCACCGAAGGATCATTTACACTGACATCTTAAAAATTTTTACTTTTACTTCAGCTCTTTCATTTCTAGGGTAGTGAGGCACCAGAACAGGTTGCCCAAGGAAGCTGCTGCAAATGCCACACCCCTAAAATGTTCAAGTCCAGGCTGAACTGGGCCCTCAGCAACCTGGTCTAGCAGGATTTGTCCCTGTTGGACAAAAAAATTGGAAATAGATGATGTTTAAGATTCCTTTCAACCCAAACCATTTCATTATTCTAACATTTAAATAAATAAGTCTACAAGATAACAAGTTTGATTAAGGACTAGAAGTGTTCCTATGATCAAGGACAGACCTTTGAATATGGGCCTCTCTGTTTTATCTGTTTCTATTAAGTGACACTTGGGTGAAGAGAAAAATACTATTCCTTCTGCTAAATGGTTAAATTATGGTCCATTTAAAGAATTCAAACCATGAAAATCACACTAGATACCAAGTAAAATTGTCAAAAAAACTGAGTTTTAAGAAGTAGTGTGCAAACTAATTGTTTTCCAGTAGAATTGCAATATTTTTAGTGCTCCTTCACCCTGCCCCAAATACGTAGTCACACATGTCCTGGGAAAAGAAGGGGTGTTCTATTAGTGTGAGTATAACTGGTTTCTTGCTCATGTAAAATATTACTGTCATAGCAAAACTGTAGACAATGTTTGTAGCTGTCCATAAACTTCTATCCTCTGGGAACTAAATTCATGGTTTAAAATTGACTTTATTTCAAAACAATCAAAAATTACAAGCAAGAAATTGAAACATAGAACTGATTGTTTCAACAAGAAGACTCCTTTGAGCTATCAGGATCTCTAATTAGTATGCCTTTTTATTAGAGAAAAATTATTCCTGTTACAAAACATTTCTAAAACAAGCAAAAAAGAGAATCCTAAAACAAATTATTTTGGTAGGGTATTATGTGGGAAATCTCTACTAAAAGTAAATCAAAAATAAATCAATAAAAAAAAATAGAAAGTGGCCATCAAAGTTAGCCTGATTTTATACCATAAGACCCATGGACAGTCACAGTCAGATTATTGCTTTTCTCCACACAGACCCATTCCTCAGCACTTTTGGTCTCCCATCATCAGCATTCCAAGCTGCTGGCCTGAGGCTGCAGCCACACACAGGCACGCACCTCTGGAGTGGGGGAGCTGATTGTATAGCCTGAAGTGTATGAATAAAGGCTTATTACAAAGTAAATGCATGAGGGTCTCCTACAGTGTCACTCCCCTCAAGCAAGCAAAGCGGGAAATTGATCATGATTCTGGAAAGTAATTAAGTTTGAAAGGAAAAGTAAATCCTATTTATCTAATGCAAGCTCTGGTTTAACTAAAGGGAACAACTCAAGCCCTAAATATGCCTTCCTGAAGAAAAATTGCAAAATAAAGCAGTTATGAAGAGTCAGAAAAAATAGGCATAAATAGGAGGCATGTAAATTCATGTTATGAAAACAAAGCTTTAAGTTAAGCACACCAGACATCCTCACATTCATACAATCAGAGCATGTAAAGTCTACAGAACTGACAGAAATATTTTATGACATGTATTTGATGACAGTGAAGGATCAGTAGCTCACTTACCATAGTGAATCTGGGAACACGGCCAGTAATCTTTAAAAAACACAATTAAAATACATTAGTTAGTTGGTTTATAACTTAAAAGTTATAAACTTTTATATGCTCTGAATATTGGACTTTTCAATTGTAAATACTGATGGTCAAAACTCAGAACATTTAGCTTCTGTTCTTATGAATATCCCTGTTTTGCCTTTCTTCTCTTCTTAAAAAGTACCACATAAAAAGTATCAAATAGAGCAAATATTTTATAGGGGAAGGATTAATTCCACTGGCATGTCTAAAAATACGCATTAATTTCATATAGTGTAGCTGAAATTTCATCTTCACTTAGTTCAGTGGCTGCAGGTCCTTACAGCCTGGTTTTTATTTGTAGTCTGCCTCAGTTTACAAGTAGTGTCACAACTAGATCTTACAAAACCTTTAGTACCACTCACAGTTTTCAAGTATTAAAATCTAAGCTTATCAAATTGTGAAATGCAAAGCTTGAAGACACTTCTAGAAGTCTAAAGTCTTTAGAAGTCTTTTCTTTTAGAAAGAGATATCAAGAAACCTACGCCTGTGGGCAGTTATCCCTTTATGAGGTCATACAGTATGTGAAAAGACAACAAGAAGAGATCAATTTGTCACGTTGGAATCCATTCAGTAGTTTTGCTGCTCCGTCTAGAAGACAGCAGCACCTGAAGCAGCCAATACCAACCAAGAAAGGAGAATTGAGAGCAGCTCTGAACAGGGCATCCAGCCAATGTCGTGGTGTGCAGCTCTCCCACCCTGCAGTGATTGTCTTGCAGTGTGACTCATCCAGCTCTGAAGTAATCTAATAAAGACATGATTCAGGGCGCTGTGATAGGAATCTTGATTGATTTTGCATGCACAGGTTTCTGACATGTACAAATGGGGAGGACTATTTTGTAGATAATGATTTGATGCCTACAGAAAGCCAAAGACATAATTCATAACAAAAGACACTTTTCTTTGTAGGAGACAATATTTTATGTTATGTAAAAACTGTGTGGAAAACAATATTTAGCTTGTAATAAACTTTTATTAAATAAAATGTTAACCCTGGACTAGAGAAATAATGTATGTATAAATGTCGCCTGTAAGTTGCTCTCAAAACTATGGGATGAATTATTTTCAGTCATAAATTTTATGACTCTTCAGTTTCTTGGATTTAATTAGCAGTTGTACCAAGAATAATATTTGCACCTTATGACTTGAAATATTCCAGTATTGCATTATCAGGTAGTTTTTCTGAGTTTCAGCATCCTATTTGGAAAGATCCATCAAATCATAGCAAAAAATCATATCACTTTATGGAATGCATGAAAATTAACTAACACATTTCTATGGCCACAAAAAAAAAAAAAAAAAAAAAAAAAAAAAAAAAAAAGGTAAGGATATTAAATTTCTTGGTTTTCCCCTCTTTTCAAACTCTCTGTTTAGAAAATATTGTTGTGCTTAAGTCATGAACTTTTGATTGGCAATTTACAGTTGTAAAATATTTGACAGACATTACACTGCATGTTCACCACTACCACAGAACAAAGTAAAATATAACTTTATTTTCTTCTATGTTTATTAATGAACATTCTAATTAGCAGTCAATACCACAAATCAGGAAGATTTTTCATATGGAATCTCTTCCCTTCCTCTAAACTCCCTCTACTCTGTCCTCCATAGACAATCTTAACAAATCACCAAAAAACTTCAGAAGAAAAAGTTTTCAAAAATGTTATTCATTTACAATTTTTTGTCAGGCACTTTATTATGTGGTATTTTGAAAGCCACTTAAATTTTAATTAGGTTTTGAATCAAAGGTGTTTTTAGGCAGCCTAAAATCCAGTTTTGTTGTTTTTTATTAATAGTAAGTGCCATATTATTATAGATACCAAGGTATATTTATAGATACATTTGTGTATATATGTGTAAAAATGATAAAAATATAAATATTTCACTGCTTGTTTTCAGCTTTTTTTAAGAGTAAAAAAACAAAAGGAACCCTAAATAGAGTTTTTTCTATTCTCTCAACACTATGCTCAATGTGACAGTCTTCATCAAAATCCTGTGACCCTCTGGGCATGTGTACGTCTCTAACTAGAACAATTAGTGCTGGAAACTGTTCCAAAACCTTCCTAAAGAATTTCTAGTTCTCCCTTCTTTCACCCAGTAGCTTCATTTTTATCCGAATAGCTGATGTCAGTCAATCAGCCTAAGGAGAATAGCAAGATTAAATTCAGTGAAGGGGAAAAAAATGGAGTGTTAAGGATAAATTTTACAGATCTCAGAAGTCACACAAGCTCTGGCATAAAATCTGTAGAATGTGAAATCATGCCTTAGTTAACTGCACACAGCCACCTTCCTAGCTTTAATTCCAAACTGCCAGTATCCATTACAGCTTCAATTCATTTATTACCATACCTATCTTTCTTTCTGCCTGTAATAATTTATAAAGAAAAGCAAACTTCTATTGCATTTACTGCTGCAGCTGAGACTTGAATGAAACTGTTTTTCATAGACATTAGGCAAGCATTTCCCCTTACCATGTAGAGTTATATTGTGAACCACATCTGCATTTAGACCACTGCCTAATAATGTATGGTCAATATATCTTGATCTAAATTAATTAAATTATTGTAAAACTACATATGCTAGCTGTGTTCTTATACACTTTAACCCGATTCTATATTTATTCCTCTCTGAAAGTGTAATGTCAGATTAAGTTAAATCACCTTACATTTTAAGTAAAGGTTTTGTAACCTACAGGGTAGTTTAAGAAATTGTGTTCCAAGCTATTCATTTCCATTAAACTGTTCAACTACTCTACCTAAGTGATTTTATTTCAATGATTTCTCTTTAAATCTAATTTCATTTCGTGATTTCCAAAGGTGTTTTCTTGCTTGCTCTCTCTCATCAGAAAATCTAGGGTTGTTTTGTTGGTTTGCCACTGACTAAATTGCAGCGCCTGTCTTTATCACTAGCATCCGTCTATAGTATTGGCAGCTGTACATGTGCAGCATTTTGCAATGCCCAACAGGAGGAAATTGTCCCTTCCAATAACTTGAAGTTTCTTGATGAGAGAGTTGAGACATTCAGGAATGCATTGCTGTCTGTGCCTGCAATTGCCCATGTCAATGGCTCTTAACTATACCAAGGAAAGAATTGCCTTCAACAAGACTTGATGAAGTGAAACCCACAGACTGCACCAGCTTTTGTATCTAAAACACTCTACAGTGAAAGGAATCTAAGGACTGCTAGATACCATATCCATCATTTTATCTATCAGCTTTCTCAAAAGTTTTGGGAAAACAGAAGATGATATTACCTCTCAAGAATGTCAGATTGTAGTCAAGGTTCTGACATAGCTACCTGCTTAAAAGAAGACAACACAAATTCTCAAGAGAGGAACAGTTATGCAATACAGTGAAAACATACCAGATTCTTCTCTGTCTGTAACCATTGAATTCTTTGATTCCTGACCACTAATATGTTTTTCATTATCCTCTCCCTTGAATAACCACATATTTTAAAGGAGCTTTGGGGATGAAGGCTTAGGTCCCCAGGGGAATATGCACCAGCCAGGATGATCCACAGTTTTGAATTTCTTGATGCACATTGTGTTAGTGAGGATTTTAATTAAACTCAGTGACAGATAGTCTGAAGCAGCTGAGGCCCATAGCTATTGTGTATGAAGAAAAAGCACTGAAGGAGTTGATGAATAATTATATTTAAATCAGGATTCATTTCAGGCTCCCATGTAATTATCTAGGTCATCAAAACAGTTCCTGAAAAACAGGAAATCTTTGTAATTCAGACACATTTATATATTTTTTAAAGCCATAATATCAAGCTGGGACAATATTATATGCACATAGTATAATTTTAAACCACATATTTATCCCACAAACAGTTTCTTAAAATATAAAATAACCTCATCTTTCACTGCATCCAGAAGTATCTTAAAGCCTAACCTACCTCACATCTGTATAAGATGTACTGTTTTTCTAAAGCCAATACTCCAGTTTCTGGAGAATGAAGCAGAAAGGAAAGGTGAGAAACCAAGACTTGCACAAATACTTCTCACTTCTGTCAAAAAAGAAGGAAACAATAGTAGAAGTTTTTTTGTCATCATTTTGTCATGATCTCATAAAAATCTAAGACAAGATTAAAGAACCAACTGTGACACTGGTAGGTGTCACTGAGATCTGTAAACATATATGTTAAAGAAAATTACATGTTCTTCAATAAATGCAAATACTGTTTGCTTTGGGAGTATTCTGCTTAGGCTGGGTGCAGTGTAGTAGCTTCAGAACTTCAATTAGTACAGGATCCTAAAAAGAAAACCCTTCTCTCATGTTCAGAATGGAATTTCTGTCAAGTATGATAATTATGATGCCATCACCTGCAAGTCCTTGCTTAAAAAAAAAATTAAAGTCTTTAAAAAGATTTGACTTCTTCCCCTTATTACACAAAAGAACCTTTCAGCTAACAAAAATATTTCCTTGTAGTTTCTAGATCCATTTTAGTGAGGCAGAGGTAGACAGGTATAACTCACATTTTCTATCAGACTGCCCCAGTCAGCATCATTTGAGGGGTGACCATGGTGGGAATCTCCACAATGGACAACAATCATCTGTGGTGCCTGGTTATATTCCTGCTTATCACTCTGCAAAGCATCCATGGACCATTGTCACCCTCTGAATCCACCTCCACTGCATTCAGACTGTACCCATGCAGCTGCTGACAAAGGCTGTAGCTTTTTACCATGCAATGTCATTAACTTTTCCTCTAGAAAACTGAACCCTACTGCCCTGAATATGGTACAGCACTTCCACAAAACAGCTTCCTGAAACGAGGCTGGAGAAGGCACCATTGCACACATCCAACCTCTCTACCCTACTCTGTTAGGCAATGTCTGCTGGCTCCTTGGATGCCACCAGGAAGGAGTGAAATCATTTGTTCAGTGCCTGTACTCACACTTCCCTCTGTTTTTACATTTTTTGATACTCTGAATTTCACATTCCCTTCTCTTTTCCATTCCTTGGCACATGTAGCCATGTGATTCCTTCCTGCTCTTTTCTCCATAACCATCCCCCATCTCTTCTAGGAAAGCACTTGAAGGTTTTGTTGGGCTGCTGTCTGAGTTGAATCCAATAAAGACGTAGCTGATAGCCAAAGGAGAAACTGTTTAAAGGAAGTGCATAAACCTGGCCACTCCCTGCCATACATTCTGTACCTACTCCCCCATCCTCCATAATTCTTACAATAAAAATGCCAGAGGGTACTGCCCTGCATCTTATTTTAATTGTGTTTTCATGTCCAAAAATTTATCAACTTTTTTTGTAAGTGTCTATATCACCTACAATCACAATCGCTTATGGCAAAGGATTCCAGAAACTTTCTATCAGCAGGAATAAATATGCCCCTTTATCTGTTTTAAATTAAAGTCCTACAGTTTTCTTGAACTGCCATCTAGTTTTACTGCTGCAGGCTCATGTGCCAAAGTGTAAGTCTGCCATCTTTATGATTTTGTAAACTTTTTTCATACCTCAGTCCTAGGTGAAGCATTGGTAATATTTTATTCTCTTCTCATAAGTCAACTGTGCCATCTCCTCCATAATTTTAATTATACTTTGCCTTCTCCACTTTGTCCTTCTTGAGATGCAGAGACAAAAATAGCCTTTCATGCTGAAGATGAGGGCTCATCAAAATCTCGTGTGGCAAAATTTTCTCTGTCCTGCTCCCAGTTGCCTTCACAACGATGCTAAGCTCTACATTTTTCTTCAATTTTTCAATTTTTTTCTTTTCTGATGCCAAGGAAGTTATTTCAGACAAATATCAGTCCAAAATATGTTACTTAAGTGCTATTTCCAAGTTCAGTACTGGAAAAAAGTGTAACATATAATGGAAAGTTAAATGACTTCTCTCTGTCACACTAGTTGAACCAGAATAATATTTCAAAGTGTTTCTCTTTTGTGTTTTCTTTTGCAGTCCTTAAGGGACTCTAGCTTCTTGTATGTCAAAGATCAGCTCTTCTTTTTATCTCCAACTTCTCCTGTAATTTGTTTATTGAATGATCTCTCTTGATATATTGTAAGGAATAAGCAAACAGGTTTAGAAAGGTATGGCTTCATGGTCTTCCTCAGAAACTTGGTCTACCAAAGCACAGCTGAGGTGCTGGCTTAAAATCAGCTATGGTAAGGGTTTGTAGCTGCAAAGAGCAATGAAAAATATAAACCAAAGAGATAACATAATATCACACACAGTGTACATAAATGTGTGTTTGGAAAAAACATGTAGCATTTAAAATATCCCTTGAAATCCCACTCCTAATTTAGCAAACTTTGGAACACTGTTTACAAACATGCTTTCAGAAAACTTTAGTAAACATGCTGCAAATTAAAGTTTTTTAATCTCTCATCCACATCTAAAGCTGCAAAACAACATTTAAGCCTGAGTTTTCTCCTTGCCTCACAAAAACTGTCCCCTCTGACTAAGCTCTTCTGGCATCATAATGAAGCCTTTCCTCATTGGGCCTATTTTAAAGCATTTTTGTACTTCCTTGCTATGCACATTATGTTGGCTAGGTAACTCCCTAACCAGTTTGTGTTCTCATTCAAAGCAACAGCCTACCAGTAAATAAAAATGTTCAATTACCAAATAAGAACTGAAACTGCAGTCCTATCACTTCACTTCAGGCACCATTTAGAAAAGGAAAAAAAAAAAAAAAGAAACAAAAACAAACCCAAACAACACAAAACATTAATAGTAAAACAGGAAATAACACTGATTTTAGATTGGTTTTTGAGTGGCATTCACTCATTAACTATTCCAAACACATTAGCAGCCTGAGGGGATCATCCATGTCTCAGTGGAGGAGAGGTAGTTAGTCAAAACTTTTTATTTATAACAGTCACAAGAGTATTCAAGCCAGGAGCTCCATGCCTGCAAGCAAGGGAATAATGTAGCACCTGAAGTCACACTTCTGTATCATGTTTTACAATAGTATTCCGCAGACATAAACATTAAAATAAGTTCTTGATAAAGGGAAGAAATCCCAAGCTGAACAATTTAATTCATTTTCTTTTTATAGTGGACCAAACTCCCTATAGGTTTTCATATATACATAACTGAGGTCCCCAGACTTGGTTTCTTAGTTTCTCTGAAGTTTTCAAATCAAGATGTTCTTTATCAAATGTAGCATAATAATCTCAAAGTTAAAAAAGTGAAGTACAATTGTCTCACATATATGCTCTCTTATTTTGAATGCTTCATTCAGTGTTCCTCCTTCTGCATTTCCCTTTTGCTGCAATTGCAGTTAAGAGGTGCTTCTCTCTTTATTGCATTATGTTCTTCTATTCCTGTCCTACTAACCTGCATATAAATGTAATGGTCCAAACACTTCCTGCCTACTCAGCTAAAATCTGTTCCTTCTAATCATTGCATAACTGAACACCTAAACTTCAACCTCTGTATTGCTTTTCCAGAATCTTCTTATTTTTCTATTTAATATTTTCAGTATTGCCCCATGTTTTCCTCTATTGCCTCTAGAATCTGAGTTGTGAACACCTGCAAGTTAGTAAACTATGAATGGCTAGGAAAGTTAATTCAAATAATTGAAACTCCAGCATCGTTTTATGTTTTGCTTCAAGTTTTAAAATTATAAGAAATGATAAGAAAATGATATAGCCAGAATATGTGTTGTGATTTTCCTTTTACAGTAGCTGAAGCTGAAGTTACTTTGATATGCAAGTTATGTTTGGAGATTGTCATCAGACATCCAATTTTGATTCACCCTTTCTAAAACTGTCAGTCACAGAGTTAAGATCATGTCTGCTAAATACACTCAATAGTTTTTATACTTGAGTAATTTTACCCACTGATTTTGGAATAAATTTTCATTCAAAAGGAGATGAGGAAACTTGGTCTGTACTCTGCCTCAGGTAATTGGTGCTCAGCTCAGTTAGGCATTAGAACACCTGCAAACCAAAAAACCAAAGTATGGACAGGCAACAGTCTGAAAACAAAATACAAGAAAAATTTATACAAATGTAGTGGTCACTCTCTTTGTCTGCCTTCTTTTTAAAAAAATAAAGATACAATAATTCTTTTTTAGCTGGAAAAATGTCAGCTCACACACTGCTTCTCTCTTATGTGACTAAATGTTGAAAGCTACCTGCTTCTTCTTCTGTGGCAGCTAACCCAAAGTCTGGACTTCTATGTTCAAAGATAAATTATTACTTACTGCCAGCAAAGCAGAGGATAAAACAAAAAAATTGTTTATCTTCCAGCTCACTAATTTTGTCAGGACTTTTTCAGACTCATTTTCTTTGATTTTGGATTTGGATTATTTTTTAGATGTTTTTAAGTACTCCAAGTTCCATTGGTTTTTCTCTCAAAAAAAAAAATTGTTGGGAATTTAGGCAGCAAATACATAGCTACAGCTTTATACCACTGTAGATATTAAATCTTGTTTTTATTTGGGAGTAATTCAGAACCAAGTTTGGTGAAGCACTTGCCCTCATGGAACTTGGATGTCCTTGCCGTGGACTGAGGCAAACATCTCTTAAATTTTGTCCCAGGCTCTGTTGACTCTCCTTTGCATTCCTTTCCCCTGTATTCCCCAGTTCTGAGAATAATTAACAACACTGACTGGTGATAGCATGCTGCAGCAACCTAACAGAGATATCTTGCCAACACCAGCTGTGCTTCAGTATTTATTTATTAAGATCACACTATTTACACAGGACAAGTTGCTGAGACTGCAAAAGAGATGAATGCAGTTACAGCAGCTGAATTTCAACTTGATTTTTGAAAGGAAATAATACCCATACTGGGTAACATTTATCTCTAAGAAGAGGGGATACAAGCCTTTAATTCCACTCTCAAATTATATTTTGCTGGCTCTTGAGTTTGGTCTACAGGTGATGGAAGGGAGCCTTGTACTGCAGGGTGTAGTGGATGATTCTTCTTTTTGCACTGCATTAAAACAGCTGAGTGCAGAGACATTGGATATGCAGGAAAAGGATGCATCTGTGAGGCAGGCATCCCCTTTGCATTGCTGAGGCCAAGCCAGAGGCTGGCTTGTAAATCATGATACACTTGAATTTTCACATCTGCTTGTCAGAGCTGTTGAGCAACATGAAAACTGATGTCAGCAAGTCTGCTGCTTTCTAGTTCATCTCAGGTAGAAAAAAAAAAAACATTAGGCAGCTTTATGATTTAATGTGTGTGTTCCTTACAGTAGAGTGAATGCCAAAAATTTAAAAGGCTAGACTTAATTTAAAATTTGTAAAAAGAGCTGCTGAAGTGCTACAGAAGTTCACGCTAGAAGACACTGCACGTTTGGAAGATTACTAACTGTTTTCTCTCATTTACTTAGAAAACTGTGTATATTTTCTGTTCCTCTACCCTCATTTGATTATTACTGCATATGAAGCAGTAGTGATTTGCAACCTCCTGGAAATAAAAAAAAAGCCCTGCCACTGAAATGTGAGCCTCAAAATGACAGTTTAAGTATTCAGAAAATGCTTTGCTAAACCCTTCCTGATATACATAGGCCATGAACGAGGGCCAGGGAACCTGGTGAGGAGAAGCAGGAGACAGGGCTGGAGATGTGACCACATTGAACATTCCAGATGCATCCAGGAGATGAAAAGAGAGCTGGAGCCCTTTCAGTGTAGCTCAGGCAGGGATTAGAGGTCCTGGCTGAGCTGGAATGGGCTTCCTGGGGGCTCATTCTCAGTGAGGCTGATCAGGGCCATTCAAACATACTAGTGCTCTCTGGGCTCCAACACAGAGCCATCCCAAAATGCATCATGTAATTGAAAGCCAGTCATGGAAAGAAGCATTTAAAAAGTTGAAGATGATGAGCATTTACAGAAGAGTATCCCACACCAGAATTTACCTCACTGAAATAAAGTATAAAGTGTACAAAGACAAAATTTACTTTTAAAAAATAATGCATTATGAGATAATAAATGCCTAAATTGAAGCATAATTTGAATGTTTTACTTTGACCTTTTGTAATTTTTTGGTGTTGGGTTATACAGCCTGAAAGATTTATAAAAAAATATGAAAGATTTGTATTGCAGACATGGTAAAGAGTCAAAACTGTGTGGACAGTGTTTTTGTGTCACCTCCAGTTATCAATGGTTCATCTTTTTGCAAGTATATTGCATGCATATTTAAAGCTTCTCAGGATATATAATTTTTCCAAAGTGGGCAGCTTCTCTGATTTTAATCAGAGTTGAGTGATTAGCAAGCTTGAAGATATGTGTGAGAAACATTCTTAAGTATGGTTCACCTGACCTCTCCAGCTATGTTAAGGATGATGTTATTTTTTATGAGCCGTGAATGCAGAATCATTGACTGCTTGTAGGTAGCTATAAAATCTGGAGTACATGATCAAAAGTAGTTATCTTTAGTAGCTGTTTTCTGGTCCGCATAAAATAAATTGACCTTATAGCCCTTTCTCATTAGAGAGCATCAATACCACAATAAACATTGCTGGGAATATCAGGCACTATTCAGTCTGATAGCAGCCTCAGTACTGAGGCCAAATGATGGCGTGAAGTGCTGCCCCATCTCCTGCCCCACAGGCAGCAAATATTCTGATTCAAGGGTCAGATGGAATGCAAATGCTTTCTGTTGTGAGAGTGTTCACATACTTATTTTTTTGACTAAGCTTTTTTATGAACAGTTATAAAAATGCTAATTTTAAAAGAAAACCTGGAGCCTCTCGAGTCATTTCATTTCACCCCTTGCTGCCTGTATACCTATGCAAGACAACACTCCCAACTTTTGTAAATTAAAATAATCCTGATTTCAAGCTGGTTTACTGAGGTTATTTCCTATCTTGGGATTCAAAAATTGTGAGTAATCTATTTCTTAATATGTATATAGATATAATTTAGGTAATAGTTCTAAAATATAAAATACAAAATAATATGTATATTTGTGTTTTCTGCATAATATTTTGTTATTGTATGGACATCTGATCCAGTGTCCTAACCAAGGCTGTATTGTTAAAAGCAACTTATTATGGAGCAGTACTTTGAGGCTTACTTAAAAGAATCTAGGACATTTATCTAATGCTTTTACATATTGGGTCTTGGTTTTATAAATGTCATATTGCAGATTTCAAAAATAAAGGACTTTTTCAAACAACCGAGTAGGTAATTTGCCAGTTTGGGAAAAGAGCAGGGCCTCCTTATGGCTGCTCAGAATCCAGCACCATTTGGAACTCTCCTTGAGTGCCTACACAGAACTAGAGGGCACAACACAGGATCCCCACCTTCTGAAGCAGCAGGTGGAGGCTTCATGCCCTAATCTAGGGTTCCTAAAGACCCTGGACCCTATTATTTGATAGCTGAAGTAAGACTTAGTTCAAGATCAGGACATGTCAGTGTAGCTGTGTCCATGCAAGGGAGAGGATCCGAGCTGTTCACTTAGTTTGGGATTGACTGCCTCACTGTGTGGTCTGAGCTGGTCAGCCCTCCCTTGACCCTAAGAAGAATTAAAACAGGCTCACACAGACAGACATCTACCTTACTTGCATACATAGAAGACAGGTAGTCACTTATCTTTTGTGTGAACCGCTTTGACTGGATCTGAATCCCAATTCAAGTATGATAATATCTGTGATTCCCCCTTTACATGAACAGGAGCAAACCATCGAGATCCAACCACTGTCTAAAGAATTGAGAATAAAGGACATTTAAAAGGAAAATAAATTACCAGATGTTTAAATTACAGTAGATTATAAAACTTTAAAGTAAAAAATACACCTTATTTTGTCTGTTTCCACAAGTATATTATTCAGTGTTGAATGAACAATGTTCATCTCTTTAAATTATTATAAAGCAGTTTTTAAACTATTTATAACAAATACATAAATTCAAAAAAACTAATGCTGTTTCTGAATGTATATATTATCCTCTTGTATACATATTGCTGGTTTTTTATGTATATATAAATAATTTCATTTAAATCATACATTTTTTCTGGCATATGCATAAAAGCACACTCTTACAAAATTGTCTTTAGAAAATGTTTTGTGAGGAATAATGCATGAGTATGTGACTGAGAAAAATTTCTTAACTTTAAATACAAGAGAACATACATACACCATGTCCACAAATTTATTTCAGAAAAATAAGAGAATTCTCTGGCTATTATGAGTTAATAAAATATAGAGTGAAACTCATTATGCAACCCTATCTGTAGTGTATTTTTGTGCCTCTCATGATAGTATACATTACCTTAGTAGAGAACAATACATGAGATTTTTAAATTTAATTTTAAAAAGTGAATATAAACCTAAACATGAAATTGTTCCTACTGTTAGCAAATATCCAGCAATGAATAGCTGCAATGTCATAAAGGCTGCAGGATGTTAATTAGACCTCAGGCAAAATTTTCTTTTTTGACATTGAGGAGGTCATAAAATCACTCAAATATTTTCTTAATTAAAAGTCATATGCAAAACATCTGTCTTGGTACATGTTTACTTCTGCAATATTGTGCTCATATTAGATGATGCTCTTGAAGACCTTGTAAAGCTTAATAAGGACAAAACAGAGGGACAGAGTTGTTACAGAAACAAAGACTTATTTAGAAATTGCATTAGAAGTTGACATAATTTAAAGATAGAAGACATTTAATGAACACCCTACGTAACATCTAAAAAAATAATTTCTAGAGTGTTTGAGCATTTTTATAATGAATAAAATATCTTTTAGAGCAGTTATTCAAACTGTCATTTCTTAATATTTAGACTGTGTTTCTAAGCACATTAAGATGGGAGACATCAGATGCAGATTTTTTTAAAGAGTAGAAAAGTGGCATAACTAAAGCTACAATGACAGCTACAAACACTCAGTGACATAATTTCCAAGTGATTATATTTTTGTTCTGCTATCACAAACAGAAACAATATGTCACTGTTACTAGAATAGGACTAAACATACTGTACTTCAAAGTGACAAATCAATTTTCATAGCATTTTAACCAATGAGGTTTCAAATGAACAGCAATTAATAGTGAGATAAATGAATGCTGTCTGCAAGGAGGTTTTCTGTTTCACTGAAAGCTATATATATGGAATTGACTGGAAAACTTAGACATGAAGGTTTTGAGACTAAATAATATAAACATTTTTATTTCCTTATTCTTATGAATGATAAATAGTTAGTTCTACCCATGCTTGTATTCATGCAGAAGCAAAAATAAAAGACAATTTTGGGCATTTTTAACAACCTAACAGGAAGTATTGTTTTGTAAACAATCAATAGAGATGATCTCCTGTCACTGCTGGAAAATGCATTAGATGAAAGGAAAAAAGGAAAACTGAAAACCACCAAACATGGTGATAAATAGGAACAAGGATCACTATGAAATAGATTAATTATTTTCAGTAATCTAAAAAATAAGCCTCAAGCCTTGTGAATATAGCATATTTTTGACTCAGTAAGCATGGTACCACTTTGAAAGCACAGTACTTTTGTTGTACTTTGACTATGTTAAAGTAATGTAGTCTCTTAATGTTCTTCATGTACATAAACTGTGACTACAGGATAGACAAACACAATCTCACTTAGCCATTAAATAAAACTTCTTATTTCAGAAGAATACACTAATTAGATGACATGGAAAATAAATTGGATAACTTTTAATCTAATTGTATGTTTCACTTTTCCAGGTAATTTAAGCTTAGTGAAATAATAACAGCATGATATGTATTAATTGACAAATCCCTTTGTGTGTTTCTATATATAAGTGTATACAAATTTAGAAAAGTTGACAAAATAAGCATTAAATTAAACAGCTAGCTAATATACCTTTATGAGATTGAAGAGAAAATCCAACAAACACTTAGAAGACATTAGGTGGAATACTGAATGAAAATTAATTCAGGATTTTTTATGGTCTCTAGTGTGATCAAGACAAATCATTGTTCAGCAAACTGTTGTGATATTCATATTTAAAAATATAGCTAACAATAAACTGAAATGCCATTATTTTCATCAGTGTCTCTTAACAAACTCTGAAATAAGAATTATAAGAGCTTTTAAAGCTTATTTTATATAAGATAATAACTAATTTTACAGATGCAAACTCAAGAAAATAAAACAAACTTTGCTATTGAAATTCTCACAGTGTACCATCTACAAACTTTTGCACACTTTTACAGTACTGTGGGATTATGAATCATCAGTATTACGAAACAATCATTCTCCACACTATGTCTCAATATCAAATGACCTTATTTATCTATTTGCTTGAGTTTAAAGTGCATCTAAAGATTAAAATCAGCAACAGGGAATTCTATAAAGAGCTATTTTTGATTATTACTCTAGTGCTGAATGCAGGCAATTCTTTCAACAGCAAGTAAGAATACAAAAAGTAAAAAGAAATATGCTTTTTAACTCTGGGATCTCTATCAATTTACAGGTAAAAGTCCATCTTGGTAGGCCCAATCTTTGATCTATTTTATGTATGTACTTTATTTTAAGTATGTCGGACACATATCCATACTTTATGGTTGCTTAACAAGTCAAATATAAAAATCCACTAAAACCAATCAAGTCTGAGGCTGAATAACCAGGCCTAAGTGACCTTAAATAAGGTAGACTAATTTAAGTGCTGCATCAGCACTTAAATGTTGCCTTAGCTACTGATGCACTCAAGTGTGGAGTGGGATGTGGGTTTTGGTCCATTTAGATCTGGCGAGTGCTCCAGCCACACACCATTACTGTTACTGTCAGCTCTTCCACCTTCAAATTATCCTTTTTATGGCTACTCTTTGAAAAGAGCAGCTGCCACAACATGCAGCGAGGGCTCTGTGTACCAGTGCTATTGCTGTATTTTAAATGTTTTTAGAAAAAACAGGTTTTCCCTCTAGCCATTGACCTCCTATCAAAGAGCAATTTGACACCTGTGTATCTGACACCCATGCTTCTCGTGTTTTAAAAGATAGTTTTTTATTTCTTTTTATTCTTTATTTCTAAAGTTGAGAATGTTTTTCCATAGAATATGTATGGAACCAGATCCAAATATCCCATCAACAGACAGTCTGAGAGAAAGAGAAGAGGGAAGTGGGAAGTCTCAAATGAAAACTGAGAGGGGTTACTTTTAGTTGTTACTCAATATAATCTGCAGTTTTACTGATTGATTACAGCCCAAAATAATTACAAATGCATAAAAGTTTGCCTAGAGTTTAGCAGAAGTGGTTTTCTTTAGAGAAAAAACCCAGTGCACGTACTTGATAAATTATGTACTGAAAGTATTCTAACTTTGACAATAGAAATATCTTAAATGCCTGCTAGATTTGTTACCCAATTACATGAGTCACAACACATTCCCTTTAGAGTTTGGATAAAGGAGCAGAATTATTTTGTTTCCTAAATATCTTAAATACTATAAAAATGTGTTTATATCTGTCTAATACACTTCTAATATTCATTGTAGCTTTTAATTCATTAAATTTTGACACCTTCTATCACCTTAACAATATTATTAGCCTCTTTACTTGAAGTTAATTCTCTTCAGAGCATAATAAGTTATTCTTTAGATATCTGATAATGGGTAAATATGGACAACATACAAATAGTAAAATTCAATGAAATCTCTTCTAACAGCAAGGTATTAAAGACTTAAATATTTCGTATTTATATTTTTAGAAATGTTGTCTCTATCATTTTACTTTTTGTTATATGCAAACTTAATTTGCTGAAAGGCTATGGATGTGCACAGCAATAAAGAGCAATTGTATATTCACCATGGCTCTTCATCTTATTCTTTCATCTGCAAAAAAATCTAAATTCCAGAGATCTTAAAGCTAGACAGTTAGGGTAAGATGAAATAAAAGATAAATTTGAAATCAGTGCTTTTAAACTCATAAGTGTAAATACATTGCAAGTATTATTTAATAGTTTCTCCACTGGTAATAGTTAAAAGTATGATATTTCATGGAACACACAAAGAGAAAGCTGGCATTGAGTTCAACTGAGCTGAAAGGTTAGATTCAGCAAACATAAACCAAATTTATTTTATTTAAAACAGCCTATTAGGATCAATCAGATCTTGGCTACCTAGGAGCTGCCTCTTAGGCAGGGGTTGATCAGCCCCAAGACACCTCTTCATGGCTAATAGCTGCTTCTGAGTTGTGAGGTGGAAGTTAAAACCTTGTGAATTTTATTGCAAATCCAAGTATTGAACAAAACAAGGACAGCCAAGAATGGCATGGGTGAAGCAGTGTATCTGATCTGTCGGTGGGTGTCCATGTGAGAGGGCAAACCTTTGTTTAAGCACAGAAAAATCAAATCAGTTTTATGAAATATAAATAAAATAGACAATACTGACACAAGGTTTTATTTGGTAACTAAACAGAAGGAACTGAAGACAGAGGAAGGATGGATTTGTGAGGGATGAGAAAGCCCTGAAAAGGTACATTTTTTATCTCCTTTAGATTTCCCCCGTGGTGACAAATAAACAGTGAGCACTGTATTTTTTTTTCCCCGGTGTACTCTAGTTGTGCACTTCTTACTTTGCCAAGTCCCAGTTTGAAAAACAGCACAAATACAGTCTACCAATAGATGGTCTACCTCCTGATAGACTATGTAGATATTTCTTTTAGATTTGGTTATCTACATTCCCTTTGAAATCAATTAAAAGAAAAATTCTCCCATGTTTGCCTGACCAAGAGATATATCTCTAAAATGAAATGGAAGAATTGGCTGAACCAGCTGCCTTTTAATGAAATAAGAAAAATGCAACCCTATTCTGAGAAGTGTTTCAAAGACAATGGGTCAGTCCTGAAGTGTATAAAAGACCTGTATTAAACATTTCACCAGTTTTTTAAAAGCATTGAAAAAACAACCCCCCCACATTTTGACCCTCTGTTTTCTCTGGAAAACTTGGCCTTTGACAAGAGTAAGCACATATCCAGGACAGCTGCAAGGTCAGGGATCCAGCCAGGCCTGCAGCAGCTTGGACCATCTTTACCACCAGGAAACACTGAAAGTTTTAGAGAAGATTCAAGCAAGTGCATTCCTAGTTTTACTTTGAACAGTACGTTTGGGGGAAAACTATCCTTCTTCAAACTCTACCTGAGATTGCGATTTTACAAAAAATTTTAAAGATTAATTTGTCCCTTCTCTCATCTTCAGAGTTTATGGAGATAAGATGCACTACAAAGTATTTTGCAAATTCTTTTTGCAATAATTACTACTACAAACTATAGTAAGTGCAGCTTAAATGACAGCTTAATATATATATGAAGCTAGATTTAAAATTCTGATTCTATCCTGAAGTCTTCTCTGCCTCAGCTTTTGATCTTCCTATAATCTCAATAGTCTCTGTCAGAGCAGCATGAACTTTAGCTGTTGCTAAAAATAAAGCATATAAAAAACTGTTTCAGCTGACAATACTCAAGATTCCCTGTATTCCTAGAACAAAGTGTATGAGTGCACTGGGGACCACTTAAAGGTCATTTTTTCAGTATCAGATAATGTTAGAACTAAGAAAATAAACTGAATGTTCTTGGCTGAAAAAAGTCAGACCATTTTCCAGACAACAGTATAAGCCATTAAAATTTAGTTCTGGCACATGATCATTCAAAAGAGTAACGACTTTCACCAAAAGTTAAATGATTTAATTGCCTAAGCTACATAATAACGTTGTAAGCTTCAGTGCACTTTTCCCTTTAAAGTATTTTATCCTTTGTGTTGAATTCCACTATTTTTTTCAGCTGTATCACAATGGTTTAGGCAACAGGACTTCAATAACCTGACTAAGAGTGAAATCTAACCTAATTTTGTGCTCTGATATAATAGTCTTAGAGGCTGATCCTGAAAAGACTAATGCCTGTCTTAACTTTCTGTGCTGCAACCAGCTCCATTGACATCAATGAAACACCTCAGAGAGTACAATGAGTGTACACATCCATTAATCTTTGCAGAACTAGGGGCCTGGGCTCTGTGTGAATGAAACAGGATAGCACTGTGGGTTATAAAGCAATGGGCTATAAAGGAGAAGAATATGAAATGGCAAGTACAGGTGTATGATTCTTCTGAATATTTATCTGAATTTTTTGAAGTTGAGTTTTAATTATTTAATTTAATTCTGAGCTGAAGAAAGTATCAGCAAAAGCTATCTTTTTCCTCACATGAGTTCACAAAGAAATATGTGATTTTGAATATTTTTGCTCTATGATCCAATCCCCTTTCTTTTTTTTTCTGTCTTCAGATGGTGTTCCAAGACCTGCTCTTTGCACACAACTGTCCTGCACAACCCCTTTTCCTGTAGATTCCAAGTTGCAAGATTCAAGCAGCTTTTCTAGTTGATGACTTTAGGCTGTTGTATTCTCTGAGAGATTGTCATTCCAGTTCTTGAAGCAATAGAGCATGTATGGATTATAGCAAAAAGTAAACTTCATTATATCAGATTGGTACAAAGCGAAGGCTGTTTGAAGACATCCTGATACAGGGTGATGACAAGTGGGTCATCTTGATCTTTGGTAAATACATGTCAACATAGAACATGTGATTTGAAACTACCAGAGCTTTAAATAAGGAAGAACAATTATAGGGTGAAATGATGAATTTAACAAACTGACAAACATTTACTACTAAACCCAGCTATGCTTGTATTTGACTTTTTGCTTTTAGCTTCCATGAGGCTGATAAAGTTTGTAGAGCTCAGCACAGTTCATATTTATTTTATGGACACAGCACAACAGACCGTATAATCTCCAACCTGGCTGAAAATTCACATCAAAGAAGCAAAATTACACATCAGTTTCTGAAACTAGTAAGAGGAGAGCCTGAGGTATATGAACTGTACTGGAAGAAAGAAGCTTACAAGGCAAAAAATTGCATTTATGTGTTATTTTCCTAAAACATTGCTTTTGTAGGACTAAATTCAACAGAAGTCTTAGAAAGAAAGCTGGTGTGAACAGAGCTGACTTGATGAGAGAATTGGGTTCTGAGCTTACACTCTAAGCGAGTGGTCACTTCAGAAGTCTCTTCTGTCTTTATTTTTCCCAAGGGAAGGATGCACCAGCACAGCAACACTCAGTTACTGAAGAAAATTCTTAATGCAGAATTCTTGATAGGGTCCTTTTTTGCTTTGAACTGTAAGGAAAAGAGGAACTGTTATTATTAATATGTGATTTGGAGTGCTGATGCTTATTTTCATCTTGTTTCAGTACATTCTTGCTTGCATCAAATGAATTCTACCTGTAAAGTTCATAACACCACACACAGAAAGCAAATTAGAGGAGTAATATAACTGCACCTAAATATTTATTTAAAAAGCTTATCCTTGTCTTTCACATTAGAGAATGCTAAGGCTGAGCTAAAAAGGGATTTTAGTAGGAACTAAGGAGTCCAGCTGAATATGTTGCACTCATATTATGTTAAATATTAGATTTCTGACATTAAATATATAACATGGGACAGATACTGTTGGTGTTCTTGACACCAACACTACAAGATCCTGACAAAATATTCAAGAGCAGTGTGTTCTTGTCTTATTGTACTTTCCTCAATTGTCATTGTTCGCACTGGATTTATTTTTTTATATTATATTTATATTTATTTAAATTTATCCAATTATTTATAGATTTTTTTATATTTTTTTCCCCTCACAATATCATTAGCCCTAATTTTTATAAAAATATTAAAATGTCTTGCATGAATATTTCTTATGAGTGCATAAATATTTGCTCATTCAATTACCTATCTAATAGAACAGTTCTGTTCTAAAAACCATGAAATCCTCGGAAGGACACTCTTGATGTTCAAACTTTTCAGACTACTGTTCAAATGCCAGCATTTCTTTAGCTGTCCTCCTTTAAAGAAATCTTTTAGCCACTCCACAAATGTCACTTTTAATGACTCTGCTAAAATTTCAAGTAAGCCCTCCATCATAGCCAAGGTTTCTGTAATACACAACCTTTCTGATAACCATGACATATAAATTGCCTGCAGAAGGAAATCAGAAGAGTATATCTTGAATTCAGCTCATCTGTCAAAAGCTTTAAGATGATTTCTGACCACAGTGTTATATGAATGATTTGGACTGTTGGTAAACGACAGCTATTGGAGAGATAAAAGCACTAGCTTGGAAAATGAGAACTTTAAAATTTTTTTCCTGACTAGTTACACACCATGAATTTTGATTTTGCTATTTAAAAACTCTTAGATGAAAAGGACAGAAGGAGAAGGGTTAGTATTGAAACAGCAAGATTATCTTTTGAGGTAGTACAGAAACATGACAGTAACAGGAACCCCAGAGATAATTTGCAGAGGATTCCATGAAATAGTGAACATGGTAGTAAACCTCAATAAAACATTCTGAAGGCAGACTACAGAACACCAAAAAATTTAATACATTTGTATTTAAGGATTTCTGCATAGAAGTTGCCTTTTTATTTAGAGGAAAGAGGAGAACAGTTCTAGGTCACAAAACCAGACCAGATTAGCTGCTGTTAGGAAGAGGCTGTTTTCCCCAAATTGACAAGGCACTTGCACACAAGCCCAGTGGATAACTACGAGTAGGACTGGATGCTATTATTGTGCAGAATATTATGGAATAAATTGCCCATGTGACACCATAAAAACTCAGCACATTTAGGCACGCACAGTGTGAGCTGTGGACAGCTCCAGCTTTCCCCCAGTGCTTGTGGGACTGGACCCAGCCATGAATGATGTAGAGGCCCAGGTGGCCCATCATAAATGCACTGTGATTTACATCTGATTAAGATAAATGCACTTAGGATATATGTACAGATATAAAAATCAGAGCTTAATTAAGGAAGTCTGTGTCTGTTTAACACAATTTTCTTTACTCCTCTGAATCTGTCCTCCTGATGTTGCAATTTCCTAGTAATGGCTTTTCAGAGGATACTTTTTCTTTAACTCTTGAATATTCTGAAGTATCATTTCTTCTTGATCCACCTTCATATTCTTCAGGGACTTCCTTCAGAAACTGAGGATTAAAAATACTGTTCTTCAAACAGAAAACTCCTGTATGTGAGAGGCTGCTGGACAGTGCCGGCTCCAAGACCTGCACCCATGACATATGCACATGCTTATGCTCATGCACACACTCACTGATTATCCTGCAAATGAAAGGAAAAAAAGCATAAAGCAATGACTTAGAAGACAATCAAGATTCTTTTAAGAGCTGAAAAGTGACTGTTGAAGTTATATATTACAACTTTCGAGGTTCTTCCGCACAAAGATATTTCCTGAATTAATTTCTCTTTTAAATTCAACTACAGCTTATATTTTTTTTAAGTTTAATATTCCTTTCAGCCTTCATATAAATATTTTCAGTGATAGGAATAATCTGTCTCAGGCCATGAGAAATATTTTAAGTGGTTCATTATTTTTACTTCAGAAAATATTTTCCTTGCTTCTTGGTACTGAACACACCTAACTTCTGTTTCCAGCACCCAGGATCTTGTTATATCATCGTTTTTCCTTATAGGTATATCTAAACTAGGTTCATTAATTTTTATTAATTTGACAAAATTATTCTTTGGAATTTTTTCCTTCATAAAATAAACACCATTTATTTTGACCAAAAGATTTTCTGGCTTTTTGTGTAGGTATATTTCATGGTGCTTTCCTAAATATTATCCAATATTTCAATATATTTCCCTTATGAGGCAGAAACACAGAAATCGGGGCGAGGTCAGAAGGAATATGGTCTCTTGTCCTACTGTCATCCTTATATGCATCAGGATTATATTTATCTTTTCGGTTCCATTACAACACCATCACATTTTCAGGTATCATTTCCCAGAATAAAGTTCTTTTTCTTGAAGAAGCATGTATTTCATCTTCTGTTACAAATATAATTTCTTACACATTAATAAAATGTGTACATTTAGCAGAGTAACAAATTGACCCAGAGCACAATTATTGATAACTTCTCCCATGATTCTATTGGTTGCACCTGTACTGACATTAATTCAATATTCTTTTCCTACCTTCTCTAAAGAAAAGTTAAAACACAGGATCATGTATCACTTGATCACAGCTCTCTGCTTATAATTATACTTCATTTTTAATCAATTTGCTCGCTAATGCCATTTAAAAAAAAAAAAAAAGTTACTTTTAAATTAGTGATTCACTGTGTATAAAAAAAAAAGTTCAAATATAAAGCAGATAAAACAAATTTTATCTAGAAAGACACTCGAATGTGCTAGCTTCTCAAAGTGTCTTGATATTTTTTTACTCCAAAGTCCTTATAGAAATGTGGCAGCCAGTCTAATTTTCAGTTGGACAGTTATGGTATCTTTGCATTATTTGTCCAGTAAATAGAAGTGAATTGCATATTTTCATATTTTTAAATAAGATTGTAAGGTTGTTGAAAAAATGGAAACATCACGTGATCCACAGTTTAAGGTCCTATGATTTCCTCATTTTTTCCTTTTTTAGTCTTTTAAGAGGGATTTTAAAAAATAGTTCAAAAATTATTTCCAGAACTTCTGAATAAAATCTTTGACAATTGGAAAAGAGAGGTATTCCCCATTACAATTATCTTTCTTTCTTTTGTTTTATTTTTTTTTTCAGGGAGAAATAATACAAGGAAATCATTAATAAATTTAAATGATCCTAACTTACAGCATAATGGGTAAACTGATATGCTATTTTGCATGCATTCAATTACAGCTATCAATTTAATGCTGATTTACAACCATGCCACTTTCAATATTAGCCTCCAGCTTTTGCACATATCTGAAACTCCAGGCCAAAAAATCACAAAAGCCTTGAGAAACACCAATTACACTTCTGCAGATCAACTATATACTGCAGGGATAATACAACTGACAAATATAGATCAATGGATTTGATGAATCATGGTTATGAAAGTTTTGGTCATTAAATGCTGGCATATACAGCAAATGTATATATTGCATATATAATGCAAACACATATTTGAAGATTTCAGGTAATCCCTAGCAGAGTAAAAAACATTTCAAGCAAATGTTTATCTTGGTGCTAAACATCAAGTCATTTCCATATAGAAGAATCATGGACCAAACCAACTTTTCTAACTAGCCATAGAGACCTTGTGCAACTGTTTTTTATGAAATGATGAAGCACTACCATCCCCCAAGTTACAACTACAACAATAGAACTCATTGTTTCCATAGAAACCAAGGAATTTCAAAGGAGGGGGGAAATTAGGCTGCAGTGTAATTCTGCCCCTTCTGACATGCAATAAAAATAAGGAGATGTAGGATGAAGAAAATACTTGGTTTTGTCTTACCATTTTTGGGAAGTCATAGAGTGCTTGAATATCTGTCAGAAGAACATACCAAAGAGAAAATAAAAGCTGATGGTGCCTTGAACTGTCACATGCATCTTATATATGGATTTTCAGCAGGCATCTATAATTTCATATTTGAATAAGTACCACAGAATTCACAAACCAATTCCAGCTTAGCAACCCTAAAAATGAATAGGATAATTTGCAGGAAGAACATTTTTTGTTAGTGTGAAGAACCTAAAGTAATAAGTAACTAAATATTGCATTCTGTTGCAGTTTTAAAAAGACATGTTTCTGACCTTCTTCTGCTAATTAGGAAACTAAACCAGTGCCAATATGCAATTACCTTTTCTGAAGTTTCAGAGCTAGTTGTTAGTAATGTATGCAGCATTACATCTTCCTATAAATAATAGGACCTCTTTGGTAAGAAGTCTCATTTTATTTGTATGTCTTTAAATTAGTCCAATTAACAATTTCCATTTTTGATACCAATAAATGCATAATTTTAATTCAACAACTGAATATATTCTCCCAGCTATTTGAACCTTTAAAACACACAGATAAGGAGTTAGAGAAAAAGCTTGTATGCTTTTTGCTTCTTCTCTGGATCTTCAAACTCTTGTCAGCATCATCCTCCACAATAAATTGATATTTATCTGCAAATGCACAAAGTTTAAGTGTTTAGACAATTTCTTAAAGCTAGTCACATGCTTTAAAATCTTAACAACATCTCAAGCTACCTACAGACTGGTCTATCAGGCCACTGAACTCTAATTATTGTGATTACTGGTATTACTTGGCCTAGTATCTGTGTCTTCTGCCAACAGAAGAGAGGGAATATATACATAAAAAAACAGAAAGCCATTTACAAATATTCTGCAGTTCATCTTAGTTCAGAGTAAAAGCCTCAGAAACTTCCTGTGTGGTGTATGAAAAAGCACTGATGATTTTCCTTTATGAATATGTTCTGAAGACTTTCATTTCAGTAGAGAGTTTCTTAATGTCCTTAATTGTCCAAGGAAGTAAAAATTTTTGGGTTAAATTCCTAGGGACAGCTGCTTTGTAGCTTGGTATCCTAAGAATATGATGATTCTATCCACATAATATACATGTGTTTATGCATGTGAAGGTCTTCCAGTACTTTACTCAGGAGAGAAAAAAAAAAGACCTAACAGCCATGTAGGATTCTCAAGATAATTCTGTTCCTAGGCTGCAAAGAAAGATAAAGACATGATTAATGCATCAGTAGAGAAGGGAAAGCACATGATCTCAGACTCCACAAAAGAAAGAGAAACTATGGAAATCCCAACTGCTCAGAAACTTCAGATGGAGATTTCACCTCAGATACAGCAGGATGCATCCATAGTATTTATTGTTATAGTGGTCGTGATTTATCTGCTCATACAAGATTAGCAAGTGCCTTGAGAACAATTTGTTTCAAATTTTTGTTCTAGATATTGCTGCCCTACTAAAAGAGCCTGTTAGCTGTGAGGCAACAAATGATATCTTGTCTCCAAACATATAAAATATCTCAAAACAAGTAACTAGCCACTTATAGACAGCACTTATAGGAACTGGAGAGTATTTCTGGTATTTATACTGAACTCTGGGTTTGAGGGGAAAGGCTGACCAAAGGGACAAGACATCTCTTAGCATAAATATATTGTGATGCCACCAAATAGCATTCTGAACTAGAGACACCAACAGCTTTTATTATAACTACAAAAACCCCAACCAACCAAACTACAAACTGTCTAATCACTTTATGTGTAAGACACTATTCAGTTTGTTTTGGATTTTTTTGGGGGTTTTTTGGTTTTTTTTTGTTTGTATGCTAGTTAGTTTTTTATTTATAGTGCAATTTTTCCCATAATGTAAGGTAAGCACTAAAAAATTGCTAGTGTGTTGAGGAATGCAGGAGTAGTGGAATGTTTTAAGGGCAGAAAGATCTGCTAGGTTTTGAGTACACCTACAAGTTGAGTTGTGTAGATAACTGAGTTATTTGAGAATGTTAGCAAAAGATTGAGAGGCTTCACATCTGAATAAGCAGTCACTGCTGAAAATGCTGATATTTATCTTTGCATATCTTTGAACATGGTTCAATTCCCATTTAAGCTTCAGAAGGATATATTAGACATAAGAAGAGAGAAAATAGAGGAGAAAAAGATATAAAATATTGATACACTTTTATTAGCAGAGTTGTGGTCAGGATTTTCCTCTTGATTTTTCAATTTAAAGACATCAAAGAAGCAAGAACCCTGTCAGTTCAAAAGGTGTGGTAACCCCTATTTATCTGCCATTCCAAGCTGGGTGATTCCAGTCATTCACCTTCCCTTTCAGTGCTTATGAGGATAGTTCTCCTGTATTCTTCATATTCTGTGCTTGTTTTTTGGCTTTCTTAGTGGTAGTTGTCCTGATCATCATTTTACTGAGAGAACTTCAGACAAAATTCCTCTGGAAGCTTGCAATAGGAAGCAAGCAAAGGTTATGATCATGGAGACATCATTTTTTGGGGTATGTCAGTGCAGTGAAATGGAACATTGTCCTGAAGTTGTACAGCAAGGGAAGAGTCAAACAAATGTAATAATATTTGCTATTTATATTAATAAATACTATTAATAAAAATTATATTAAGCAATAAACAAAGAATGATGTAAAAATGTACTGTGTCAGAGTAGCCAGACAAACTAGAGTGGATGGGACAGGATCTGTGGATCCCAGTGAGGTAGATAGGTAGAGTAAATAAATAGTGTAGCTCAATGCTATGTATTTCTAAAATTCCTAGCAGTCGTGGTTAAGAGAACTGGTTTTATTCTGTGGATTCTGCTAAAGGAACTTCTGCAGTTCTTTAGGAAATGTTAAGATTTCATACAGTGAGAACCAAGGTCCTCCAACTATGTGTGTGAAACCACTAGTCACTTTAAATCTTATCCAATTTTTTATTCTCTTCTGTACATATTAACACATATGTTAATCGCCATTGTCAAAATATCTGAGTATAAATATTCACTAAATTCATAAGAAGACATGTGCTTTAAGCAGAGCAATGGAATGGACAAGCAGAGTAACCTCCTGCCATGTCATGTGTAATTTGCAAATACCATACAGTACAATGCTTCAAATTCTTTTGATACATACATGCATTATGTAATTTGTTTTATACTCAGCAGAACAAGCAATACATAAAATAGAACAGATAGCATTATGGGGCAGGTATATTAAAGCCAAAAGCACAGCCCAGAAGTGGGATTTATAAACATCTAAGTTTTGTTGTCTTTTACTGAACCTTAGGGTAAGTGCCTCAAATAATCCTTTTTGAACTGACTCGCATTCATCACTTCAGAATCACTGAACACAGAGGACATTGTATGTATGGAGAGATTCCATTTGGGGATAAACAAATCGTTTGCACCCCATAATATCACCCAGGTGTTATCAAACAATCCATAATGTGAGGCAGCCAAAAATAAAAGCTTAGCCTGAAGATTCCTTTCTATTCCTGCCTGAAAGGTAGGGACAAGGATTGATCCATCTGGTAAGATTGTTTTTTATGGAGTAATTAGTGTTTAACAGGATTGCTGAATATGAAAAACACAATGTAAAATGGTATGTGCTATTCTTAAAAGAAAATCAGTTACAGCTGAAAGCTTTAGTAGTATTGTTGAACTCATACATGAGTTGAAGTACGTATCCACAGCCAGTCATTATCTTTAAAAGAATGACAGGAAAAGCAAGAAGTATAGGTTCAAACACTATTTTACACATTAGTGTTCCAATAAAAGTTAAGAGTCCTCACTACCTAATAAATCCTGGACACAAGAAACAGTAACAATTCTATTAATAAAACTATTAATGATCAGTGATGACAAATGGTACTCAGGGTTATTATTTCAAGTAATTGTCCATGACTACTTAAGCAAATTTTTAGACAAATGCTTTTGGCTCTGCTTGTATCTCTTTCCACTCCTGCTGATCTGGCATAAACATTACTGGAGAGTAAATGTTAAACTCTTTTCAGTCACAGAAACTGAATGTAAAGGGCCTAATTCTCTGGTGGTGCAACCATGGAATTTTGCCAGCACAGAAATTTGGCTCTACACACGTACATACAAGCAGTTGCATGCCAGGTTTTGTGTGTACAGCCAAATGCAGAATAGAAGCAACAACACGTAACTTATCCAGTCTCTCACAAGTAACCCACATGTCTTGATTACAAATAGCAAATTGTCACATAGGTGCATGATTAATACAGAGCAAAATTCAGCCACGTTCCAAAAATACTTCTGTGAAACAAGGGCATTAATGGAAATCTTTCTGAAGAGGCTAATTTTGTCAGATTAATTATTCATTGTGCGGTAGTCCTTCACATGTACTGCTGGGGTTAGCAATAAAATAAGGAAGAATTACAGCATAAAACAGAAACAGCATAAAACAGAGCAGTTCTTCAGCAAAACAAGCAAATATAAGAGTAAAATAAACAAAGAGAACAATGAAAAAGCGAGGTGCCACTGAGGACATAAGCAGTATCTACCTAAATTCAACAAGAAAGCAAGGGCATCTTCTGCAAACAAAATTAAACAGAGAATATGCTTCAGTTGTGGAACTCTGAATTCAGAAATAAAGAAATGTAATCTGTTTTCTAAGGTAAAAGATATTTCAAGCATGTTCTGTACCCCTGCAAGATTCAGTTAGTCACTGTCACAGCTGGAGAACTACTGGGAAAACAAACCATTAAAAATCTCACAGGGCATTTTGCTAGACATCCATATAAATTTTAGCTATGTTAGTCACAAAGAAAGAGTGAAACAGCTGTACAATAGACATTTGGACATTTCTCTTGTGTCACAGCTGGAAAGTCAGGGATGCATTGGGCTGCCACTCTGGAGGGATTAACGTGCCTTTGCAGAACTACTTTTTGTCCTGGGTCCTCAGCCTTTTCTAATGCCACTAGTGGATCACTGGTCTGGTGTTGAATGCACCATTGTGCCGACACTGATGGTGTTGATACACCAGTGATATGAAGAGGAAACCCTCTGCAGCAATTTGGGGTTCAGACATGGCTTTATTACTATTCAGCCTAAATCTGTCTCCTCCTGGTGACCTCCTCTGGTTAGTGGAGGCATTTCAGAGGTAAGCATCTCACAGCAGTAACATCAGCAAGCAGAATTAACATATCTCTTTGGAATTTATATGCACAAAGATATTCCACCTTTAAAACCCGCAGAAAAAGGTATCTTCTATGACTTTTTTCCTTGTGGAAGACCACGTTTTTGGCCCTTATTTTCTGTGAACATACAGTTTGCAGAAATTAAGTCACAACAGATTAATGAATGACTTCCTGTCTGAGCTTTTGAGATTATAGAATAACATATCTTGTATACTTCTCATCTCCTCTTCTTTTTTGCTCTCTTGTATTTTTTGAAACAGGACGCTCTCCTGTTTAACAACATACATTATTTCATCCATATAAGAGCAGAATGTCACAGTTGAAATTAGGATGTTTTACTGTATTTTACAGTTTAGTCAATTCTGAACAGAAAAGCTAATAAATTATCAAGGTTACACTGAACTAGCTAGAGCTGTCTGAGGCTGAGATGAGACACAGGAACATCTCCTAAAGCAACTCAGTCATACAGAGATGAGCAGCCTTTGTTCACTGACAATTACTCTGTTTTCCTGGAGACATTTATTAATACATAATGCTAGAGAGCCTAGGCTCACTGTGTTCTTTGCTTCCTACATGATTCCTCTGTTCCTTCAGGAGCAAAGGGAACAATTGATATGACCTTCTTGCATTGTACACTTTTAAGAAGAAATACAATCCATCTTCCTCTATTTAATCTACCGTTTCTGATTACGTACTCATCTGATCATCTACCAAAGATATTTAATTTGTAGAGATCAGTGCAAAGGTTTTGGAAATACCACTTCCTGAAAGTGACTTTTCAGCCATCCTTCTCTTGTCATATTGTGCATTACTCTCTAGTGAGGAATAATAGGCTACATTGTTACTCAACATATATGACAGGAGAAAAGAGTGATAAGTAGTGATGAATTTGGATCATTTTGATAGGCCAGACTGAATTCCTTAGGCTTTGTGAACAATAGACTCTTTTGAAGCAATGGCTATATATCTGAAGCAGAAAAGGAAACCCTATAGGCAAGATACTTTCAAACTAGAGGTTTTGCTATGAAGCAAATGCAACCTTCCACAGTTAGATAGTGAAATTCTTTCATTTACTTCTGTAAATTAAATTATTGAGACTATTATTAGAAATATTCAAGTGGTTGTTGTCAGTTTCAAAATTCATTTCAAAACAAAAAAAAACTAAAACAAACAGAAGAAATTATTAATAAATTCAGAGCAAATTACATAAAAATCAACAAAATTTGACAAAAATATAGAACTCAAATAAAATATGACTAAAGGTATAAAGTTTTTCAAATCAATCTATTCTATTTTCTATCCCCAAAAAGTTGACCTCAAAAGAAACATTGAGTTAAGAGACAGTTATAAAAAGACATGATAAGATAAGGTTTTCATACTGCACACAATCAGACTGAGTGGAAAGAGTTGTATTTTTCCACCTGGAAGATAATTAAATACTGGCATAACCTATCACAAGATGTGATGAAGACTCTATAATTTTAAATCAAAACTTCACAACTTGGTAAAAATACTCCATTCTCAAATCAAAAATGTATTAGGTAAAGTTCTCTAACTTATATTGTACTAAAAATGAGATTCATTTCTTTAATGAACTTTTCAGACCTTTATATCTATAAGCATCTGAAGAAATCCACATAACAAATTATTCATTGACAAATTTAGTAAGCTTTGTCAATATTTAGAAATGTACAAACAATCTCATAAGCTATTTCATATGTGGTAACACAATCTTTCCTGTGTAAGCTCGAGGTCATGATATATAACTTACTGTCTTAAGGATTGGCTATTTGAATTACATTACATCTCTGACGTTCCTTATTATTCATCCCTCTCATCTATTTTTAAACATGTTTTCTAAAGTCTTCAGTGAACATGACTAAGAATTCTCCTGATTCAAGACCATTTCAGTAACAGAAAGGGAGTATTCATGCAGCCATAAAGTGTCCCTTAGTCCAGTGTTTCCAAGATTTCTCTCTCTGGTTTTCATATTCTTCATAAAGGATTAAAATGATCAACATATCTTCAAGTTGCATGATTAATACTGTACAGCTGTTACAGCTGTGGAGATCTTAGGATATAGATAAGAAGGAATTCTTCCAAAGTAAATGTGTCCATTAGGTTGCTGACATTTCTGAAAAATAACAAAGAAAATTTGGGGGAAAATATCACTTGCAATTTTCAATACTCAGTGTTTTCATCTCTCTGTTCTACATGGAAATTTAAAATATTTCAGATACTTTTAAAACTGTGTCTTGAGAATATATTTTTGCAAGGTCAATCCATTCCCATACACTATAATTTCTTCTTTAAGTGTTTTGTGGTTTTTATGGTTCTATTTCTCATTCCTTTTTTTTTTTTTAGTATGTGTCATCCCTAGGAAATGATTCTATAAAAGTCTGAGATAATTTTAAGTGTTACGCAAAGGCTTTGTTCACTGCTTGCTGTCAAGCAATGAGCAGCATGAATTATATTTAAGAACAAAAGAATATCTAATGTCTACTGAACATACAATAAATCAAATAGATAATAAAAATTTAGTTTAGACATTCATATTGGAAAAAAATATGCAAGGATTTAGCTTGATCTCTCAAACTATAGAATATATATATTTGCCCTATAATTCCCTACCAAGCCTTCAAGAATTATAATAATAGGCCACAGGTCAGGTTCCCCAAGGGAATCATCCTCCTACTCATGGATTTCTTATGAAAAATGGGGTCTACCTACGATGTGTCCAATGAGTTTTTTTCTTCTTTATCTGGTATTACAGCTGAAAATATCACCTTTAACATAAGATAAACCCAAAACCAATCAAACAAAAAAATCAGTCAAACAAGCAGAAATGTATATAACCAAAAGAAGGAAATAAAAACCCAAACCCTAACACCCTTAAATAGCCTTCCTTCCTCTTGTCTTTGCTGCCAGATTTTATTTTAAGATTTCTGATGCTAGATTCTTCGTTATAGCTCACTAGCCCTTTGAGAATTCCCTGTCAGAAGGTTCCCAAATGAGCATTATTAGAAGATCAAAGTTTTCCAATAGTTGATCTGTTGCTTAGTTACCAACTCCCTGGAGTTATGACTTGAAAAACTGCTTTGTCCTGAACAGAAGTCAACATTCTGTCCAAAGGGGCTTCCACATGAAGAGAGGACCATCACTACTAAACAACCCACTGATGTCACCTTGGATCACCCTCCTTTGAAACTGCACCATGGAAAATATTCCAAAAAAGAGGCAAAAAGTGACACAGAGAGAGTGTCCCAGATACCAAATACACTTTACAGTCTCAACATGGACACTCATGAAGCACCTCCAGTATTAAACAGAAATAAAGAGTTCTGCACAGACAGATTCACTGTGTCATATCACATTTGGGTATGAAAATTAAACTCAGCCTCCTGAAACTCCAAATGTGAAGGACATTCAAGTGAAAAGTTCTGGCATGGGCTTATCTTAAACTTAATAGAGTACTATTTAATTTAAGATGTTAACATTAAAAAATATCTGGATGGCACCCAAGACATTATAAAACTATGATTTGCTAAATATTCATCACTTTGTGCATTCTCTAAAACCATCTTTCCCATAAAAATAATTAGCATTTCATTTTTTTTAAAGTGTCCTGAGAATTAGCAAAAAGTCAATTCAATACTCCCAATTCTGAATGCAAATATGGAAGAGAAAGCATTTACTACAAAGGGATCATATTTTTTTTTTCTACAGAAAGGTCAGACTGGACAAAAGAATTTTTATGTCAATTTCACCTTTTATGTTCTGCTCAATCTTCATCTTCCAAGAGGGATGCATTTTTATTACTTTACAAAATGAAAGCCTATTATTTCTGCAAGTGATTCTTGATAAATAATAAATTTCCCACATAATTTTATTTAAAATCAAATTCTTCCTTCCAACTTTTTTTAAGGAAAAAACAGTTTCATTCATCAGGAAAACAGTCAAGGAAAGAACTATGCATTTTATGTGTATGAACATGGGTCATAACAGAATGCATTATACATTTGTGTTAAGCATCCATATTTGATGACAAAAGAAAAAAAATACTAAATATTCTGTATTGACACAGATCTACACACATACACATACCACAGAATCACAGAATATCTTGAGCTGGAAGGATCATCAAGATATAAACATAGTCATGCACGAATACATATACATACATATGTATATATATATATATATACACACACATATGTATGTATACACACACATATATAATCTACCATTATGGATTTGTGTGACCTAAAAGAGTAATTTTCAAAGAACCCATGACTTTAAATAGCTCCATCAGTTTCCCCCTTTCCTCTTCTTCTTGTCATCACCTAATGATGGCTGAATAATTGCACCTTATCTTTCTAAACCTTCACACCCCACTAGAGTATTTTTAAAATATGCTTATTCTGGATAATTTACCACAATTTCTCAAAACTTCGGTAACTGTTATAAGGAGGCAGAGAGACAGAAAGAACCTCACCCCACCAGAACATTTATCTATTTTAAAAATTTATAAATACCTTTTTTTTTTCTTTTTACTTTTTTCAATCCTCTTGGATGCACAGACATCATGTTTTTCTGCTTTCCTTTCAAAGAGCTAAAAAATGGTGTATGTCTGAACTGCAAATCAGAGACTTAATGTGAAACTAACATTGAACAGTAATTATATAGAGAAATAATGCTCAATTTTATTTCAATGAAACATAGGAAAAACCTCTAAAAATGTCAGCATTATCTTGAAATCAAACTGATAAAATTGTCCTTCTTTAGACTCAAGTATGTCAAGAATTCAAGAGGCTGCACTTATAGGGCCTCCAACTTCACTGCAGAAGTGAACAATTTACCATGAAAGAGGAGAAGATGGAGCATTGCACAGCTCTACATTCACCAATCAGTCTTCTGTCTATGGCTCAGCCATGGCAAAATGTGAAGTTTCCCATTAGCAGAGTCCTGTTAGAGGGTGAGTTCTATCCAAACTGGCAGCTCTCAAGCAGTTGCTACGGGCAGACAGATGCACTTCTTGGGGACTGTGAACCTTTGAGGGCTCAGCAGCACAGGGTGACATTTGCAGGGGGAGCTTGACTGGTGAAATGATATTCATGGGCTGTTGTGAAGTCGCTGCTCAGTAGGAGGGAGACATTTTCCAGTCCAGAAGAGTGTCCTGGGTGCAGAGCTGAGATGATGCCAGGGCAAGGTATTCCGATGGGTGGGGCAGGCTGCCAAGGCTGCATTCTCATGCAGATTTGAGCCTGTCACTGTGCAGTGAACCTGAAACTGGTACAAGGAGAGCAAATGTGGGCCTCTTAGAACGACTGCTCTTGTCCATTCAACTGCTTGCAGAAATTAATTCTGAACTTTGATCATATTTCTTAGGGAAGAAAAACTGATTAACAGCCACCCTCACCTCCCCACCCCACCCCTGCTGAGGTAAAAATCCCAAAAGTGTCTAAAACAGACTCAGAGAGCAGCACAGTCTATGCCATACAGTCTTGCATGTGTTACCTGTGTAAAGGCTCTCATGAAACAGCAGCTTCATATTTAAAACTATTTTATCTGCTGTGTAGAGAAGGGAAGCTCTAACAAGTGCCTACTGTAGAAACAGGGTACTGAAGGAGGTCATTCCATATAATTGTAAGAAAAATATTCAGCAGAAAGTGATCAAGGGATGAGACGGTGGCTCCCACATCCTCACTGTGGTTTAGATAAACTGTGTCATTCTCTGGGGAGGAGTGAGAAGCCAGAAAATAGCGTTTCAGATAGTGACCTCCTCAAGTGTGGCAGTGCACGTGTCACAGTGTACCCCCACACTCAGAGCTGGCAGTCTTTACACAGCCTGCTGGAGTAATTCAAGTTTTGGACTGCTGAGGATTCCAGAGATAAAAGGTAATATTACTGAGAGAAAAATCCCATCTTCAGCATATCTTTGTGGTCGACTATTCTGCACAGTATTTTCAAAACTTGCACAATTGGATATGGTTCATGGAGCTGGACACGGTTCATTAGGCAAGTGTTTACAATGGCCTCCTGTTACATCTGCTGAAAGTAAAATGCTTTTATCTTGCATCCAGTAGCAGATTTTGAGACTGTCCACAATATCATGCATCCTGGTGGTAATTTACCCTTAATTTTCCCATTCAGTTTGCATTGCAAAGCAGCAGGGAGGTTGGCTTAACTCTAAATGCTGTAGTGTCAAAAGAATCAGCAGGATTCAGTGCGAGTATTCATATGAATTTCTTCTCTTCATATTTGAAAGAGAAAGATCCTATGTTTGTTTATTAATATGCCAGAACTGACTAGATAGCCAAAAACTCAGTTTCTTGAATCTTTGTGAAATGCCTGAATATTGATTAAAATAAATTTATCACTTTCACTTATGTTGCACATTCATCTCTATGTGCCTCTATCTGTTAATTCAAGTACCATAACAATTACTACATTAATTCATTATCACTCCCACCAGTATATTGCTAATACTTATAGACAAGCCACTTCATTTTCAGCTCTTAGTGGAGCTTCTGATACATGGCCACTGTTCCATTGTTTAGGGGTGGTTTGATTTTTTTTACTTATCTTTCATGGGTATTAATTTTGGTGGGAAAAAAAACAACCAAACACCTATTTTTTCACTGTTTCAAAATCCCAAGATTAATCTGGAATGAGAAAATCCATGGGGTTTTTTGTTGATTTTGTTTCTATAAAGCAAATTGTTGCATTCACCAGCTGTATTTTATGTTCAAAATGGGAAATTAAACTAAGCATTGGTCTGAGAAGTCTCTAGACACAATGAGTCTGATTCAAAAAATTTCTTTGATAACCAAATGCAGAAAAAAAAAAAAATTAGTTGAGCCAGAAGACTTTGTTCCTCAGGAACAGATATTCCCAAGGAGTGATTTTTACCAATTGGATTCTGTTCTTCATCAGTAGGTTCTCTCAGCTGGACCCCAGGTGCCCACCAAAGCCACTCTGCAACTCCCCTCCTCAGCTGTTCAGAGAAGAGAAAATATAATGAAAGGCTTGTGGGTAATGATAAGGACAGGAAGAGATTGCTCACTAATTATGGGCAAAACAGACTTGACTTGGGAAAATTAGCTTAATTTTTCACCACGAAATCAGAGTAGGATAAAGAGAAATAAAATCAAACCTTAAAACACCTTCCATCAGCCCCTCCCTTCTTCCCAGGCTTACCTTTACTTCTGATTTTCTCTCCCTCATCCCTGCCCCAGTGGCACAGGGAGATGGAGAATGGGTGCTGTGGTCACTTCATCATACGTTGTCTCTGTTGCTTCTTCCTCCTCACATTCTTCCTCTGCTCCAGTGTGAGCTCCCTTCCACAGGACACAGTCTTCCCACATGAATCTCACCATGAGTGCTTCACACAGGCTGAAGTTCTTCTAAAACTGCCCCAGGGTGGGTCTCTTCCATGGAATACCCCTCAAGGACAGACAGTTCCAGTGTGGGTCCCCTGCAGGGTCACAAGTCCTGCCAGGAAACCTGCTCCAGTGGGTTCCTCTCTCCATGGAGCCACATGTGCTGCCAGGAGCCTGCTCCAGCAAAGGCTTCCAGCAGAGTCACAGCCACCTCTGGGCATCCACCTGCTCCACAGAGGGCTCCCTCACTGGCTCTGGTGGGTATCTTATCCACCATGGACCTTCATGAGCTGCAGGAAGGCAGCCAGTCTTCCCTTGGGCTCACCACAGGCTGCAGGCATCTCCTTCACTTACTCCACTGGCCTTGGTGTCTGCAGGGCTGCTCCTCTCACATATTCTCAGTCCTCTCCTTGCTGTCCTGCAGCAGTTTTTTCCCCTTCTTAAGAAGGGAAAGTGCTGTGACCATCACTGATGGGCTCATCCTTGGCCAGTGGCAGGTCTGTGTGTAAGCCAGCTGTCAGCGGTTTCACTGAGCACAGGGGAAGCTGCTCACAGAAGCCACAACTGTAGTTCCTTGCTGGCAAAACCCTGCCATCCAAATACAAAATGCCTCCTTCTCAACAGTTTTCAGCAGGAACTTGGCTACCCTTTTCCTTCACTCTTCTCACTAGGATGAACTGTGAATGATTTAGATATACAGAAATATGACAGCCACTTAAAAATACATGCAAACAAAATCCACCCCAACAGTGAATTAGCTAGAATCTGTTTCACAGTGAGGGCAAGTGGCAGAGTTAGTCTTAATAAATTAATTAAACATCTATTCTGTAAAATTTGTCTTTGAAGTGCAAATACATGGTATATAAACCTAATGTATTCTTTTGAATTTTTTTCATGGTGGTTTGAAGAAAAACAAATTAAAACAAAAAAGAACAAAAAAAATATATATCAAAAATCCTTCACTGGATTATTGTGGGGGCAGTAAGGCACTGGAACAGGTTGACAGAGAGGTTCTGGATGCCCCATCCCTGGAATAGCTCAAGACCAGGCTGGATGGGACTTTGAGAAACATGGTCTTATTGAAAGTGTCCCTGCCCATGTCAGGGGTTTTGGAACTAGATGATCTTTTTGGTTCCCTCCAACCCAAACCATTTAATTTTTCTCTGATTACCTTAATTTCCTATGCAACTCATTGGTATAAATATAAACAGTCTAAGACCTGCATTTTGCATCACTTCATAAAGTGATGAATATGTTATCAGTTATATCCCCCAATTTTATTTCTGTGCATACTATGTCTTCTTATTCTCACCAACATTAATGCATCAAATTTTAATGAAGCAAAAAATCTACTTAATGGTTAACATCATTACTCTGAGATTTACTAAACCAATGCAAGAGGTGAAATTTCAATAATATTTAGAAACAAAAAATTGGGATCTGGGAAAGATCATTCAGCACATGATCACTGTGGTTCATTTCATGAACAATGTTTCAGTACAATGATGAATAGAAGCTATAAACTTGTGGGAATCAGGAGCCCAAAAGTTACTTCTCAATACTTTTAAATTCCCCCTGAGGTTATAAGCTCTTAGGGTACAAACAGCTATTGTTGAATGCATTTCACTTTGTAAAGACATCTGAAGTTGGTAGTCAACTAACAACTAAGCTAGCTGTCTGAAGACCTTTTTAGCAATTTTTTCCTTTGTTTGAGAGAGACTTGGGTTTTTCAAAGGACAATTGGTCTCATGCAAATATATATATATATGAATGGTGGTATGCCTTGTCCTCTCTAAACATCTCTCCATGAAGGGTGAATATCTTGAACTTTGAGCATCTGTTTTTCAACAAAGTGAGATGAATTCCTCTGTGACTGAGCATGCACTACTCCTAAAAGTCCTTAGGCATGAGCTTGGGCAACACCACTACAGTAATTACATTGGACTTAATTACATTGACTTTAATGGGATTCTTGCCAAAATATTATTATTGTCCAACCCAAAAATTTTTTGCTGAACTGTATCATGTTTCTACTCTTGACTAATTACAGTTCTTTTTATATAATATATAAGCGTGTATTTTGTCACTCACCAGTAGCTTATTTTTAAAGGACCTCTCTTGCTTAATCAACAAGGTCTGATCCTCCCCAGCCTAATTTTAGGTAATGAAATAATACCTTGAGTAATAGACTTGAATCACTGTCTAGAAATGTCATGTGTTTTCATTGTCTCCTGAAGATGGTGAAAGAGGGAGAAAGCTGGGCGGTATATAGGTCCTTAATTTGGTTTCATGTAGTGCTGAACATGGGTGAGATGAGCCCCGTTCAGTGTTCATCTCAGGAATCACAAAAAAAACAAACACAAAGCTACCAAAATGTATAAGATAGTAAGGTGGCTAAATAGGATTTTCATAAATCAGGCCTTTTATAATTTAGGCTATCCCTAAACTGCAGTGCAACTCATGAAATTTGAAGCTTCAGCCACTGACTTGAATTTTGTTTTAAAGAGTTCACTGCTATTTTGCTTTGGCTGAATTTCTGCTCTTGGTCTGTTCCACAGAGGGTGTGAATCTATGACAAGTCTCTGTTTGGGACTTGACCTCTAAATATAAATCTTCAGTGGGAGATCAGCAGTGTTAAGTCAGGACAACTTCCTAAAGGCAGGGGATGCATAACCCTGCAGGTGTGATGTGTTGGTATCTTTGCTGATGTGTGAAGTCCATCTGCTTGAGAATAAGACTGATGGAGTTAGAGCCTGTATTCAGCATCTGTGAAAGTCAGATTGTCAGTCTTACAGAGAAATGAGTGGTACTATGTAATAAAAAGCATTTCAGACACACAGAGGTTACAGGAAATACGATTGTAAAACCATAAAACAATAAGAAGTTACTGCTGCAGGTATAATTCTTGAAAATACATTTAATCCACGTAGTGAAACTAAATATCATTAAATTTAGCCCATTAATAAAAACAAACCTGAGTAAAAATGTTTTGCAGAAAGATAAATCAGAAACTGCTGTGACTTCTGAAAAAAAAAAAATTAGTCCAGTTCTTAAATTCTGTAACTCAAATGCTCTGTTATTGTGATGCAAAACTCAGAGATGAAGCCTGCACAGGGAATATTTATTTCACTATTTGTACTGGATAAAGCACAGCACTCATTATTAATGATAATGATTAACTTACTTTTTGCATAATTATTTTAATTTTAATAAATAGGTTTCTACTAGTGTCTCTGCTCCTTTATTTTGGCTGGATCACCAGGTAAGGTTTCAGATTTCTGGAAGGTTATAGTCCTGAACAAGCCACAGCTGATCACTTTAACAAATTAGATTACATGGAAGAACTTGGTTGCTTCATTCCTATACACCTGCAGAATCTCCCTCTGCAGAAACTTAATGACATTATTATATATATTTCTTTACCAAAACACACATTTCTTTGAACAAGTACTATCTGTATTTCAGAAGTCTGAAGATGTTAAATTCTTCATTCTTGTCACAACTATTAACTACTATGGCAGTGACCAAAATAGGTGCTGATGTGTTTTGTCTAGCTAGAAGAACAGAGCTACAATTATATGCAGTTTCACACTTGCAAGGGTTAATAATTACAAAAAACTCACCAAGTAATTTGCATTTAGACCAGATTATCTTGATTTGCCCTTCAGAATTCTTATGCTACTCTCTGAAAAAAAGAAGAGGAGGCAAGCATGTCTTTCTTAAGAAAAAAAAAAAAAAAATTGAAAGCTTAGCATTCCCTAGTGTCTGGATTTTTAAAGAAAATACAAATATTTTTGAGAGTTATTAATTGGGACCAGTAAAATCTTTACTTAATAGCAATGACTCTCTGACAGATTAGTCTCAATTTTTTTAACCTGTCATGATTGTAATCCATATGCAAATTACATTGGCATTAACTCAGGGAAACTGCAACATTTTCAATGCTAAAATGAGAAAAAATTTAAATCCATCATTCCAAACTGCCGTATGTGTAATATTTATTTCCTATTCTTTGTTTTCCATCAAGGAGAAAGTCCATGCTTTTTGTGTATTTCCACATGAAAAACAAACTTTGTGCATTAAAATGCAGAATTTGTGTGTTCAGTTTTATTTTGTTACCCAGGGCTCATTTAAAAATGATATATTTTATGGTATTATAAAAACATGAACACAAGTCAATAGAAAAGTGGAAGTATGCCTTTTTAAATTTATTTATTTTTATATTTCCTTTCTTTGTCATTGGTAGGACACTGTCCTATTTTGCCATGATTCTGAAATGAGCCTTGTCCTGCTGGTTCATTGCATGTTCCCAAATGAATAGAGTTACAGGATAAAAATGGAATTCCTGAATATGCTACAATGCAGGAGAATACATCTCCTTTTTAAATTCTTGTAATGAATTTTCTAAAAATAAAATACAATGAACACAATTTTCTGAACAGTGAGAGATTTGTATCGGAACTACAATTTGAGCTATTGTAGGTTTTTGTCGCATTTTCCTGAGGTTTGTTACTTTTTAAACTGATTTGCATGTAGCATGAAAGTTACCCAGCTGTTCAGATGAATACATTACTTTTGGCTTTCAAACATGCAAAAAGGAAGGAAGACTTGGGGTGTGTGTGTGAAGGAAAGGGGAAACAGACTGGATTATATGTTATGCTTTATATATAAAAGAAATATAATCATTCAGGAAAGCAAGGAAAGAAAAGTAAGGGAGAAATATGCATGGCACATAAATAAAGCCTCTCTATGCAGTAGAATTTTGTTAAATAAAGCTTCCTAAATCCTGGGAAGTGGTGAAGGACACTGTAGAAAAAGAAGATAGTCTAAGCTTCAACAGTTCTGAAAGCTGGTACTGTTGGCTTAAAGACAAAACATAAAGGTCTCCTAATGTGTGATAAAATTCTAAGACAGTGTCTAACATCAAATTAGGAAGCAGAAAAAATACCACTGACAACTATCTGCTACATTTTTTCTATGGAATTCCTACACAACTTTGCTAATTCGATCCCCAAAATTACTAACTATTTATACTGCATTCTAAACTCCTGAGAAAACATCCATTTTAAAATTAAGACTGAATAAAATTTATATTTTAACTGCTTTTCTAGCTGGGATCAAAGCCTTATGTATGTGCCCATACAAGACCTAATGAGAGTCAGGATCCTGTTTATTAAGATTGATTTTGCTGTTGTATCACAAAACAGCTGTGAAAGGAAGAAAGCTCTGAAGATTATCTAGGCTAATCCCCTTCTCAAATATTCACCAAGACCACATTTAGTTGAGGTTCTAATATCTCTGAGGATGCAGGCTTTAAAACCTCTCTGGGAAACCTGTATATGACCTCGTTTTCAGTAAACATATTCTAATTTGATTTATAGAATACATTTTTTCTAATGTTTAAAGGGAAGTAACTTTATTTCCATTAGTGGTTATTACCTCTTTTCTTGGCACTGGACACCACTAATAATCTGGCTCTGTCTTCCTTACCTCCTCTGATTAGGCTTTTCTTTCACATTGACATAATCCCCCTGAGCCTTTTCAACTCCAGAGTGAACAGATCCAGCTCTCTGTTTTGTGACAGAAACTCCTGTATCTAAATTTTTGTGACCCTTTGCTGGACTCACACCATGTCTTTCTTTCCCTCTAAAGTGGGCCTAGCACTCCAGATATGTCTCACCAGGGCTAAGTGGAGAGGAATGATAAGTTCCTTCATCCTGTGGAAAAAATTTCTCTTAATAAACCCAGAGGCTGTTGAATTTTGATGCAAGGGTACGTTGGTGTCTGGGTCAGCTTAGTGTCCATTCAGACAGAATTTCTGCACTACAAACCCCTGGGCTGTAGTGAGTGGTCTCCAGCTGGACTTTGTTCTGTTGATTGAAAGCCTTTGAGCCTGAAAGTTTAGGAATAGTGTATTTGCTTAAAGACCGGGTTTGCTGTCTTACACACATTGGTATCTGGCTGTTTTTCCTGTCTGATTCAGTCCATCTCTGTCCATTTTTCTAGTCTGTACTTTGTAATTTTGTTTGTAAGAATGTTATGGGAAACAATGCAGAAAGCCTTAGTGAAATCAAGATAAACAATGTCAGCTACATGTCAGCCCTTACCTATAGGAGTGGTCACTCTATAATAGAAAGCTGTTGCATTGGTTAAGCATATAATTTAATAAACTCATGGTGACTAATCCCAATTTCCTTTTTGACTTTTATATGTCTGGAAATGGCTTCCAGGAGGATTTCCACTCTAGCCTTCCTGGGGATTAAGATCACAGAGAAAACATTCTGAGTTGGAAGGGACCCACAGGGATCAAGTTGAACTCTGAAGTGAATGGCTCACATAGGGATTAAACCCACAACTGTGGTGTTATCAGCACCCTGCTCTGAGCAGCTGAGCCAGTCTCAGCTGATGCTGACTGGTCTGTAGTTCTGATCTTTCAAAGATAATTGAGTATAATCTTGCAATGACAGTGGCCAGCATCCTCAGGTCTCATGAGTGCATCCTGTTAGGCCCTGTGGACTCAGTAAGTGTTCCCTGACATGATCATCCTCCACTGAGGATGAGGAGGGGGCAAATCTTCCTTGCAGCAGGATTTCTCACTGTTCTCAAGGGGCTGAAACTGTTGAAGGCAAGTTTTACTGGTAAAGAACATTGAATGGAGGTATTCAATCTCCTCTGTGTTCTTTTAGTACAAATATGAAATACTTCTGCAGAACCTAGACAGTTCTACTGCAAATTTCCATCTAACCCTCCCTTCCTCACTTCCAAGTGAAAGGACTGATTTTCT